>NC_142040.1:50166841-50477452 GCF_982192425.1 Myodes glareolus
GTTACTATTTGATTGTCTTTCTTTAGAACTTTTTCACTGATGTTTATGAGAGATTAGATTCTATTATTACTTCTTTTATGTTTTTGGAAATGTTTTTTAACTTACATTAAGATATCTCATTATGGATTTGACTTCTTTAACAAACATGAGAAGAGTCATATTTTCTATTTTTCCTTCTACTGACTTCAGAAAATTGTCTTCAAGAAAACTATACATTACTCTAAGTTATCAAAGATATTGGCATAAAATAGATTATAATTTATTTATTATCATACTGTTAATGTTGTAAGAACTATACTCATACTGCCTAATTTGTATTTCTCCATGTTACTTCTTTAGATGGAAAGATGATACATACATGAGAGATAAATAATAGATGGTAGATAGATAGATAGATAGATACATGAGAGATAGATAATAGAAGATAGATGATAGATAGATAGATAGATAGATAGATAGATAGATAGATAGATAGATAGAAGATAACTATAACTATATATGACTTATTTTGTCATATATATGAAATGAACCTATGGCCTTGTACTACTGTTAGGGAAGAGTTCTACCACTGAACTACATCTCAATACCACATTCTCTTTTTAAAATCAGTCTCCTGTGGGTTTGTTAATTTTATTATAACTCAAAATGTTCATTTAATGCCTTTAGTGATGGTCTCTGTTGTTTGTTTATTTTCCAGACTGTAGAATCTTGTCCCTCTGTAATTTTATTCTACTTTTTTGGTTTTATTATTTCCTTGTACTTTTAAATTTTATCTTTTAAGAAACATAAGGAAGGAAAGAGAAATTCAACTGTGTCAAATCTGCATATAAATATTAATAGAAAGAAAGTTATTCAAATTGACAAATAGCAGGTCATTAATAACCTTTAGGAGGTTTTTATTATACAAAACTTGGTGTCAGGCATACCTGAGTTATACTAGTGGACTGTGTTACAGTTTTTGACTATTCCCCACTTCTAACAAAACACACACACACACACACACACCTATTCATGAAGGGAGGAAAAAACCCATTAGATTCATGGAAAATTTCAGATGTCACTTTTCCAAGAAACAAGGTGTAGACCCACGAGCTAAGCTCGCCAGCCAGACACATACCTAATGACAGGCGACACAAGGCATTCTTCTGGTGGCAGCAGGCTGCAGAGACACTAAGTTTCTGAGCACATAAATGAGAACAGTCCTGGTAAAAGCACATGATAGCTATGTGCTTGCAGTGCGGGCAGTAAAGGCAGCAAAGTCCAGAATTTCCAGAAGTGGCCTCAATTGCCAGCTGCCGTCTAGTTGAGGATCATTCACAACTATTGTCTTAGTCAGCGTTCTATTGTTGTGATGAGATGCCCTGACCAAGGCAGTCTTATAGGAGAGAGCATTTAATTGGGGCAACCTTACAGCTTCAGAGATTTAATCTGTTAGCATCGCGATGGGGAGCATGGCAGCATGCAGACAGGTGTCAAAGCAGTAATGGAGAGCTACACCCTGATCCAGAGGCAGAGAGGGAGAGAGCCTAGGCCTAGTATGGGCTTTTAATACCCAAGGCCACACCTACTCCAACAAGGCCATATCTCTAAATCCTTGTAATCCTTTCAAATAGTGCCACTCCCTGGTGACTAAGCATTTAAATATACAAGCCTGCGGGGAGGGGGGGGGGGAGCATTCTTACTCAAACCACCCAAACTGTGCAGCCTTCAATCCACCTATCTTGCCTTGATTGAGATTCCCTGAACTGACCAACATTTTACTCAATCCATTGGGTGCTGAAAGCAACCAGCCTTAACTCCACTGCTTACAAACAGATGTCATGAATCAAAACTCAACCTCCACAATCCTAACATTGGATGACGATGATCATTGTCAATTTTGTCTTTGGACACGGCCCCTTAGAGGTAGCCTGTGCTCCAGCAGATGGCCCTACGTCTGTGCACTCAATGGGAGCAGTAAGAAGCCTGGGTGGGCTTTAGAAAGCAAACATGAAGTTGGGAGGAAAAAGTGACTGAAGGAATATGAGAGGCATTGGAAGAGGGGGTGTGGGAGAACAGATTTGATAAAACACATGGCCTGTGTGTATGAAATTCCCAAACGATATTTAAATAAAATAAAACATCTTTCTCCTCAACTTTCACCAAATTAGATCTTAAAAACTGGTCCCTGCCTCAGCATCGTTCTGATTATTTATAAGAACCTCTACACTGCACACAGTGTCCGCTGGGTAGCTGGTGATAAAGAAGTCAGGTCAAGGGAAATGAAAAGTTACATAAGCCCCTGAGACATTGACTCGGACTCATTTAAAATTGTTTAAATCCCTGTGTCATGGGCCGTGTTGTTAATGAGAAACTCTGCAGTGAAGGCAAACAGTGTAGCCTTGACCTCAAGAATTTTAAGGGAAGCAGGCCTAGGTGCTAACTCCAGAGGAAGCAGGGGTTAATATACAAGCCTTTGCCTGTTTGAGAGTTGGACCCCCTGGAGCCTGTTTGTAAAATAACCAGTAGGAACTACGAAAGAAGGAAGGATTTGAACAGCAAAAGGCTGTTGATACAAATGCTTTAAAGAGCTTAAGATTCCAGCTTGGAATCATCTTTGGCTGTAAAAATGAGGAAGGCAGTCAGAGCATTTTGCATGTCAGTTACCGCCAGGCGTAGAGAAGAAGAAGTATTAGGCAGGTGTCGGAAAGTTCCTGTTTAAGTTAAATCCATACATACCCTGTACCTTGTCATCATAAAACTGAATTGTTTATTGAATAAAGCAAGAAGCTCTCCTGTGATTTTCTGTTTCTAACCACGTTAAGTTTTATAGTTATCTCCCCTGGAATGTAAACCTTACCTACAAAGCCACGATAACTGTGGGACTTCCTCGCCACGGCTGCTGTGAAAATGTTTCTGGCCACATGATGTTTATTGTGAGAGTAATTTTCACTAGTATGTGTTTCTTGTAGCAAAGGAAGCGTCTCCTCTTGTAAACTGCAGTGTGTACCTCAGGCCGGTGCCTAGGACGGCTGTAAACTTGCTAACTATATTCTCTCCCTCGCTCGCTACTACCTGCTCAGCAGATCTTTCGGTCCTCATTCTTTGCAAATCTGTTTCTATACTGAAATTTGTGGTTCTTACAGAGCCTTTCCTAAGCACACCATGAAGATTAGTTCCTTCCTCTCCTCTCTTTTCTCTGCTCAAGCCTGGAAGAACAATGGGATGAGAGACCAACCAAAGGTGATTGGAAAGAATAAAGCAGACTGAAAATAGATTCTTCTATCTTAAGTTAGTTTGTGACGATTTTATACATTTGTACAATATATTGTGAACTTCTGCACCGTCACCCTTTCTCCTCTTCCCCTTCCCACAGACCCCTTTATTCCCAACTACACCACTTCCTACTTCCTTTATTTCTTTCTTTGTGTGTGTGTGTATGTGTGCGTGCGCGTGTGTGTGCATGTGTGTGTGTGTGTGCAGGTTGTTCCTAGAAGACAGCATTTTCTGAGACTCTTCCCCATCCTCAGCTTTGATTGTCTTTCCACTTCCCTTTTCCATGACGCTCACCAGTTCCCCAGGCATGCACACTATAGATGTCCGAGTTATAGCCAAGCACTCAACGGCCATTGATTCTCAGCATTTTAACCAGTTATGAGTCTTCTTTGCCCACTTCAAAAAGAAGCTCCTCTGCCCAAGGACAGCAGCACTTGTCTAAGAGAATAAATAGAAACGTGTAGGAGGCAGTTTGTAGCCTGCACTTCTGAAGGCTGGGGATAGGGGTGGCAGGACAGAGAGGTAAGATAGCAACTCACAAGGGAAATAATTCAAAGGAAATACTCTTTCGGTTGGGGAGTTCATGCATTTCTGTGGATGATGAGAAGTAGAAACTCAGTGAGAAAAATTGGAAGAATCCAGAGACAGAAAGTCATCCAACGAAATCTTGGAGAAACTAAGAAGATACGGGATAGAGAAGACAAAGTGCAAAGCCATCATTTGAGGGATAAGGGACACTGCTTTACTTGTCAATAAAGAGAAAGAGCAGATAGCAGACATGCATGGATGGGACAGTTCATTTTTAAATCCCCTCTATATTCCAACAAGACAGGAAGGGAGAGAAGTTCGACTGAGGGTTATGAGAAAATAGGCATGCTTAGAAATTATTCAGAGTAGAGAGTTGAGTAAAAGTCTTAAGTGGAGCCACAGAAAGGATACAAATGAAACTCCAGTAAATTCAACAAGCACTTCCTGGCTACATGTGGGTGTAAGCAGTGTAGAAAAATCATCAACACCCACATAAATATTAGGGACACTGGTCTTTCCAAGAGGCCACAGAGCTCACAGAATGACCAATGAGCAAAGAGAACCACATAGACTATCAAAACGATAGAGCCAGATGTCAGGTGTGGTGGGGCATATCTTTAAGGCCAGCACTAGGAAGGCAGAAGCAAGAGGATCTCTGTGAATTTAAGGTCAATCTGGTCTATATAGTGAGTTCCAGCGCAGCCAGGGTTGTATAGTGAGACCCTGTCCCACACCCCAGAAAAATGTCAGAACCAGTAGAAAATGAGGCTCATATCTCCAACACAAGACAGGTGACAATCCATTGGAAGTATTCAACAGTACTATTGGAAGGTCTCTCAAATAACTTGAAAACATGGGAAGTCAAAGTGTCCTTGACAGTTTGAATTTTGAAATCAATACACATTAAATCAGAATAGAAAGATACAGCATTGATGGCCAGAATTGCTCTCCGGACACTGGACTAGATGGTATAATCTGACCAAATCTGTCTCTATATCTAGGTAAAATATCTATCAGGCTGAGATTCAGTGGGAAACAAACAAACCCAGGACAAAACTTGCAGGGAGCAGAGAAAGTGCTGAGGGAATGAAGTCCTGAGTGAATGCATGTTGTTGGCGTGAGCTGGCTATGTAAAGAAAACCTAGGCTCAGACCCACGGAAAAGGACACCCCCCACCTTGGAGTGAGGCTCACAGGGAGGCAGCAGAGCCTCCCCTGGCCCATGTGTGGGAGTTGATAGTAGGCACAGAAAATGTCCACCCTAGCTTTCTCTCTCCAGATATCTACGGACTGAAGACGGCTCACCTAAAGAAACCACTTCTACTGAGATTAGCCTTTTTCAGTCCTATACCATAAATTCTGTCTCTTGGTTTATCTGTATGCAGTAACTCTGCCTTCCTTTACAACTTGAAAATGTGATTGGTCGTAACATGTGACTTTGGCCTTGTACCTCGTTTGTTTGTGTCCTAGAGAAACTCTCAGCATTTCTTCCAAGTAGGTAGTCATGGTTTGAATGAGAATAGCCCCCTAGAGCATTATATTTCTGCATTACTAGTTCCCAGTTGATGAACTGTTTAGAGGGATCAGGAGGTGTGGTGTGGCCTTGTTGTGTGTGTCATGGAGGATGGGATTTGGAGTTTCAAAAGTTCATATCAGGGTCCAGTCTCTGCTCTGTCTCCCTCTCCCCTTTCTTCTCTCCCTCCTTCCACCCATACTTTCAAAGGGTGTGATTAGTAACCATGACACAAAGTTCCAAGCCTGGTATAGGCTTCTCTGTGTATGGGAAATTTTCATACTTTTGTGAAAAAATCATTGAACAAACCTGGAAAATATGAAGGAATTTTGAACTGAATTTAAGTCAAGTATAGAGAGGTGGTCCTCATGGTGGAACGTCAGGCTCACAGGTCAAGGCAGGGCAGGGCAGGTGGACAAGCAGGGCTTCTGGCTGCCCCTCCATGCTACTTCTCTGCTTCTTTCAAGGGGAACCTTCCCACTCCACTTTGGGGCTCATGGTCTGGCCTCAGTGCTGTTACTGCAAAAGGCACTGAAGATTTCTATTAGAGACCACAGCAGCCCATGCATTGTCAGTGGGTCAGTACCACCACCACTAAGCCTCGCACGGTAGGGCTTTGGATCCAAGTTCTGTTTTTCCTAACAGGACTCACTGACCCATGAGCATAGTCCAGTGACGACAAACTAGACTGGCCAGGATAGGACTCTGGTTCCTGTCTTGTGGCATTAAGGTTAACCGACACACAATAGTTTAAATGGTACTGAAGCTAGAAGATGAGAGTATTCTGGAATTGCTCCCACCACAGACTGATGCGGTTAGGAACCAAGGCTCTTTTCAGCTTCCTGTGTTGCTGTTCCTAATGTTATGTTGCTGTTCTCAAGACCTGCTGCTTCACAGCCACAAGGTGGGTGCTGGTTTTCATGTGCTCCTTAATGATAGTGCCCAAGGCAGAGGGAGGAAAGGAGTATTGTATCTCCCTTCTCTTCAGAAAGAAAATGCTCTCCAGAAGTACCACCCTGCCTTAGCACCACACCCACCTCTCTCCAGCTATCCCCATAGTACATCTATCCATGAGAACTGGATCTGTCCAGCTGTCAAGGAAGTTTGAGAACAGAAGGTGTGACACTAAATCTCCATCAGCAGACACAGACTTGGCCTCAAAGCAAAGACAGTTGACTACGGGATCGCTTAATCTTTTACAGGCTATCACAGAGCACTGTCTGTATCTCTTCCAAAGTCAGTGGCTTCTTCTTCTTCTTCTTCTTCTTCTTCTTCTTCTTCTTCTTCTTCTTCTTCTTCTTCTTCTTCTTCTTCTCCTCCTCCTCCTCCTCCTCCTCCTTCTTTTAAACTATATTGACTGGGAAGTTCTGCTGTGTTTGGTGTGGCTTGACACTTGCTCTTATATTTGCCGTCAGTTAGCTGATGATGGGGGGTTGAGGGCAAGCCAATTTAGATAGGTCCCAATTGTCTGACATGCCATTTCTCACTGTCTAGTAGACTAGTCCAGGATTGTTCTGACAGCAGACATAAGGAGCTCAAAGGAAAAGCAGAAACTTTTAAGTTCTGTTGAAGTCGATGTACCATAAAGTCATCCCAAAGCTACACAGAGAAACCCTGTCTCAAAACAAAACAAAAAAGCAAGATGTGTTTTCTTCTGCAATTGATAAAAAGTGCATATTAAATATGGGCTACATAATGCATGAGTGAATATTGTCCTGAAATAAAATGATGCTCCATAAATGGCTTAAATGCCTAGGTTCAGGGGGAAAGTCGGGAACTTATGGACGGCTAGTTATCCCTAGGAGTGAGCCAGGCTCCTACCAGTGTCTGTTTTGTTCTCATCATATGCCTCTCACTACTTTGTTTTCTTTCTCTTCTTTGTAGAATTTCATAGGTGAGTACAGTGCATTTTGGTCATATCCACTACTTTCTCCCTCACTACAGCCAAAGTCTTGGGAGGCAGGAGGAGGTGAAGCTGGGTTCCTCTCCACTCCATGAAGCCGTGTTGACTTGGCCTGTCTGGAGTCACCTCTTGGGAAGTTTCATCAGAGTGCCAGTCAGTCCTGGGATTCACATGGCGCTGAGAACAGACCCAGGGGACTGGTAGAGACAGCTGCCTTTCACCCCCAGTTGAGCTTTTCTATTTTCATCCTCTTGCAAACTCTCTGGGGCCTCTGCAGCCAAAAAAGCCTAAAGAATATGGAAGGTCACGCTCACTGCATTTTTTAAGTTTTGCTTTTCACAATTTCTAAGTTTTGCTATTCATTCCTGGGTTTCTTTGTTGTCTGTGTCTCTGCTACTGTGGAGCTGAGGCCTTCCCAGACCTGGAGAAGCTGCCTGCCCCATAACCAGTTCCCATAGATAGTAATAACTCCTATGTAAGTAAGTACACTTTTGGCAACAATACAGAGCCTGTATCTACTAACTGTCTACTTGGCAAGGCTTTATGGGTAAGGCTTCATCCTGTTGTCCCAACCACCCAGGGCCAGGCACTAGGGAACTAGGGACCGTCTCCAATGACCAATCCCAAATCAGCCCAGACTAATCTACTGTGTCTTGACCACTTCTTCCCAGAGACTGTAAGACATCCATACAGATAATGGCACCACAGAAGTTCTGGTCTATGCTTTATCCTCATCCTTTCTGCGGCTAGACTTACCCTGATGTTTCCTCATGTGGGCCTGGGTGGAATGGTACACCCTCACTTCTTGGGAATTGTTACAAATCATTAATATCAGCTGCCATTTGGACTGTTGGGCTTACCATACCAGAATGATAAAAATCAAATGGATATTGCAGAGATGTCTATGTAGGGATATCGACACTAACGATAGCCAGCCCCAAGCAGTCCATATGTGTTTACATTGATATATAACCATTTTCTTAATTGTTTGAAAGATTTTTAAAAGTGTGTGTGTGTGTGTGTGTGTCTGTGTGTGTGTGTGTGTGTGTGTCTGTGTGTGTGTGTGTCTGTGTGTGTGTGTGTGTGTGTGTACAGGTGCCCATGGAGGAAGAGGGTATTGGATTCCCTGGAGCTACAATTACTGTGGGTTGTGAACCACCTAACGAAGGTGCTGAGAACCAAACTCTGGTCCTCCGCAAGAACAACATCTGCTCTTAGCCGGTAAACCATCTCTCATGACTCCTCTCAGGAATTTCCAACCTACTGGTGTCTTAATTTTAGGCTCAAAACTTGCGGTTTTGTGAGCGATGGCAACATTGCAGAAGGGGGCACAGACTTTCTGTGAGGTGGAGCACGGGGCTTTGGAGCAGAAGCTCTGAGCTGCTTCAAGGAACTCTCAAAGCAGAAGCAGAAACAGCAGCCATAGCCCCTGGCTCCTCTTAAACTCTTCCCACGGGCCAGGCACCGTGTAGGTGATTTTCATGCATCAACTCATTTAATCTCCATGTCAGAACTGAGGTTGAGGCCCAAGGAAGTAACGGTGGTCTGCCCTATTTCACAGTCAATCTGAAGTTAGCGAGCTAGAAATGTATTTGTCCTGCCGTGTTAGGGCCGCAGACCGCCTTCCAACTCCACAGTTCCCCAGGTCACAGATGCAGTAACTACCTTTCTGGTCCCTCCCTCACTTCAAAGTGGTGCCGGTTTCTGTGCCCAGTTTCCGTATAAAGCAAGTATAACCTGATTTTTCTCGTATTAAGTTCTGACCCTGTGACCTCTAGCCTGGCAGTGTCGTGTAAGGGAAGTGACACCTACTATAATAACCTCCATCCCCGTAATCCATCACACGTCCTTCAAAAGCACTAAAAGGAAGTGTGTTACAATAACCAAACATACCTAGTGTATATCACAGGGCTTGCCTAAATATTTCCCATTTATGCTATTTTGAGAACTGGCTTCCATCCCAGTTCCGACAATAGTGTTCAAGACTAAGTGAAAGAACATGTGAGTATAGTGATTGAAAATAGGATTGCCCCCCCAAAGGGATGTAGTTATGAGCTTACTCTCTGATGTGTATGAGATCCCCTTTTTGAGCATTTAAGAAATATGGATTTTTCAGTTGTCTCGCTTACTGGAAAAAAATGTGTGTTCTATTAGGTTTCTAGAGGACAATGGTATGTCAGCTCTAATCAGCCTCCCTGCTCAAGAGTCTGCAGAAGCCCGCCCCAGGAGCCCTGCTCTGACTACCTCTCCCACAGCCCCCGCCTTGCGCTTGGCACAAGCACAAACCCTTTGCTGTTCTCTGCCCCTGTTGGAAGAAGAAGCCAAGGGTCCTAGACAGCAACAATCACCACATAACTGTCTCAGTGCCAGCTCACGGGGCACTGGGAGCTCAGCTTCTGGCCACAGTCCCACTGTTTTCTTGGACGGAAGCCCTTCATGGCACAGCTCCATCTATGGGCATGGTCCATCTTGGGACCAAACCCCTTGGCTGATGACAACCTGGTGCAGCCATTTGGCTGGGGGATTCTGATAATCACGTCTTGACGAATTGGATGAACCATCTTTCTTCCCACCCCACATGCTTCCGCACCGAAGGGAAGAGAGCTTGGGACATGATGTTTTCCGTGATGGAACAGCTGGCTTAGATCTATGAAACTGCAGCTTTAAATGAATACATTTTATATTTGCCCCATAAATTAAGAAAACCAACAATGCATTGAAGAACTGGAAAGAAGGTTTTGGAGTTCTTTTAAATTGTGCCCAAAGGTTCTTGGGTCTAATTTTGGAGAAGGCAGGAATCTCAGACAACAGTCTACGCCAAGCAAACTCACTTTATTCTGAGTTGTATTTGTGCCTTGGATTCTCCCAATTAGAATCATTTTTTCTAATATACCAAACACAGTTTCAAATTTTATTTTAATCTGCAAACATCCCAAACCTGCTCTGGGGAGGCTCGTGTTTTGTCATCTTCCAATGTCCTCTCTCAGTTGTGGGGTGAGTGAGTCAGCTCTTTTCTGTAGGCACTCGCTGCATCATCTTGTCCACTGGTTAATTAGGCTAAGAGTGCACTGACATGCATTGGTCAGCCCCAGCCTCCTTCCCAGCACTGAGGTAAACACACAGGCGATGGTTCAAGTTCCTCATAGGCTTTATGTATTCAGAAGTCGTGCTAGACACCCCCTACAGCAGTGGTCTGGCAGGCCAAACCAGGTCAGGGATTGGCAGAACTTCCCTGATATTCAACCACATGCCAAAGGGGACAACACTGACAAATGAGGAGACGGTCATTTTTCTTGGGAAATTTGTTTGCAGTTTGCTTGGCTTTTTTCTCCCCCAGATTATACAAACGTGGCCAGAAGTTGAACCCACATTGTGTAGGGAAGACCACGAGGAACTAACTGTTTTAACTGCAAAGCATATGCCAGACCCCAAATCCTCATTCCCTATCTGCCTCCACCCTGAGAAGGAGGTGGGGAGCAGCCCAATTGATTTGGCATTGACTTTTCATGCATTTTTGGAGGGGAATATGGAACATGATATATGTGGAAATCGTGTGTGTGTGTGTGTGTGTGTGTGTGTGTGTGTGTGTGTGTGTGTTGAGATTCCCCCCTCTCCCCTCAAATGATTTTTCTATCTTTGAACTTTCCAAGATACATTGGGATAGGAGAATACAAATCAACCTGGCTCTCCGTTTATGTACTTGGTCCTAGAATTCTTCTGCAAATTAGAGTTCCAAGCCATGTCTCAAACTAACAAATTTGGGGGGGGGGAAGAAAATATGTTGGCATATGAAACAGTTCCAAAATAGCCCAGAATGAAGTACAGAAAAGATTTATTTATCAGGAGTCATTTGTAAACAGAGACTACTCATTTGTTCCTGGCCGCCCAGACTCGAATAATCACAAAGAAACTTTTTTATTACAACACTGCTTGACCTATTAGCTCATGCTTCTTATTGATTAACTCTTACCTCTTAAATTAACCCATTTCTATTAATCTGTGTTTCACCATGAGGCGTTGGCCTACTGGTAAGGTTCTGGCATTCAGACATCTTTCTCCTTTGGCAGCTACACGGCATCTCCTAGCCTCTGTCTACTCTCTCTCTCTCTCTCTCTCTCTATTTCTTCCAGCCGGGCTATAGTCTGCCCTGCCATAGGCCAAAGCAGCTTTATTCATTAACTAATAAGAGCAACACACACACAAAAGGACATCCCAGATTTTCAATCTTATTCTGCCAATGACGTTTGAAGCCCCAAAGCAGCTAGCGAGTTCAGCCTTGAAGAGGAACTTTCTCTCCCACGTCCAATTTCCCAAGTGTTCAGATAAGGGGCATGGGGGATGAACACAAGGAAAGCTTGTTTACCTCCCATGAGCAGTCTGAGGGAAGGAAATAAAGTTGCAGTCTGGTCGAAGACAGGATTAGCAGGAGCCTGACTCCTTTGATGAAAGGGCTTAACTAACCGCACAAGGAATTGAGAGCCCATTCCGGGAGGGACTTGCTGGCTTGCCAGATGGAATCGCCCAGCATGCTGCTCTAAAAACTTTGTTTGATATATTGTTGCTTTTGTAAAGGTGGGGTTTTGTTGCTGTGCTGAAGATTATAGAACTTCTAGAGCTTTGTGTCTTTTCTTTGTTACCCAAATAATGTGTGGCAGAAAAGGGAAACTAACGGTAAACAATAAGGAAAAGCAATGATTTTCTTATAGCTGCAGCCCCTGGAGTTAGTTACCGCTTATCTCATGGGGCTGGGCTTTCAGACATTCGTCTCTGGGAGACGGGGTATGTGTGGCCTGATCTTCTCCAGTCATGAAATGTAGCTACTAAGGATGATAGCACCTGATGGACTAACACTGGTCTCAACTTGGGTGTTTGCTCCAAGTCTGCTCTTGGGTTCCATCTCTAACGTTGGCCTTCACAAGAGGCGTTGAATGGTAGCTTCATCTCTGTTTGGTCACCTTGAACTTGCTTAGCAATTGTATAAGTGGAGATCTCTGAATAATAGCATACAACTATATGTAAGCATTGTATATAGAATTTGGAGTAAAATTAATCTTGACTTCTTTATATATTAAAAGTCTAACATATAAATATTGTAAGTATATATATATATACTTACATATATATATATGAGAGCAAAATGCTACAACTAGGAATTATTTTTTAATTATTAATTTTATGTATTAAAATGTACTTATAAACCTTAAAAAGATTAAATTAAGAACAATCTGCCAATATCAAACTGTTAGGATAATGTTAATAAATAATAAAGTAGCTAGATAATTTATGATCATCATCTCCTTTTCAAACCACAGTACATTTATAAAAGTTTAAATGATAGGGCAGACTTTTATTCACCTATTTTATTCTACTTGGCTATGAATTATTAAAGAAAAAGTTGTTTTTGAATTTTTTTCCTTTTTCAAAAGTGAAATTATATAATTATGCAAACTCTATCACATTAAACTCTTGCAAAGAGAAAAATAGTTAATAAATCTTGACTGTCTTATCCATAGTCACTACATTTTAGCCAGAAATAATAAGAAATATAGAGTATAAATGAGGGCACACACTAGCAAAAAAAAGGACATATATTTTTGCACTGCCCTAATTTTAAAGTTACCAGCGTCAAGAGAACTCTTGACAATGACAAGGTTCAACAGCCTTTGACATTACAGAGGCTATCATTTAAAATAAAAAACAATTACTTTTTTATAAAAATAAAGTCATACTTTTATAAAAAATAAAATGAAATTACAATTATCTCCATTGCAGCTTGTTACTTTTGCCAGTTGAAGACAAATAATTTTTAAATTTGCTAAGGCTGTGAAGCTGGAGTTTGGAGTTTCTATTGGAAAGTATATTTTTAAGAACCTTTGACATTCTGTTGTAGACAAACGATTGCAGGGATGAGTAAATGTCCCCAAAAGTGACTCTACCTCTTACTACAGAAACGTGTAAAACAGGATCAGCAAGGGCTGCCTAGCAGTTGACAGAAGCTACCGAGTTGCTCCTTTACTACAAATAAAAAATATTTGATTTTCGCCTAATTATTATTTTCAAATTTATTTTGTCTTAGATGGATGAGTGTCTACCTGGTTGTGTGTCTGTGTAGCATGTGATGCAGTGTGTACAGAGGTCAGGTCTGGGGCTCAAACCCAGGTCCTCTTGAATAATAGCCAGTTCCCTTAAGCGCTGGGCCACCTTTCCAGGCCCGGATTTTCCTTTTAAAATATTAACAATGAACTCTAACTATTTGAACATTTACATAAAATTTCCCGCTTATCCTCTGCTCCAGGAGTTCATTCAATGATTATGATATTTTGCTATAGCCTCTTCTTCAGAAAATATATATTTTGAGCTTTAGCCATTTACATTTTATTCTGAACTCTATGAAGTCCTGGATGTATATTCATTATGTTTAAAACTGAGAAATGTTTATTTGTGTTTTCAACTGTATGGGAAAGATACTTCTACCCAAGCTGGCTTTAACAAAGTTTTGAGGAGCTGGGAATGTAGCTCAATGCATTTACCAAGTATTCAGGAGGCCTCGGGTTCATTCCCCAGTATGAAGGTTGGTAGGTGGGAATCAGAGCAAAGGGGAATTAGTTGACTCATGCTCTGAAAAGTCTAAGATGGGGCATAATACTGGATTCAGACAAACTCAGGGTATTCTCAAAACTGAGAAGAACTGGGTGTGCCCAAAGACTTGTCAGCTGATTCCAGATCCAATCAACTTGACAACCAAGATTAACCTGTACCAACTTATATAATGTTTCCAAGACTCTATTGAAGAGGTGCTTTTGATTTAAGCCTTTCTTTGTTCTGTTCGTGTGAAAACTTCGTGAAATCATTACCATGTTGGAGTACGGAATTTGGGGTAGCAAACCTGTGATGCCAGCCCATGGTCATTCATATTTGGCCCCAGAATAAACTGTCTTTTCTCCCTTTGAGACACAAGCTGTGGGTTTTACAATAACCCTGACAGCCAAAGCTCTGGAACATGCTGGTGAGTGTGTACCTTCGACAGTTGGGACATCGTTTCCATGACTACAAAACAGAGAGAAAAATAAAGGTGCTTATTTTATAGGGGAGCCCAGAGGTGAAGTGCATTAAGGAAAAAAAGAATTAGAATATTGCCCAAAGCATAGCACATGTTAGGAATTGTTTCTACTATTTATTGACCTATCGCTTCTTGAGGTACTACCTTTATGGCTCCTGAATATTTATCTATATGTGTATCTATTTCCGGATTTTTTTTGCCTTCTTCTCAGTCTGTTTACTTTTTATCTCTCTGTTTATTTTTTTTTAAGTTTGTATAAATGAGCAAGTGATTTCTTATAATGCCGTGATTTCTTAGCCCTGAAGGTATTTAAAGGTCATTTCTTTCCTGCGTGTTTCATGTCTATTTTGTAAAAATTAGGTCTCTTCCCCCAGCCCTGTGGATGGAAGATTCTTTAGTTTGTCCAGTCTCAGCCCTGCTTCTTATTAACTGCAACCTTGGGCCAGTTTTCTGAACCCTCTGCCTCACTCATTCCCTTTGCAAAGTGGGATGCCTGGAGTTAGCATTCCACAGGGCTGCTGCGAGCAATACCTAAAATAATGTATGGAAAGCACTTAGCATTGTATATGAGTCACTTTTATGTCACATTAACTAAACAGCAGATGTAAACAGTCTCCAGGGGGAAGGATTAGTCTTGGATTCTGGACACAGAGAATTCAACCAGTGGTTGCTTGACCCCGTGCACCTGAGCAAGTTATCACGACAGTGAGAGCGAGGGACAGAGCAGCTTCTGCACTGGAGAAAGGACAGGAAGCAAAGAGTGAAACAGAAAGGGGCCCAGAGACAAGGATCACTCCAAGAACCCACTCCTATGATCTGTACCATCCACAGACCCCATCGCCTTAATTTCAGCATCGCCCACAAGAGAGTTACCAAGAGAAGCCGAACACTCAATACATGAGTCTGTGGGAGATGTTGCACATTCAAATTAGAGCACATGGCAAACACAGTCCTCAAGTGGCTATTGGTCATGGTGTTTATTATTACCTCTAGATGTTTATTATTACCTTTATAATGTCATAAACAGAACTGTATTTATATTGATTTCAGGAAACAAGGAAAATAAAGGAAAAAGAGGATAAAGGTATTTTTCTAGTAAAGTTATAAATATTTCCATGTTAATAGATAATAAATAGTAGGTAATACAACATCACTTAAGGGTTTTCTTGTTCTGGAAACAGGGTCTCACTAACACAGGACGGTCTTGAACTCATGGAGATCCTTTTTCCTTTGCCTCCCACATAGTGGAATGGAAGGCAGGCACACCACACCAGGCTAACAGGCTTCTCAAACAAAGCTGAACTAGAGGGATAAAGAGCACACACTGTCTTTTGGTCTGTATACCACTGAGGATTTCACTCAAAGCAAATATTGGAATAAAGGCTTCACTCTGAGTTAACGAAGAGGTTTTGAGTTTCTCATTCAAGTTTTTTGGTATTTCTTTTTCTTGCAATAATTGCATATTTACATAAATGTTAGAAAAATGAGAAATGCTTTGGAATTAGCAGTCCATTCAAACAATAATACACTCTACCACAGCATAATTATTCTCTTTAATAACATATGTAACACGTGTTCACATATGAGCATGCGTGTACATGCTCATACATGCAAACCACAAACAGACATTTCCTGACATTTCAAACTATTCCAAATAGGCTCAGTCCCAATTAACTATATCGAAATGTCAATAAATTAAGTATTAAAGACCCAATCTGGTCTTTTGGAACTTAGTTACTTATTCTTTTATAAAGAAAAGATGGGACAAGGAGCAGTGGAGAGCTCCCTTCCCCCCACCAGACAGTCTGATTGTGTCTTCTTGCTTAGACTCAAGCAACATTGCTCATCATTTGGGCAAAAATAAGTAAATAAATAAAACATAAGAAAGCAAAAGTAAAAGTTATGAAATGAGATAGCAGAGAATTTAACTTGGAGGGTAAAACGGATGACTGTATAATCGTTTTCCTGAGCTTGTACATTTTAGGTCACTTAGACACGTGTGACTCTCTCAACCCTGAGTCATCTTGGGGATGTCAGTAGCATTTGGGATGTTGCGCCAAAGAATTATCAAAAACCAAAACATCGAAATTACTCCCATGTGAGTGTGAAACGTGATCGTCTTGACTTTTGAAGGAGGGAGGAGTCCCTTATAATTCCACCATTTTCAATACCAGTAATTGCACACTGAATCAGAAGACTGATGAAGAATGGAATTGGAAACCTGGAGATAATTTAAGAATAGCTTAGGTAACTGGACCCAGTCTTTGAAGAGGAACTCTCTAGAGGAGGTCTCAAATGATCTTGAGTCTTGACCACAACTCCTTGGACACCACCGCAGAAAAAGAAAACACAATTTATGTTTACATGGCATCGGGGGAGTCAGCTTGAAGTGATTTTTACAGCCGTTTTCACAAGTGATTTAAGCCACTAATTAATTGGCAAATGTTCAGTCCCCATCCAGTTCAGTTATCTAGGTCATGAAAAATAAACACGGCAATGCAGTCGGCAAAGGAAGAATCAGAGACATCCTCTATGGCTTTGCGGAGCGTGTTTCTTTGCTGCGGTGTACCAAATGACACACTTACCATGGTCAACTTGGAGCTCAAAAGTAAGTTTATTTCCTGCTTGGCGTATGGTTCTAAGTTTTCGAGCTGATTTAAGACAAGGCTACAAAGTCCAAAAGCTTTGTTTAAGGACCTTAGAAAACTAAATAAGTAGATGGATGTGGGGGTTATAAATAGACAGATCTATAATGGATGGATGGATGGAGATAGAAAGACAGACAGATAATACACATAGGGATCTTCTAAAGTTTAGACATGGGAGGTAAAATGATATAGGAAACAATTTATTTTTCTTTCCCTCACTGAAGCTTCTACTCTAATGAAAGAGACTGACAATATGTAGATAATCTTACAAATAATACACAATTGATCACTAAGTCAAATACCTAAACTAAGAGGGAAAATATGAGGGAGCATATGAGAAAAGCCAGAGGGTCAGGAAAGGATTCTCTGAGACGTGATTGCTGAGGTACAATTTGAAAGGCACTAACCAGGTGAGGAGAAGGAGCGAGATGCTCAGGGGAGAGAGGAGCCGACGTGAAGAAGACACGGCAGGAGAAAGCAGAGAAGGTATGAAGCCAAAGAACACTACCGGAACACTGAAGAGCAGGGCTGAGTGTGCAAGACAGCTGGAGAACATGTACCCGCTCTATCTTGTCTGCACCTTCTTAACGGTTGCGCAACAGGAAGCGACCAGGAGTGTTGAAAGGGGGGTGTGACAAGGTCAGAATTACAGTTTCATCACCATCGGCCTGAATGAGTGAGGGGCTCAACTGGAAGGACCACCCAGGGGCAGGAGGGAAATCAGAATGTCCTTCTCTGCCGCAGATGAAACTTTGGATCAAGATGCAGTCAATAGGGACAGATCACAGGAAAACCAGCAGGAACTGAACTGGATTTGAAGAACGAGAAGGGCATCTATAGACCAGGCCTGTGCACGAAAAGCAACTGCTTTGGGTTGTGGCATGGAAGGGGCAAAACAACAACACTTCCAATGCCAAGTACTGCTCATGACTCAGGCAAGTGGCATTCGGAGCCTGAATCCAGAATCCTGAACAGTTTATGCTTGTTGCTCAGAGGCCTCACACTAGACCTTCAGAATTAATCTATAACAAAACTCTTGGAAACTAGAAAATAGAAAACTATGAAGCTCTATTTTTCTGTTAAGACATACGCATAAAGATGGTCACCTTCAATATAACAAGAGAAAACAATAGAGAAGCTGAAAAGTTACATTTTTCTTGAAAGCCATGAAAAAACACTCCATACATACATGCACACTTATATAACCCAACTATGGAGATAAATACATCAAGGAAGAGGGTAAAATGGAGGCTCTTTTCATACTTGGGACAACTTACCAAGCATGGGTCAGGTAGTCAATCAGTCCATAAGCGTGGATAAAACTTTGTTGGGATGCAAAAAAGTCAGCTGACCTTTTAACAGCAGCAGTGTGGACTCCACGAAATACTGGAATCTGGAAGAATCCCAAACACAAAAATAAATTTCTCAGAACAATTCTCCACCCTGGGAAATTTGCCAGCTCAGCAGCAGTTGGGGCAGAGGGAGAAAGCGGGGAGCTCTCTGCCGCTCCTTATCCCTCACACCAATCAACTCCCAGAGCCCCTTGCTGTGCTATCTGAAGACAAATCTAAGTAAGGAAGCTGCCACTGAATGTCCTCTAGCTCAAAAGTTGAAAAGACAAAAAAAGTCCAGAGCTCCACACCCCCAACAAGAAGTTTGGAGTGAGCTCCTTCCAGACAAGGACAGTCACCATCATCCCGCTGGCAGGGAGGAAGCTGAGACTGACTAAAGTTGCATCTTGTTCCCAGCTCAGCTAGATGGTTCAGGTAGGCTCTCAGGGAAAATCTGCTTCCCAGATGAACTTTGGTGGCACATGTCTTTAATCCCAGTGCTCGGGTGCCAGAGGCAGGCTGAACTCTATGAGTTCCAGGCCAGCTTGGTCTTACAAAGCTAGTTCCAAGATAGCCAGGGCTACACAGAGAAACACTGTCTCAAAAACCAAAACCAAACAAACAAACAAAAGTCTGCTTCCCAAGTTTTTGGAAAAGGAAAATAGGAAATTCTTTTCTGGGAAAAACACAACACAAATATAATTGTATTTGTATCTCTCGTTATAAAAAAATCTGGTTTACTCTCTACTGGCAACTTGGTAGAAATGTCTAAAATATTATGAAAATGAAAACTATGAGACACACAAAGAAGAGTGGAAATGTAACCTATAATCAAAAAGTAAACAGTCAATAGAGACAGACTCCTCAATGACAGCACTTGGAATCTAGAAGCCGTTTCTGAAGGAACCATTTTAAATATGTTTAAAGGTTTAGAAAGAGCAATGAACAGAGGAATAGAGAAGAATTTCATCAAAAAAATAAAGCTCTAAGGAAAGTCTAAAGAGATATTCTAGAACAGAAAAACACGATGCCTGAAACAACAAAAATATGGAACAAACAAGAAGAAACAAAAGAGAGAGCAAAAACACAAGGAGAGATCAATAAAAATAGCTAATTGGAAGTATCAGGGACAACTGAGCTAACAGAAAATGATGCCCCACATATATGTAATTATATATGTGTAATTGAAACCACCAGGGTATTTTCTCCAAACTCTAATCTATTAAAAGTTGATATTAAAATGATAACCTCAAAGACATCTGATATTTAGGCAGTAAATCTCACACTTCTAAATAGACATAAGTTAAAGAAGAAATGACAAACTTTTTTTTAAAAAGGTCTGACCATTTATTTGTTAAAGACTTGTTTTTGACTGGACTCAGAAGTGGAGGCTCTCAGCGAGGACAGCCTGCGTCTCTTGGCAGTTTCTTCCTGTTGCTTTTCTGACTTCCTTCACTCCCTTGGCCCAAAGCTTAGCATATTCTGTAGCATTTTCCTTGGTTCTCTTAGGGGGTTGTTTCTTTAGAGCAATGTGTTGGCATTTGTGTTGCAGGACACAAGGAATAACAAGAAGCTGATTCTTGGCTGTTTCGGTCCTGGGCTTCTTACATTGTTTAAGGGCTGTCTGACAACATATTGGTGGACATCATCTTCTTTAGAGAGACTGAAAATCTTTTTTAAACAATAGCCAAGTTGAGAGCACTCAGATTGGCATGCGTAATGCATCCAATAAACAGAACTGTGCTTTCTTCCCTTAGTTCTTCTTGTTCTATAACAAGAGTGCCCCTTATTCAAGAGCAGGTGAACTCTTCCACAGGTCAAGACACTTTGCTTCATGGGAAAACCTCGTTTGCCATTCCCACCCCTGACTGGGACCGCACCACCCTTCCACTCTTCACTCAGAGCACAAGCAGCTTCTCCTGTGGCCACGCACTGCTCACAGAAAGTATGAAGTCTGCATCCATCATCCATTTCAGAGAGTTTCTGACAGCCAGTGGCTGGGAAGGAGACATTCTGCTTGATCTTGGCCCAGGAAACTGCCTAGGAAGTGCTATGAAAAAGAGCAAGAAGTGACTGTAAACTTAATAAAATATTTTGTTCTAAGTGGCAATGAAACCAGAAAGTATAAAAATGTGTGAATGTATTTGAACCATGAAAAAAAAATCCATGAAATACAATGGGAATTTACGAGAAATCAACGTGTGCTTCTACTTTCTATCAACAACCGACAGATAAGAGACAGAGGAGACAGAGACAGAGACAGAAAGACAGAGACAAAGACAGAGGTATACAAAGAGAAAAAGTTTTTAAGTAGCATCTATAACAACATCAAAATGTATCAAATACCTGAGGGCAAAATTTTAATCGATGCACTATTCACTATTCCTGCAAGGACGAAAACAGTGCAGAGAAGAGATTTAAAATGCTGAGACAAATGGAAAGATACACACAGAGAGAGCTAGGTTATGTGCCAAGAAAAGGAGAATTCATTGTGACTGAGGTATCTAGTCTACCTAAATTAGTATAGAGATTAAACAGAGTCTCATCAGAATCCTAACTTTTTTTCTTTTTTTTCTTTTTCTTTCTTTTTTTGGGGGGGGGGGAAATTTTAAGTCTTGTAAAAGCTGAGTTTATGGAGAGTGTTGACATGAGGAAAAGCAAACAAATCAATTAAAAAAAAAAGAAAAGAGTCCATAAAATACCAGTAAACCTAAAACCAATAGACTTTCAATGGAATTTAATGGGTAGATAACAGTAGTGAGGTGATATCAAAAGTGCTTATAAAAACGAACATCAGTACAGGAACAAAAGAAAACTGTTAATCCTTACACTACAAGCATGCAAAAATTACTTGAGCACAGTTATGGGTCTAATTGTGAGGCTTCACCAAGGAAAAAAAAACTATCATCAGGACTGCGATAGTGAAGAATTTTTGTCAGAGCGCAGAGAGCACCGAGAGCGGAAAGTGGCACTCAGCTTGGTCACGATTAAAAGCTTCTACAAATCAAAGACACCATTACAAAGGTGAGAGAAAGGCCAGATGTGGGTGTGAGCAAGTGTTTGTGAGATGCTCCTGGAAAGAGATGGGTTTCCAGAATATATAAAGCTCTAAATATCAATACATTTAAAAAAAATAACCAAGTTACAAAGGAAGAAATGTTTTGAACATGTACTTCCCAAGAAAAGCGTTAGGAATTCCCAATAAACACGCAAAAAGATGATTAACGTTTTTAAGTTATTGGAGAAATGTAGATTAAAACCATAGTGGTATTATATCGTGTGGCTAAAATTAAGAACTCGTCATACCAAATGATGTCAAGAATGTAGAGCAACTGGAACTGTCAGATATTGTCTTGATAAGAAGGTAGAAAGATAACACCACTTTGGAAAAGCCTTTGCAAGTTTTTATATGAATTCTACTGTGTGACGACTCACGCCTAGGAACAGTGCCTCAGCTGTAAAAGGCTCTGTGGATAAACACTCATTGCCACTTTATGTAAAATAGCCCAAGGCTACTTTTGAAAAGAAGCTATGCATCAAAAGAACACGTCAATTGTGAAATAGTTTCAGATTAATGTCTAGTCACCCACAAAGATGGTAAAGATATGAGCAACAATGGGACAGGGTACTGACTGACGAACCCAGCCAAAAAAGAGAACACACTGTCGACATTCAGCAAGAACCACAACCGGGTTATGGGAATTAAAAGAGAGGTTTTCTCTATAGGGATGAAGGAATGGCTAGAAGAGGACTGTTCAACATTTTGACTTCTCTGAACCACACTGGATGAAGCATTGTCTCGCGTCACACATTAGATACTTAGAAATTCTATCAAGCACCCTTCTGAAACATGAAATCTGTTGGTACCACAATAGCACCTACATGTTTTTCAAAGTCATTGTATACATTTAAATGTATTCACCCTGATGTTAGTAAATAGTATCTCATTAAAGTGTGTGTGTGTGTGTGTGTGTGTGTGTGTGTGTGTCCCCTCAGGTAAACAAGCACATTTCAGCCTATGAAAAATACACACTAAATTGTAGATTCTATTCTCAAACCAGAATATTCAATGTATTATAAAAACATGACCTCACAATACACAGGAATAACAGATAACATAAAGTTAAAGAAACTAGAGAATTTTACTTTGAAAGCAGACATGCACAGAACTCCTTAACATAAATTTTAACACAGTGTGGGTTATCTTAGCACCCTTTGGGCAGCCTGCTCACTGTCACAGTCTCTGGGCAACTGCTGGTGGACAAGCCTCTCTACTCAAAGTCTGTGAGCTTCTTGGGGATGGAGTTGGAGCTGGAACTCTCAGTAAACTGGAGAAGGGATTGTAAGAAAACATCAAAGAAGATAACAGGAGAAACTCTGAGCGCCTACCACATGGGCAACCTCCCTGATAAGCCGCTGTAATCACTCCTAAAGTGGAGGGCATGGCCTAAGGGGACAGGATGAAAGCAGGTGGGGACTAAAGCATCTGGCTGGAGGTGCTATACTGCCAAGGAGCCAACCCAGAGGGTTTAATGCAACTGCATGCCCACCCTCTGATGGCCCTAGAAATCTGTTCTAAGGTGCATTCCAATAGCCACACATCAGACTTGAAAACAGTTCAGAATACATACTTGAACCTTCCACAGTCTAGACCTGGGTCAAAGTGTAACTTTTGAGGATGATAGAAACTGAATAGATTATTTCCAATTCCATTTCTTCAGAAGATCACTCTTACAAAGAATTAGCATTTCTGATCACTTCTCTAATCAGAGTGTTTCCCATGTTATGGTTTTATATATGCTTTCTTCTCTGTATCAAAGGGGAGTATATCTCTTATGTTTGACTGGTTTGTGAAATCCAAAGAAACTCTAGTTAGGAACTATGTATAATATTGAAGCCGCAGGGTGATTGGTAATGAAAAGTCCCCAGACTATCTTGATACAAAATATATAGCTTTAATAAACAGAAGTAAGACTTACAACAGCTTACACCAGAATCCAAACGATCCGTCCGGACGCAGGAGCCAGGCGAAAAGAGAGCTAGCGGAGTGTGCTTGCTAGGTTTATAGGCACGCTTTAGCCTGAGGGCGGCATGCCCCATAAACAGAATGTGATTGGCTGAACTCCCCTATCATCTCCCCCTTTTTTTCTAAAATAATAACAGAACCAAACCAAATACAACTATATACAATAGAAGCAAATAATAAATATAAAGTTACAAACAACAAACAATATTAAGCAAGAAACATATAACAAAAGTTCTGCTAAACATTCTATCTCAGGGAGTCTAAATAATGTAGATGGTAACTACAACTATCTAATCTTCAACTCCATCAAAGATCTGAGAAGGGAAATAATTTTACTCAAGCAGCCCGGAAGTACAAGCGGGAAACTTCCGAAATGTGCAACGAATGGAAGAGACAACTGAATACCTGGGCAATCACCCAAAGTCTCGTATGCAATGTTGAGTCAACCAACTTTGGCTAAGGCCTAATGTAACTGACATGCCATTTTTCAAAGGCAAGAAACCTTTTAGGACTCTCTCACCCTGTCTTGGCAAGATAAGACAATCCTGCTTTTATCCATTTAGGACATTCTGTAATTCTGTCAGTGGTTAAGGTATGGGCTTTTTCTTTGCCCAAAGGCCAGTTCTGCCAGGAAGAAGACAAGCTCCATGTGGAGTGTCTTTGGTGCTCAACGTTCTCTCGGGAGTAGAGCAGTGATGCCAGGAGTGATTGTGTCTCACTACTATAGAACTATGAGTTAGATTAAAGGCCATTTTTCACAGCTCTTCAAAGAGGTTGAAGATTATACTATCTATACTAAGTATGATCTCTATGCATCTAAATAACCTGATTAGCCTAAATATAAATATAATAAACATATATGACTATTGATTTCTATCTATCTAACTTGAAGACTAAGAGAATGAATAACTGTGCAATGAGTGAGGACAATGACCTCCAAATGTAAACAATGTATATCATTACATAAATATCTTAATCAGAGGTAGAAATGTAAATAAATGTATATATATTAATACAAATAGAGGTAGAAGCATGCTCACACACAATATTCAATATATCAATGTACAAAAATCAACACCAATACAATTTTCTAAAACCAATAACTCACAAATACCAATATATTATTATCCCAATCTATCCCCTCTTCTTTTTTTTTCTGATAAACACCCCTGAGCTTACAAAATACCTCCCCCATTTCCTCATCCCTATATCAACTATAAACAACCCCTAAATGGTGTCCCTAAACCTGAGGGCAAATTCTACTGGGAGAGGGGACGTCGTCCTCTAAAATTGCTTCCAGCTGTCACGGGGGGTGACGATTCTCTTAGGGGGTCCTGTGAAAATAATTGATGGTAAAATTCCCATATAAACATTTGGTGTGAGAGAGTTGTAAATAGTCTCTGAATAAGTTGAGGAGGTCTGGCCAGAGTGTTGTCAAATATTGTGCATCATCCGGAACTGTTTTGTGTAGCTGGTACCAAAAAACAGGTCTGAAAAAATAGCGCTATCAACATTATGACGTCATAGTAACCAGGTGGAGTTGGTGTTGTGGGGCCCCATCTTCATCCTAGAAGCTTTAAAGATTACTGCAGAAAAATTTATTGTTTGTCATGGGAAAGTTAAACATTATCTACGAAGACATATACAGACACATACACACACACACACACACACACACACACACACACACACATATATATATATATATATATTAATAAAGATAGAAACAGATGTGGGGAAAGGCAAAGAAAATTTATCAATTATAGTTATTCTGTCCCGTATCTCAACTCTTGACATGAGACAGAAACTCTGGGATATCTCTTATCAACAGGCTTGGAAATGAAGAGGGACTGAGCCATTGTCCAACTCCAAAACCAGCTCTACATATTTATAAATAAATGCACATTAGTACATATTAAAAAAATAGTAATACTTACCTAAACTATTTGGATTCATTGTTGATCATAGGCAGTTTCTATATTCAATTATCCAGGGTCCCTTGGATCCTTTGAAAATGAGTCTTCTCCTGTGGAGACAAGAAGAGAACCTTGCCCCCAACCTATGTATTTCTCTTACCTTTGGTGTGATTGTTATCCTTGTAAGTGAGTTATCATTTATCTCTTCCAAGAGGCTTCTCCTCTTCAAACGGAACCTTTATTAATTTTGATGGTATCCACAATTTTTCCTCTCCTGTGGAAACAAGAGCAAAACCCCTTCCCCAGCGCAGCACATCTCCTGGCTTCCACTGTGAGGTCAGCACATCCTTGAAATAAATTGGTTGATTTAATTCAGCAGACGTTTTCAATATCCAATGTCTTTCTGCAGCCGTTGTCCCCTTCTCATTAGCATTGAGAAAATTCAAGATTAATAAAGCATTATGTAACCTATTCCTGGGGGTATTTTCCACCCCTTTCTGTTTGTTCAACATATCTTTTATAGTTCAATTTGATCTTTCTATAACTGCTTGACCTGTAGGATTGTATGGTATACCTGTAACATGTTTAATATTATAATAAGCAAAAAATCATTTCATTTTCCTAGAAACATAAGCTGGACCATTATCCGTCTTTATCTGTGTAGGTATACCCATGATGGCCATAACTTCTAATAAATGAGTGATTACTGAATCAGCTTTTTCTGAGCTTAAAGCAGTTGCCCATTGGAAACCTGAGTACGTGTCAATGGTGTGATGCACATATTTTAATTTGCCAAATTCTGGAAAGTGAAACACATCCATCTGCCAAATTTCATTCCTTTTAATACCCTTTGGATTAGTCCCTGCAGGCAATGGTGTTTGGTTATAAAAAGAGCAAGTAGGGCATTTCTTTACAATCTCCTTAGCTTGTTGCCATGTAATAGAAAACTCTTTTTTCAAGTCTTTGCTATTGACATGATGTTTTTTATGAAATTCAGATGCCTGCAGCACGCTACCAATCAATAAGTGATCAATATCTGCATTATCTTGTTCTAGAGGACCTGGCAGACCCGTATGGGATCGGATGTGTGTTATATACATAGGGCAAAGCCTGTTCCTGATCATGTCTTGTACCTGGATAAACAATGAGGTCAGTTCTGTATCATCAGGTATAAATTCAGCAGTTTCAATATGCAAGATAACTCTTTCTGCATATTGTGAGTCAGTAATTATATTAAGAGGTTCTTTAAAATCCCTAAGCACCATAAAAATGGCATATAATTCTGCCTTCTAGACAGAATCATAAGGACTATGTTCCACTTTACTCAATTCTTCTGATTTGTAACCTGCTTTCCCTGATTTATTAGTATCGGTATAAAATGTACGAGCTTCGGTTATTGGAGTATCACGGACAATTCGAGGGAGGATCCAAGAAGTTCTCTTTATAAAATTAAGTCTCTTGCTTTTTGGGTAATTGTTATTGATTTCTCCCAAAAAATTAGCACAAGCTCTTTGCCATGGTTCATTGTCTTCCCACAACTTTTCTATCTCATCAGCAGTGAAAGGCACTATAATTTCTGCTGGGTCTATACCTGCTAATTGACGAAGTCTCAATTTTCCTTTTATAATCAATTCAGAGACTTTTTCCACATAAGTTTTTAATTTTTTACTTGGTTTGTGTGGCAAAAAGATCCATTCCAAGATAACATCGTCTCTTTGCATCAAGATTTCTGTAGGAGAAATTCTGGAAGGCAATATAACGAGAATACAACTAAGCTTTGGATTTACCCTGTCCACATGAGCCTCCTGTAATTTTTCTTCAACCATTGTCAGTTCTTTTTCTGCTTCAGCTGTTAATTCTCTGGGACTATTTAAGTCTTTATCACCATCCAAGGTTTTGTTTAAATGAATTATTAGATCAGGTATTATCCCAACAGCCGGTCGTAGGCTGGAGATGTCTCCTAATAATCTTTGAAAGTCATTAAGAGTTCGTAACCGGTCTCTCCTGATTTGTGCCTTTTGTGTCTTAATTCTTTGTAAACCTATTTTATAACCTAAATAATTAACAGAATCTCCCCTCTGAATTTTTTCAGGAGCAATTTGCAATCCCCATTTAGGTAACACTATTTTTACTTCTTCAAACAGTCTTTCTAAAGTGTCTTTGCTTTGATCAGAGATCAGGATATCATCCATATAATGGAATATTATGGACTTAGGGAATTGTTTGCGTATAATTTTTAATGGTTAGCTTACAAAATATTGGCACAGGGTGGGAGAGTTTAACATTCCCTATGGGAGGATGGTCCATTGGTACCTCCTTGCAGGCTGAGAGTTATTTTAAGTAGGCACTGTGAAGGCAAACTTTTCTTTATCTTTTTCTTGTAAAGGTATAGTGAAGAAACAATCAATAACTATAAGAGGCCATCCCTTTGGTAACAGGGAGGGCAGAGGAATTCCAGATTGCAGAGGGCCCATTGGTTGAATAACCTTGTTGATAGCTCTAAGATCTGTCACCATTCTCCATTTACCAGATTTTTTCTTAACAACAAATACAGGAGAATTCCAAGGGCTGGTAGAGTCTTCTATATGTCGAGCATCTAATTGCTCTTGTACCAGCTGTTCTAAAACCTGTAACTTTTCCTCAGCTAAAGGCCATTGTTTAGTCCATATTGGTTTCTCAGTCAACCATTTTAGAGGCATGGCTGTTGGTACCTCTGAAGGGCCATCAAGTGTGTTGTGGTCTTGTATAGCTCTAATGGCTGGTTTCTACCATCTGTAATATCTTGTCAATTTTCCTCAGGAATATAGGCTCTAAAAGCAGCAGGAATGTTAATTTGGGCATTCCATTGCTGCAATAGGTCATGGCCCCATAAATTCACTGCAATATTGGCTACATATGGCCTTAGTTTTCCTATTTGTCTGTCTGGACCTATACAATTGACCCATCTCATGCTTTGTCTTACTCGAGATAGAGTTCGAATTCCTAGGAACTGAATATCTACCTCCTGAAGAGGCCAATGTGGATGCCAAGATTCTGGAGTAATGATACTTACGTCTGCACCTGTGTCCAGTAAGCCAGTAATAAATTTTCCATTTACACACACTCTTAGCTTTGGTCTTTGTTCATTTATAGAAGTCTGCCAGAATATGCGTTTACTTTGTCCTCTTAGATTTTTTGATTCATTCACCACATTTAACTCATCCTTCAGGCCGTTATTGCTTTTAATAGCAGGCATGGGGCATTCTAATTTCCCTGAAGAAGCATGTTCTCTGCAGTGATCGGAAATGACTGGACCACATTTGCCATGGGGGCCTTCGAGAGGCCCCCTATTGAGTTTCCCAATGGCAACGGGTTGCCTTGTTTATTTCTTGTTGACATACACTCATTCGTCCAATGCATTCCCTTTCCACATCTCCTACACAAACCTGAAGGCTGAGTCTTCCTATTCCTGTTATTCCTAGAAGAGGTATTATTCCTGGAATTCCATTGTCTGCAGTCCCTTTTCATGTGTCCCATTTTGCCACAATGAAAGCATTTTGTAATCTGATGTCTCCTTTTACCTTTGGAAATTGCTTCTTGCACCCATGTTTCATTGCCATAATCAAATGTATCAACATTCATTGTATGTAAAACCCATTCATCCAAAGGCACTGATCTGATCTTTAAAGGCCCCAGGATCCTTTTGTATTCTACATTGTCATTCTCATAAGCCAAAGACTCAATTACTATATTTCTTGCTTCTGGATCAGGTATCCCTATTTGTACAGCCTTAGTTAGTCTTTGTAAAAAGTCACTAAAGGGTTCTCTCTGACCCTGTTTAACCCTGATATATGATTCTACTCTCTGACCTGAGTCTTGAACCCTGTCCCAGGCCCTTAGAGCTGCTGTGGCACATATGGATAAAATGTTTTCATCATAAAGAGCTTGTTCCTGAGGATCAGAGCAAAGTCCTTCACCTAGAATTTGATCTAGAGAAACCTCAATTCCTTTCACTGATTCTTGTTGTTGTAAAAGTCTGGCCTCTTGCTTGAATAGGCATTTGAAATGCCATAAAGGTCCGTTCTCAAGGACAGCTGAGGTGAGCTGGTTCCAATCTTGAGAAGTGGCCCTGCTGCTCAGAGTCCAGGATTTTAACATCTCTCTAACAAAGGATGAATGTAGTCCATAATTCACAATTGCTTGTTTAAATTCTTTCAGATCATTCATACGTATAGGCTCCCATGTATGTTCTTTAATGACCTTAGGGTTTTTGGAGCCAGTTATCTTTTCTGATGTTATTACTGGAAAGGCAGGTATAACTCTATGTAGACTCAGAGTTTTCGGAGGTAAATGTTACCTTTCTACCTTTTGCTCCTGTTCATCAGAGTCTATGATTTCCTCAATCTTATTAAATCTGCTCACCATTGCCTTCTGTCCTTCTGAATCTCCTGTCCAGTATTATGCTCCAAAGCCTTCATTAATGATTCTAAGGCATGGAGCTTGTCCGTCAGAGACACCATTTCCTCCCTGGACACTATTGCCTTCATTGATAATTCTAAGGCATGGAGCTTGTCCGTTAGAGATACCATATCCTCCTTGGACATAATCCTCATGGCATGTATTGTGCCTTCTTGTATGGAAATCCTGTCAATTAATCTATCATACCCTTTTGATAAAGTCCAATTTTCACATTCAATGGTTTTAATCCTCTCAGCTAATGTTTCAGCACTTACAGTCACGGACTGGAGGTTACGAGTCATTTTGGTTGTCCCCTCTTTGAGAACTCCAAACTCTGATCTAGTCTCCTCTTTGAAAACTCCAAACTCTTTTTTGAGGAGGTTGGTGTCAGTCTGAATTGTCCTTAAGGTTTTAATCTCTGCCCTCAGCATTGTATATTCAATCTGTAAGGACTGAATCATCCTTATAAAATATCCAAACACCAGAAAAGCGACAAGTCCCAGAAATAACCAAGTAAGAGGAATATAAGAAACCTCATGGAGGATATCCTCCATGGCGCAATTAAAAAGGCCATTGAATTTTTGAATAGTAATATTTTCTGACATGTTCAATCAAAAGAAATTGTATTTATTTATTTGTTTTCAACTGAAAAGAAAAATCTTACCTGTAATGACCTTTGTCTGCCAGTAAGTGGCGGGGACACACCTGAATCCACATGGCAATGGCACCGACCCGGAAAGCAAATTCTAAAATATATACTCTCAAATCCAGAGGTTAAATTCACAGATCGAGTGCTGGGGGAAGACAGTGCCCAATGGGGGTAGCAAAAGCCAAGGAAGTTAGTTGCGTGGCCCCATGAATGCGGCTAGGAACTGGTTCGACCCCAGGTGCGGTGTGCGCTCAGGCCACTAGGCCCGCATCACGAGGGGGAAAAAGGCCCACGTTCGGGCGCCAGATGAAGCCGCAGGGCGATTGGTAATGAAAAGTCCCCAGACTATCTTGATACAGCTTTAATAAACAGAAATAAGACTTACAACAGCTTACACCAGAATCCAAACGATCCGTCTGGACGCAGGAGCCAGGCGAAAAGAGAGCCAGCAGAGCGTGCTTGCTAGGTTTATAGGCATGCTTTAGCCTGGAGGGCGGCACACCCCAAAAACAGAATGTGATTGGCTGAACTCCCCTATCATAATATGAGCCCCGAATAGGAATATTCTTTTGCTTTACACTGTAGTCGTCATAAATCTTCAATGAAATTCAGAATTATAAGTGGTTTTTCATTTCCTGAGATGAAGGAATCATCTCCTGCCAGCATCATCAAAGCTTTATTCATTGGACTCCTGAGCTGACCTCTGTCTCTACCACATTAACGAACCTTATTACCTTGCCAGGCCTCTTGCATCTGTATTTGGAGAATTCAAATTGGAAGGTTTTTGTTTTCTTATGCTGATTTGAAATCTCCATTTCAGCTCCCCTCTGCCCCATGCCAGGATTTCGTTTCCATTCCATAAGAACAGCCTAGACCCCTGTCCTGCTGAGACCCCTGCTCTCTTCTCATTATCACAGGAATGGGTTATTAACTCTGAAGCTATCCCATCCTCCATGCTGGAGGAAGAGGGAGTGGAGCCCAAGCTACAGGCTTTCACTCACACTTGGTGTTTCAGATGACCAGTTCCTATCTTGAGGCCCATGAATAATGGGGGCCTCTTTAGAAGAAAAAATGCTCCCATCATGGAAGTAATTCCTAGGGATCAAGCAGCCCTGTATCAGAGGATCCTATTGCTCAAAAGTTCCAGGGTCCTAGCATCTCTGTATAAAAAACAGAGAGTCAAAGATGAAATAGTGGACCAAAATATTCTCCTATCACTTCTGTCTTAGAAGAGCTGTATATCCATATACATACATATGCAATGCACACATACATATACACACACAGACTCATACACAGACATACATAAAAATGCACACACACACACACACACAGCTGTTTGTTTTATTTTTTCAAATTTAAACATTCCAGTGATCAAAATACAACCAATCAATGTAAAAAAAAAAAATACTTGGATTTAGATGTTTAAAAATAGCAAGTGTTCTTCTCTCCTTAACTCTCTATGACCTGAAGAGGGACACTTAAAAGAAATCCCACACTAGCTCAAAACTGAGTATAATAGAGGGTTATTTATTTAGGGGTAGACTCACAGAGCATAATCCTCTGCTGGAATTGGAAACAGCAAACGAATCCCATAACCGGAAAAGAGGCCGGACACGTGCTTTACATCGGCATATATATTATAAGAAGCCATGCCCAAATGGGTGGGTAACTTAAAGGCTACTAGCAGTAGGAATTCCTACAGTACTTTCCCCTTTTGTTTAAATAATAAAGTTCTAAGCCTAATACAAAGTTATATACAATAAAAACAAATATCAGGTATAAAAATTAGAATCATAACCAACATAAAAGATATCAAGCAAGAAACATGTAATAAATATTTCAATAATTATTCTATCCTAATGAGTTTAAGTCTTGTGTAATAAATAGCTTGGCCAAGTCATAAGAGGAAAGTAACTACAACTGTCTAGTCTTCAACATATTCCCAAATATTGTTTATAAATGTTTGGTTACCTTTAAAGGGCAGAGATAGGCTGGGAAGATGGAACTGAGTGCTGGGAGAAAGAAGGGTGGAGTCAGAGAGAAGCCATGTAGCTCAGTCGGAGACAGATGCGGGAACTTTAGCCAGTAAGCCACAGCCACGTGGTGATACCATTAATGAATAAGGAAACTGCTTTGGACCTATAGCAGGACAGAACAGAGCTAGGTGGGAAAACTAAATGGAATGCTGGGAGAAAGGAAGGCAGAGTCAGAGAGAAGCCATGGAGCTGCTGCCAGAGATGAAACTGTGATGGTAGGCCATGGTCTCGTGGTGATGCACAGTTAATGGAGATGGGCTAAATAAAGATGTAAGAGTCAATAAGAAACTAGAGCTAATGGGCCAAGCACTGATTTAAATAATACAGTTTCTGTGTGATTATTTGGGGATTCTGGGCAGCCAGGAAGCGAACAAGAGGCCTCACTACAACAGTGAGTTTTGTTATCTCTTTTACTTCAGAGTTTCCACATCAGAAAATGCCAGCAAGCAAGCAGATATCACATCTCTGTGACCTGGGTTGGTCCAAAGTAGCAGGAAGCAGAGAATTCACCAATCTGGAGAGAATGCTGACTTTGCCTGAAGGCACTCAACCCCAAAAACGATTTTAACCACAGGCCTGTCCAGTCCAGCATGTCTGAGGCTGACTGGGCCTGCAGGCCAGTTTTCCAAGTCCTCCTGAGGCATACTTCCTTGAACATAGTATCAGGTCCCCCATCTACCCCTGAAAATATTCAGTTTGTCAGTGTCTCTCTTAAGGTTTCCTTAGTTGGCCAGCAGTCATAGTATAAGGAGCCCTACATATTAGGGATGCTTGTTACCTTCTGTGGTCAAATGACTCTCCTGGCAGCCTGCAGGGCCTGAGGCCTCTCAGCAGATGTCTCAAATTGTTGTTGGACCCCAGGGAATCTGCAGTCAATATGTCTTCTTTTCTCCATGAGCTGCTGACAAGCCACTTAATTATAATAATAGTTAAGAAACATTTTAAACCAAGATTTCTTGGCCTTGGAAAAATCCAGAACATACATTTCTTTGGTACAAGTCTTGACAGAACAGGGTTCCCTGTCTACCAGGGTCTCCCACAGGCAGATGAGGCCCAGGCGATTGATCCAAGCACCAAGGAATCATCCAGGCAGTTGATCTTCTGATCACAATCAAGATACTAGCAGACCCTAGCCCTGGACACATGTTAGGATGAACTCCAGCCTCCCCCTACAGCTTATCCCTGCAAACTCAGACTATTAACCAGCTCTCTAGGGAACGTTGCATCTTTACAGACCCAATTTGGGGATCATTGTCTTGATCAACTGTGCCAACATCACTCACAAATTCTGGAAACTCTGAAAGTGAGGCTACTCAAGGGACAAATGTACCCTAACGTTTCAGAGGCGCACATCTAGGTCAGGTTTGACAAACCTTTTATGAAACTTTCAGGCTCCCATGGACCAATGGGCAAAACAGAGGAAAACATATGGATATTCAACAGGAGTTTAAAATGTAGTCACTTGCTGTGAGTTGAATTATGTTGCTCAGAGAGGATGTAGACAGGTGAATCCTCTGTACCTCAGACTGTGGTCTTGTTCTATTGTGTAAACCACAAACTCTGCGGTACTTTTCCATGGCAGCCCCAGGAAACTAATTATATACACTAATTACAAATGCATATTTGATAAATATGTACCTTAGATCATTAGCCACATATATGTGTACATACACACACATTAATTGCACTTAGCATCTCTGGTAGCACATATTTATTAACTCATAGTTGGTGTGAGGGTTAGTGCTGCTCACAAGCATGAAAGAATCTAGAATCCCTTAGGAGATGGGCATGATCATGGAGGACTGTCATGATTGACGTTCACTGTGGGTGTCACTGTTCCCTGCATGGGATTCTGTCTAAGTGGAAATAGGGAACTGCCCCATTTGTTGCTCTCTGTTTCTTTTCATAGATACAATGTGACCAGATGTTTCAAGCTCCCACTGCCTCGGCTTCCCCACGAAGACCCAAGACGGACTGCATCCTTGGTCTGTCAGCCAGAATAAGCCTTTTCTCCCTTAAGCTACCTTTGTCATGGTACCTACATTAGACCTTTGTAGAATCCTGCCTGGCACAGTCAGGGGCTCGTTCAGATCAGGTACAGTGCAGAGGTAGCCATGATGACGGTACCCCAGTTCCTTCTGAGAAACAGACACAGGGGACGTACTTCGTGCTTCTGACTTCCTGGGCGTATAGTGCTACCTCTGTTCCTCTCATAAGCAAACTTGGCCACGTAGCCTCTTACCAGGAGGCTGATGGTGGCTGGCACCTGCCCCAGTTGCTGCAATCCCAAACTCCAAGAATGTCACCACAGCCCAGGGAAGATTGGACACACTTGGGGAGCTTTAGCATGCTTCATTCTCTCACATCCCACACCCCAGCTTCTGACATGCTCATCTGAGAATTATAGGTCCTACACACTAGAAAGCCCACCATTGCTCTATTTAAACAAAGACATTTGAAGATCTGGATTAAAAAAAATACATTAACTAATTGATCTAACCCGTGGCCTGTTCTTAAAAATGAATGGATTTGATAAAACTGGACTTAAGCAGATACCAGTTTAAAGGTGACAGATCCGACCTGGAGGTATAGCTAGTTCAGTGGTAGAATGTTTGCTTTCATGGGTTCAATCCCAGCACCATAAGAAAAACATGCTTAAAAAGTAGAAAATCATTTAAAAAACATCTTTTGATTCTATATGCTGATATATTGAATTCAACTTTGTTTTCCTAAGCTAAAGAAATCCTTTCTACCATGTCAGACAGACTACACTTGCTTCTAGTGCTGGGTTTTGTCTCTGAGTATGCACATGGTTTGAACATGGTTCCCAGGTTGGCCTCTATAGCAGTGTACCAGTACCAACATAGCTGTAGCCAATCCAGTTTCTTCTCAGGAAGCCCTCTATTCTACGGGGTGGGAAGAGTTGGTCCCAAGGCTCAGTCTGGTCCCCTCCAGCCTCAACTCTTCTGCCCCTGGATGAGACCCAGGGTGTAGCTGCCCAGAAGGCACAGGGCGGTTGGACCGAGCGGAATGGTTAAGCAGTCCAAGATGCATAGCCGAGGAAAAACAAAGCTGCTTCCTCCGCCGGAGCCCTGACAGCAACCTTAATGTGGAAAAATGCACTTGTGGCAATTCTTCCATCCTTTGTTGAACTTAGCTGGAAACAGCTCTGCCAAGTGCAGAACGGCTGGCCCTGGGCAGCGCGGGCCACATATTTCCACAGTCTACTCCAGCATAAACAGACCACACTTGTTACTTGGGGAAGAGCCAGGAATTTCCCTGCAGGAGGAAGACAAGGGCAGCATCTAGGGAAATGGTTGAGGGGACACTTGTACCCATCTTCCTCTTCTCCTAACCCTTCAGCAACACCCCTCCCTCTGTCCCAGGGTGCAGGGCTCTCCAATTGCTCCGTGGCTTTGGGCATCCGATCCTCCGAAACCACTGTTTAACAATGAACTCCAGGGTCTGATGCTGTTTCCTTGAGGAGTCTTGGGTTTTCAAGATGGCAGGGAAGGTGAAGGACACATTTCCTATTCCTGGCTCTTAATAATAAGTGAGTCGTCAATGGATGTTTGAGCAGTGTAGAGACGAGGCATTCAGATTCTGCAGCCTGCCTGGATTTCAATCTGACTTCATCATTATGTGTGTCAAGAATAGTCCTATCATTAAAAGCACACGAGCCCAAATCTTAGAGACGGAACACGTCACAGGCTCACTTCTCATTTCTTCCGTGCCACACCTGAGGCTGAGATGTTCTGCTTTGTGCAGTCAGTCACACAGTGACTGAGCCTCCTCCCACCTTGTAGTCCAGCAACTATCGGGAGCCCTGTAGTCAGAAAGCAGCGGCAGTGATTCTGGGTGCTTGGGCTCGACTGGACTGTTACACACTGCTTCAGGGGTCAGTGTTCAGCTATCGCCTCACCTCTCTGCAAAGGAGGCTGGGGAATGCCTTCTCGTTGTGTTCTCAGAAAGAAAACGGGACAAGATTTGTGGAAAATTAGCTATGTCTTCTGCCGTGACTGCTCATTTGAGAAAGTCACTTAGCCTGTATTTGAGTTTCCTTCCCTATTAATTGAGTGTGCTTAAGCCTATGATCTATCAATAAATCCCTCAATTTCTTTCTCTCCATCTGCCTCTCTCTCTCTCTCTGTCTCTCTCCCCCCCCCACTGTGTGTGTGTGTGTGTGTGTGTGTGTGTGTGTGTGTGTGTGTGTGCGTGCATGCAGATGATCCTTGAGTTGACTTGGAGTGAAATTATTCCCCTGTAGCAGTATTGGAAGTAGGAATCTTAAGTTACAGATATATGTAATACAGACAACTTGCTGATCAACACAGCTGAACCTCACCAATCTGAAAGGCACTCTGAATAATGCATCAGTCTGTCGCTAGTGCACACCATGGGTCAACACTGTACTTCATGTTGCTGGCTCAAGAAAAGAAAAAATTCATAATTTGAAGTATGGCTTCTATTTAATGTGTACCAGTTTCAGAATATCGTAAAGCCAAAGGATGGATCCCTGAAAGTTGGGAACTGTGTGTGTGTGTGTGTGTGAGAGAGAGAGAGAGAGAGAGAGAGAGAGAGAGAGAGAGAGAGAGAGAGAGAGAGGGGAGAGAGAGAGAGAGAGAGAGAGAGAGAGAGAGAGAGAAGAGAGAGAGAGAGTTTTTTTCGAAAAAAAAGTTTATTTTAACTTTATTTTAATTGGCTCACACATTGCTGGTGTTAGAAAGTCTGAAATCTGCGGGACAGACCAGGATGGAGACCCAGGGAAGGGCTGATGGCGTAGGTTAAGTATGGAGACAGAATTCCATCTTGCTTGGGGGAAATTTAGTTTTTCTTCTATTGAGGCTTCTAACTAATGGGACAAGGCCCACCCAGCCACATGACCTACTTACTCAAATTTTATTGATTTAAATATTAAGCAGAGTTTTAAAATATTCCTAATAATGCCTGCTCTAATACTTTCCCAGCTGTCAGTGCTGTGGTGGACCCAAGCCGACATACACAGCAAAGTATTCCAATGGCTGTGATATACTAGGTCACCCAGGCCATGCCAGCAGCTAGCGGACCCTCTGCAGAGATTAATTTACTGTATTGCTAATGTCACCATCAGTCCCGGTGAGGCCTGAACACTGCAGTGAGCCACCACATCCAGAAAACCTTTCAGCTGTTCCTCAAAACATCTAGGGAGCAACCGAGCCACGTGCGGCTTATTTTATGTCAATACATAGTTCATTTACTTTTGGTCCAGATCTTTAAATCTAGTTGCTCACCCGGTCCTTCTCATCCCATGAAGTAGGCGGGGCCATATTATCCCTACTGTTCTTACCTCAGAGCCCAGCACTAAAGAGAGTACCTCCTCTCTCCTGTGTCCCTCCCAATTGTTACCCTGTCCCCACTTCCAGAATCTGTTCAAGCATAATTATCTTTCCCTGGGCGGGTGACACGTTTCTCCCAGTCTGATGCAAAACTCTCCGTGTATTATCAGGTCAGAGAAATAATGGCCTGATGAGCGCCGGGTGAGCCTGGCTGGAGGATCCCCATGAACACTGACCTTGGAGTCCCCGCCAGTAACATGGGCTTTTGTGAGCGGATCTTGGCGCACCAAATTCACCCATTAAAATACTATTTTTTAAGAAAAAAACAGACTCCACAATTCAAGAAGTAAACATGCACATGAACTTTTGGAATGTGGCTCTGTTTATAAAAGATTTCCTCTGAGACAGAGCTGACACCAGGGCTGGCTTTGGGCACAGCTGGGAGACAGTAAGAATTTGTCCTCCCATTCCCTGTGTTCTGGGGCTGCTCTTCTTTATTTTACTTTTGAAAATGTATTTACTTATTTTTGTTTGTTTTATATGTGCCTGCTTGTCTGTACGTGTTCCATGGGTGTTCAGGTACCCAAAGAGGCCAGAAGAGAAAATGGGCTCCCTTAGAGCTGTAGCTATAAAAGGTTGTGAGGCACCCCCATGGGGGTGCAAACTGAACACAGGTCCTCTGCAAAACCAGTGTGCATTCTTAACCCTCAAACCAGCCGCCTTCTCGTTCCCTCCCTGCTCGATTGCTTTTACCTAATTGTTTATGCGAAATAAATGCACAGATATAAAAGCCAAGAGTCTGAGTAACGGACTTCATTCTGTCCTAACTACTTGAGTTTCCCCAGATATATTTTATCCTTTGGTTTCCTTTACCGGGAACTGAGGGGTTAGATAGATCCCTGGTAGGGTTCACCATTTCTTCGTCTGCTTTTTTTCTTCTTCCCACAGCCTCCTTCCTAGCCACCTGTTGATCAAGACTTAGAAAGGACTTCCTTTCTTCCGAAGTATCATTTCTAAAGTCTTAGTGAAGGAATATAGTGTCCCCAAACTCTTGCACACAGAGAAGAATTCGGTGCTCATGGTGGGAATTCAGCCATAAAGTCCCTCTGTGGGAGAAATCTTTGAGGAAAATGTCCCTCTGCTGCCCCTTAAATCATTAACTTGGGACACAATGTTCTCCACCCTCCCCCTAGATAACCCAGTGTTATGTATCCAACCCTGAATATTTGGAGAAAGAATGTTTGCAAAAGCTACAAGGATCATCGTGGTAACTGGACCCATGTGGTAGTCAGTGGGAGCAAGCCATTGCTCCCCAAACCCAAATCCCTTAGAAGGCAGATAATTTCAGCTGCCTGAGCAAGGGCACTTTGTAATGCAGTTGGTAAAGAGCCTCCTGCCCAGGCAAGAGCACGATCCCCTCTCCCCAAGGACACTCTTGACCCCCACAGAACCTTTTTCTCCCTGACCTGTGTGCTGGCCAATCATGCTCTTTTGAAACTAGATACAGCAAGGTCAGACTTGTGCATAGCAAAAAAGGCTGCTCTTGCCCACTAATCCAATGAAAGGATAGCTTTACATGGGACTCAGAGCGTTCCACTCAGCCCATAATGCCTGCATGTGTCTGGGGCAGCATGGCTACTAAATACCCAAGACAAATCTAAGCCTGTTGAGCAGTCTGCCCACTCTCGCCAACTCTGAATAAAGTCAGTCGTACTGCGGGGCGTAACACAGGCCTAGCAGTTCTGTGGCAGAGGGTTCTGTCCAGTTTATATAACTCCTAATGTGGGTGACCTTGGAAGAGGTGTTCAGATTCTAGAAGACCTTCTGTCTTGGGGTTCTATTTGGGGTTCTAATCAGGAAGATCATCACGTTAGCAGCCTTTCCTTTTGTTATCTTCTTTCCAAAACACAATTGGAAAGAACATCCATCAGTTCAGACCTCTGACATGGCAGCGCAACACTCTGACTCTTCTCCCGCTAAACTGAGCATCCTGGTCCTCATTTTACATGTGAGGGCAAGACCTTAGAACGTTTTAACTGTGGAGAGCTGAATTATGTTTTGCCCCGAGACATATGTTGACTCCCTAATCCCCAGTGGATTTGAAGACAAGGTCTTCAGAGGTAATTTAGGTTAAATGAGGCTTTAAGAGTCCTAATATGGTATGAATGGCATCTTTATGAGAAGAATAGAGATAGGAGGTCCAAAGAGAACAGGTGTGTTCTTTCTGCTTGAGCTCAGAGGTCGTGCTAGGGAATGAGTCACAGTGCAGCCATCTGTAAACCAGCACAAGTGGTCACCTGAGGGATCAAATGGGCTAACATCTCACTCAGTCTTAGACTTTCAGTCTGCAGACTGCAAGGCAAGAGGTTCATTTAAGACACCCGGTCTATGAGATTTGGTTCTGGCAATTCCAGTGAACTACATTTAGGGGATGAATAGAGACAGACCCAAACAAGAACCCACATTCTTCCTGTTATGACTCCTTCCTACCTCAGACCACTCAACACTGGAATCTGGACACTTGCAGGCTCCTCTAACACCAGGGGACCACTGTTCAAAGCCTCATCACCTTCCCTCATTAAACCCCAGCAGGAAAGTTCTCTGCGCCCATTACAGCACATGGCCACGAGTGTGTTTGATTGGTGACTCTGTGACTTGACCTCAAGCATGAATGTGAATCTCTACCTCTGGGCTTAATAAGTTAGGAGGTCATTTTAACCTTCTATCTATCTATCTATCTATCTATCTATCTATCTATCTATCTATCTATCTATCTATCTATCTAGTTGGTTGGTTTTTCAACAGAGGGTTTCTCTGTAGCTTTGGAGCCTGTCCTGGAACTAGTTCTTGTAGACCAGGCTGGCCTCGAACTCACAGAGATCCACCTGCCTCTGCCTCCTGAGTGCTGGGATTAAAGGCGTGTGCCACACCTTTAGTTTCTTAATGAGCTGCCATCCCATGTTTCAGCTTTTAAGAACGAAAGATGTAAACTTTTCAACTAACACTGGAAAACTGCAAGCTTCTGAAAATGGTTATTTGCTAGATTAAAAACAAATTGTAACTCTTTTCTTTAGCTCTAGGCTGGTATTGTTATTAAAATTTGAGAAAGATGAACAAAAAAGGCCTCACTGGCTTCCAACTTCTATAACCATTCAGTTTAATTTTTTTTTCCACATTCTTCTTTGGTCAAGAAAGAGGACAGTTCAGGATATTGTTTACTTTAGAATAGATAGCATTTATGTGTTGAGAAGTGCCAGGCTTGACCCAGACTCGGGAGAGGGAGTAAGTAATGGTAAAAATCGATGTGTTTTACCGTTTGTAATAGTCTGGATATGAAGCATTCCCATGAAAGTCTCCCGAGTTCAAGATTTGGTCCCCAGCTGGTGATATCAGTGAGTAGTTATTGACTCTTGGAGGAAATCCACCTAATCCAGCAGGTTAGTCCATTGGTGGACTTGCAGTTTCTAAAGCAGCAGTAGGGGTGTGACCAGTAGGAAGAAGAAGGCCATTAGGGTCACGCTCTTGAAGGACACACACATTATCTCCCATCTCTCCTACTCTCTCTGCTTCCCGGCCACTGTGAGGTCAGCAGCTTTCTTTAGTCATGTTTCTTCCCACCATGACGTTCTTCCTCATAAGCACTGGCTCAGAAGGGCCGAAGCCACGTGTTCATCAACTCTGACCTCTGAAACCATGAGCCAAAGGAAATCTTTCCTCTCTTACGTTATTTGCTCAGGTATTGTCACAACAACGGAAAACTATTTTAAAGGTGGAAAAAAAAATACACACACAAATACGCACAGGTGTCTGCCCAGATGTGCCTTGCCCATGTGAACATAAAGTAGTCTGGAAATGACCAGACAATATTGGTTTTCTTTCGGGAGAAGAACTTAAGAGACAGAGGAGAAAATGAGAAAAGCACTTTTTAAAATGTTCTCTGTGTTTTTTTTTTTCTATATCATTTTCGATTGAGGTAAAGTATGCAAACCTTAAATTAGCTTCAAGTTAATTTTCCATGTTCATTTGACCACAAAGCTAGACCACAAATGACAATAGAGAATCTGCTCAGAATCCAGAGCCTTCTCAAACGCAAATGATCCTCTGTATACTCATTCAGTTAATATCCAACCTCCAAACTATTTTAGCACAGCATGTAAGCCTTCATGTCTGGCTTCTTTCTCTGGGTAGTATTTTTATTAGTGTTATTCATGCAATTACATATGCCTCTTCTTTTTGCTATTATACAGTATCCCATTGTGTCACTACATCATAGTTTATATGTATCTACAGTTTGTTTTTAGTTTTTTAGTTGTTTTTAGTTTGGGGTGTTATGAATAAAAACCGGTTGAAGTGTTCTGGTAAAATTCTATAAATCTAGTAGAGGAATTAAAAGTACTCCCTGCCAACGACCTGCTGAATCACAAGGTTAAGCTATATTTAACATTAGTAATGTTCCCAAGCAGTTTTCTCATGTGTTTGTACCAATGTATCTCACGAATCTGTGTGTGAGAGTTTCAGTCATTGTTCAACGTCTTCATCAGCATTTGGTATCATTAGAAGGAGACTCTCATCAAAAATCTTCTCACAGTATATTCCTCTATAGCCTTTGATTCCGGAATATGTATAAAAATATATTTTTTGTCCATAAGCAAATAAATTCTATTAAATCATAACAAAAATGCAAGCAACATGTGGGAGCGCATTATTCTTTCTCTTTCTTTTACAGAGATAGATGGCTTGCAGAATTCAGATATGACTTACAGAAAGGAAACCAATGAAATGATGCTACCATGGCATTTACACACTTGCCAGTTGTGAAAAGAAATCACAAACTTGCAGAAAGAAGAAAAAGGACCAATGTTTATTAGCAAAATGTCTAGAACGTGAAAGCTTCACACAGAACGTTCAGTCTGGCAATCCTAGTAACATAAACGATGGTGTGATGTCCTCAGCAAATGCCACCTTGTTATGTGCGAGTTTCCATTTCCCTCATTGACAACATGAGATGTACTTCCCAAATGAACTCAATTGATGTTTCCATCACCTACCTAGTAGATGCAGGACACACACAACCAAGTAGGAGATGCTTCTTACTCTCGGGAATCGCATGATTCCAGTGAAGAAGAAGAAGAAAGATGAGGGTTGTTGAGTTACAGCTGACTGTGAGAAGTACCATAATCCAGATAAGCCAAACACACCACAAGAGCCAAAGACGTATAACCAGATGCACAGAGCAGGAGGATTACCAGAAAAATATTGTTGAGTTTCACGTCTTGTTCTTTCAGTCTATCCCCACCCCCATCCCAATGCTAGCAAATGAACTCAGGGATGAGATGTGTGACTACCTCACCAAATAAGGTACTGAGCCACGTGGCTAACATAGACAAGAATTATGGGCTAATATAACTTATAAGAGTTGATAAGAAGCCTGAGCTAATGGGCCAATCAGTTTATAATTAATGTAGCCCTCGGTGTATTTCTTTGGGACTAAACAGCTGTAGAACCTGATGAGACAGAAATCTCTGTCAACATGTGCTGATTTCAGAATGCTGTACATATTTAGACTTATTTAGAGTAGATAGGATACGGATCAATTTTTATTTTTTAAAATTTACAATTACATTTATTTACTTTTGTGCATATATATATATATATATATATATATATATATATATATATATATTCCATGTTGCTCAGGTAGAGGTCAGAGGACAGCTTGTGGGAACTGACTCTTTCTTTCTCCCCTGTGTGAAATTAGGTCATCAGGTTTGGTATCAAGTCCCTCTACCTACTGAGCTCATATATCTAGCCCAGGAATAAAATCTCAAACAGTACTACCAAGCTTTATTATGAAGAAGCCACTGTGATATTAATCCACTAGGTATTTAGAACCCTATTCTATTCTATTCCATTCCATTCCATTCCATTCCATTCCATTCCATTCCATTCCATTCCATTCCATTCTATTCTATTCTATTCTATTCTATCCTATTCTCTGTTAGTCCTTTACTGGTCATGGTCCTTTGGATTGCTTTTATAATCTACTAATGAATTTCAATCTGTAGTTTGAAAAGGAGTATGGTTACAGTCAAAGCATAAGACTTATACATAACTTTACTAAGAACCTGAGAAATTTCAGTGAGACTGCTGGTCATACAATAGGACCCAAATGGTAAGTAGTTGGCTATTTATTATACGCATCTCTGAGCTGAACTGCCTGGAAACCCAGGAAGGACCAACACATAGACATTGCTATGGGAACAATGCAAGACACTGCTTCTGTCAGTGTGCTTTTCTATAATTAAGCCATGAGACATGTCAGCCAGGGCATTTCTGACTGCTGATTGCCGCATACCTCCTGTCTGTTGTAAGGCATGTGTCCAAAATTAGAGTGGCAGAAAACCGCTACAAAAAGTATAGCAATCATTCTCTGAAACCCCCTACCTGGGGTGGTAGGCTACAATCTGTGTAAGCCTTGTTAGGTGGGAAGTATACTAACTCTTGTTTTCCAAGCCTCTACATATCCAAGTACAATAGCCCATTAGAACGCTGCACTGTGGCCCCAGCTTCCACAGCTTACAGTTCAGTCTGTTCCACTCCCTCAAGAGCCTAAGGAGAAGTCAGAGGAGCGGGGCTTCACTTGCACATTGTTTGAGCCCTCTGCTATGTACTGCACACCATGTGTGGGTTGATGTGCCTTGTGTCACACAGACAATCCATTGATAGGTCCGACAGATTGAACACTTTGTCTGGAGCCTCACAGGAGCCTCACCCTATGGGTGAGGTCTCTTATCTTCTGCGCCACACAAAGTGAAGACCAGTCAAGAACTATCCACCAAAACAGAAATTAAAAACTGGGCTTTCCAAAGGGTTTCCAAGAATGTACCTTTTCTAGCAGCTCAATAACACTGCACAAGCTTGCATAGAATTAGCCTGAGCAGAGAAAAGTATTTCTTACTCTTCCTGTTTGTTATAAAGTTCTGAGTATATCAACTTAAGGGAAAAAACCTGATCATCCTCCCAGAAGGCAGAGGTGTCAAGGAAGACAGAATACGTAGCAAGAATAAAATTGCGATCCAAAAACCCAAAACTAAACTCTTGAGGCCTGGAGCTTCATAAGCAGAAGAGCCTCTGTGGGTCTCAAAAACTATTCTGCTTTCCTTGGAAGATCAAGTCCATTGCTGTCCTCTTATAGAAACTAAAATCTTCTGGATGCTTAGAGCTACTGTCACAGACTCTGAGAAGAATTGTGGTACAGGCTGTTCAGTGCACACCAGCACCTAGCAAGTCCCAGTCTTCACTCCTCTGTTCTACTTGTACATCTTGGGTCAGAAAGGCTTCTGTTAGGAGGGAGAGGCACTGGGGTTGGAGAGATGGCTTAGCAGTTAAGAGCCTGCTCTTCCAAAGGTCCTGAGTTCAATTTCCAACAACCACATGGTAGCTCACAAACTTTCTGTAATGAGATCTGGTGCTCTTTTGAGGAAGAGACCTGGTCAGTTGTCCTCATCAACTTAGACCATGAAACCCAATATGGACAAGTTCAAGAGAACCTCCATATATGGGCTACCCATGCATGCATGCCTATGAATGTGGAGAAAGAGAGTGCAATGGGTATCTGACCCAACACACCTTGGAATGCAAGCGAATCTCTGCCTACTCCTTGGGATAATTTGATCTTTTAATACAGGAAGTGAAGCATAAGCCCAGTTGTACGTAGACCTGTGATATGTCTGAAATGCAGCTCTAACACCCAGTTACAGGCTATTGTTTAGAAATTGGTTTAAAAAAAATCCTCATATAACTTGATGAGAGCCGAGGGCTAAAGAGGTCAAACCAGAGAAAGTAATATGTTTTTATACCTTAAAGTATGTTCAAACTAGACTGCTGGTCATTAAAATGAACTGCACCTTGGCAGAAATCCTCCCAGGGCCTCCAGCTCTAGTCTCAAATCTTAAATAACATAAAGAACATTTCTCTCATCTGGAAAACTCCGAGTTTTCATTATCCAACCAGCAGATTGGTTGTTTCAGTTGTTAATCAACTCGATGGATCACTGATAGAAAATCAAACAGCACCCTCAGTTAGCACAGGCAGTCCCTCTTCTACGAAGTGCCAGACTGTAAACTGCATGTTGAGACTCCCCAGTTCTGCCCTGGCCCAGCTTCCAGCAAGTTCTCCCGCTGCTTTGTCACAGGACTGTGTGGACTCGTCCGAATGGAAATATGCACTGTTTAGCAGATCCACCCTGGTCCTTGTTCCTCTGCTCCTTGCTTTTCCCAGGGGAGTGTCATCCCTTGATCGCTTTTGGGTGACTGTTGATAAACTTCCTTCTCCCTGGAGCCTTCCCCGTTCCCACAGTTGGAACCTAATCCTTGAACTTTGTGATTCTGGGAACATGCTTACCGCTGTCTCCCTTAGATCTCAGCCAGGCTCTTTAGTCAGACCTCACCCGCACCCCCACACATACACACACACACACACACACACACACACACACACACACACAAACACACTCACTCAGGACTTCACGTTGAGATTTCCCCAGAGATACTATCTCTGCCATACCTTCTGCTTTCTCAAACATTTTCCATTCCCAACACTCCTATTGCAACTTTCATAATATTCACCCTTCTTTGTCTACCTGCTACTCGTTAGTCTGTCTCACTGAATTTTTGTCTCCAGTGAGGGCAGACACCTGATTTGTTTCATTCTTCCACTCCTTCCTGTCGCAGAGCAGGTCGGCACTCAAACACTTGTTAAATGAATCAAGGAAGGTGTGAAGAAACCTCATACCATTCAATTTTTACTTCCAGATAAAACTTTATAACTTACTGCCCAAACCAGGACACATTTAAGGATGAATGCAAATGCTAATTATCAGCTATGCTAATATGTTCACCCCATATGATTACCATCCATAGTGTCTCTCTTTTCTTCTCATTTTTAGCAATTAAGTTCACAAGATTCACAGTATCTTTAGACACACAACTCTTTTGTTGAAGTTCCTCCTCTGGATCAAATATTTTCCTTGGTGTTTGCGTAAGATAGCGTCAACCCTGCCAATGACATCTGGCTTCCAGAAGACAGAGTAGGGCTGGGTAGATAACTTGGTGGGTAGAAAGCCTTTGCCAAGCAAGTGTGGGGACCTGAGGTTGAAACCCCCAAACCTACTTAGAAGCTAGACAGCAATGCTCACCTGTATCCCTGGTATTTGTATAGCAAAAAATGAGGATGAGATAGGAGACCTCCTGGAAGCTGGGCCTGCCTGTCTGTCTGGTATAAGCAGTGGCAAACAACAGAGAGACCCTGCCTCAAATTACAAAACAGGCAAAAACTAACACTTACGATTATCCTCATATTCATATATGAGGCATGTGTGTGTTTGCACTAACACACATGAACACATACATATCATACATACACATAAACATATGCAAAGTTATTTTGAAATTGGAATATTCTTCCTTAGCATAGTCTTAATCATGGTATCAGTTATAACAATGGCCTTTAGCTGGAAGAAGAAACTGCTTCATGTCAAAGTTAGTGAATGGCCACTTAAATAGTCAATCATATCTCACTGCAGGACAGCCAGTGTCCATGCCATACTTAACAAGGCAGGCAGGTACCTCTGCCATGGCTCCTTCTAGCCTGGGACCAGGAAGAAGGGACATCAGAGTAAAGGTTAGCTTTTTTTTGTAGGAAGATATTAGTCACTTTTCTTCTTGTCATAGCCAAATACACAAAAAGAAGCAAATTAAGGAAGGGAATTTCTTTTGGCTTGCAGTTTAAGGCGGTACAGTCCCTCATGGTAGGAAGGCATGATGACAAGAGGATGTGGCGGCTCATCACAGTGTCCACAAGCAGGAAGGAGGCAGATGCTTCCCTGGCTTCCTCCTTTCCCCTTAGAGTTGAGTATAGGACCTCGGCCCACAGGATGGAGCTGCCTGCTTTTCAGAGTGGTCCTCCCTTCTATGGAAAGATACACAACCATCGGTGATCCCACACCTAGTCAAGTTGACAGTGACAATTAGCCATCACAAAGAGGAAAAGCCCTTCCCATCACAAAGGGAAAAGCAACCCCTGCACACCATACTTGGGAAAAGCAAAGAGATTTGCAAATAAGGAAAACAAAGAGTGGAGAGCAAACAGACCTGAGATATGTCCCTCTGCTTGGGGCTTTCCAATCTGCTTTTCAGCTGTGTGACTGAAAAAAATTATACTTGGAGCCTTATCCATAACTGCATAAGAGAAATACTCATTCTTAACTCTATACCAGTGAAGTGATCACTGTGGCACCTACCACAGCACGTGATAAGTGTTTAGTAGCTCTTGTCATAACACAGTTATCATCTTTTATCAAGTCCTGTCATTTTCAGCACAATATTAGCATCTTAATATAGTAAAAAACTAAGAGTCCTAGGTTCAAATTCTACTGGTTCCATGTACTGCTTGGGTGGTCTTTGGGGAGGCATTCAACTGCTATTGGCCTCAGAACGCTCATCTGTTAGTTAAAAATAAATGAGATCATACATTTAAAATATTTTCCCTGAAGATTACAATATGGTATTAAATAATAATATGCTCTGGAGTAGAATTTTCTAGAAGTACTGGTGTTAAAACAGAAATAGCGGGTGGGAGTATGATATAGTGGAGTGGAATGGAGATACTGATAGGACCCACCCAAGAGTTCCCAGAAGTGATCACCACAGTGTCTTTCTCCATGGTTCTCTTTTTAAATATGTTCGTTTATTCATTCATCCATCCATTCATTCATTCATTCATCCATCCCTTCATTCTAGGCAGGGTCTCTCACAAACATGTCTAGATTGCTGGCCAGCAAGCCCTAGGGTCTTTTTCCCGGACTCCCTAACACTGAATTACAAGCATGTGTGCTGTCACCAGCTTTTACACGGGTGCTGGGATGTGAAGCCAGGTTCTCAGGCTTATGTGGCGGAAATCTTACGGACTGAGTCATCTCCCCACCCCAACTTTTATACAGTCAGTTTTTTATCATTCACTTTCTCGTGTTTCTCTTCTTAATAATAGCTGGGTTGTATAATTTACCTTGGTCTGAAACACTTAAAATTCCCCTCTGGTGACCATAAAAGAGGCAACCCCATCAGCCTAGAAGGCTTTTCCGATCACACATGTTATTAGATTAACTAGGAATGTCTTGTCCTTGCAAAAGCTGTGTGACTGGTTTAAAACAATGTTGCTAATGAACTTCTCGGACATCTGACTCATTTTATGCTGCAAAACTTCAAACATTAAAGACTCATTTGTAAATTCCAATTTTAATGATTCTTCAATTTGTAGAAATGGCTGAGGACACAGAGTCCATCCTGTTCATCAAAGCTTGGGCACGTTGTGATAAGGCTCTGCTGGTTGTAGCATTTGATGACCGGCGTGCCAACGCAGGTGAACACACAGCAATAGGCTCAGTTCTAAAGGACACAGAATTCTCCACTTGCTTGTGAAAGTGGGTGATTTCTAAGTGTCCAGATTGGTGACCCCTTTGGGCACTTGGAATGACAACAGTTGGTGTGAGAAATGTTTTTCAAAGTCAACAGAGTCCCCATTTCTGTGAAAATCAAAAAGATCCCATTTTGGTGCCAAACCAATAACTAGACAGAGTCCTTTGAAGTAGAAAGAAATACACTCAGTGCAGAGAAAGAATTGCTCGAAAACTGAAGCAGAGGAGAGGGAAATGGATTGAGAAAGGAAGAGGAAAAGAAATCACATGTCACTGGGCATCCTGACTTTATCTGCCTCCCTCCCATCCATGAATGGACAGCAGATAGCTCTAAGATGCCACATCCTGGCTGAAAGGTCAGGACGCCTCAAGCAGCATTCAGGTCTTTCTAATAGTGCAAAAATTTCGATGAAACAATAGTTGTTGAAATCCAGATGTTTTGCAAAACCAAAGCCTATGGAAGGCAGCCTCTCCCCTCAGGGAGATTAGAGTCTGACAGAAAACTATAATAAACCTGGAAGGAAGGGGGGGAAGGTCACACAAAGAAAAGAGGGAATGCCACACTAAAGAACTCAACAAATTCCTCTCCGAGAAAACTATGCTCAGCGCTCAGTTCTGGCCACACATTAAATCACTTCAGAGCTTCAGAAAAGTTACCACAACCCCAAGATTATCCCTGTTTGTGCAAAATGGGGTTTGAAAACTTACTACACACACACACACACACACACACACACACACACACACACACACACACCCTAAAGCCTAGTTTAAGTAAATGAACAACGGGTCAAAAAATGAGATATTTTCTCCAAGAAATCACAATTCACTCAATGGCTACGAGTGTGCTAAAGTGACATGCTGTGCAGTGGTAGCAATGGTGGGTGTGATCCCACTTCCTCCTGTTTCCAGAGTCCCAGAAGGGTTCAGAATGGCTTCCTGTACCTTACAGCAGCGGTGGCTGGGAGGGGAGCTTTTATCTAGAACCCACTTGACATCTAGTCTGACTAAGTTCATACTTATTTCTTGACTGGTATATTTTGTAACCTATGTCCTGAAAAAAAATCCAAGTATACAGCCCAGGTAACCTTTAGACAGACTCGCAAAGAAAATCACCTCACTTACCCTTACAGTCTGCTCAGAATGCCCCTGATACCTGGGGTTAGGCACAAAACTCCTAACCCAGATGGACCCGTTGTTGTTTGCCCTGTTCCCACTGGTAGAAATCACTAGTGAAAAGCCCATCCCATCTTCCAGCTTCCCATGGAGAGATAAATAAAGCAGACTCAGTGTTTTCATTATTGTCATTTATTTATCATCCCGGTTAGAGAGGGGTCAGAAAGCCACGACCACATCTTCCCCTCCCAGCTATTATTATTACCCAAAACGCAGCAGCACACATTCAAAAGGATTTCTCAATACCATCCAAACAGCCAAGATAAAAAGGAACTGTGGTCCTGGGTTCTCATTCCCAGCATCATTTCTTAGGAAATCAGTTTGCTGGTTTACCTCCCTGGGTCTCTTCTGAAGGTCTACCGTCTTTCAATGCACACTGAATGGAATGGTTTTAATCATTTCAACCACTTCATGCCATCCAAAGTCTAAAATAAATGGCCCCTGATTTCCAACTTTGAGGACATGCGGCTGTGGGTCAAGCTGCCCTGCAGAATGTCACTGCTGAATAATGCATATTCAGGTCATTTTATGTAACTACTCATCCTCCATATTCCAGCGCCATCTGGGATCAATTCAGGCCACGAGGGTGACATTCTTCTTTTGGGACTCTTTTCCAGGGCTAATACTCTCAGTTCAACATTCGGGGGACCCCACTTCTCCAGTTAAAAGATATGGTACAAAAATCAAGAGCAAGGTAGAGTCAAACAGAGCCAATTGAAAGAATTCAGGAATGATGTGAAGAGCGTTCTACTGGGTTACATAAAAGAACTGGAGTCATGCTTTTTCTTACAGTCACCTGGACCTAAATCCAAGACAAGTCAAATATTTGCCGAAGGAATCCTGAGTCACAGTGAATATTTTCTGTCTCGGTGACCAGCAGGCATGTTAAAACTAGCCCCAACTTCTTCTGGAAGTCTCATTCCACTTCCCACATGAAGGATAATGTAAGAATTCTGACCAATGATGTAAGGTCATTTTCTCCATTAGTCAGGGAACAGCCTTGCCAATGAGGCGTCCTCACATGTCTTGCAACACGCTGTCGTTGGAAGGCAGATGTCAAACTCCAGGGCAAATGGAAATGTATTCTACAAGCCAAATTGCACTCATTGCTTACATGGGGACAGTCCGCAAACAGACTTAGCAGCATTGGAGCATACCTGAAGGAAGACTGTTTCAGCCGTTACCTGTGGCCACACTTGGAAGAATTATCTATAACAAACAAGCTCTCACTCCTACCACCATCATCACCAGGACCTGGATTCTGCCTGCTTTTACTTCCTGAGAAATGGATGACTTCCTCCTCATCGCCATAGAAGGACAAGAGGGGCTGTGGATGGCTGTGTACCAACTCCAACTCTTCAGTGAAGTAGCAGAAACTTGCCTGCTATTTCCCTAAGATTCTCAGGAAAATGGAGGTTAACATGTAGCCTCTTCCATTCAAAAGCAGGATGAGGTCAAGGGACTGGAGATGATGTCTCTTTCTCCCAAAATTCAAAGTGACTTTTTTTTGGTTGCTAAAGAGAGGCACTAGAATTTAGTTGCAGCCCTAAGGGTTTCTGAACTGGCCTTCTGCAGCTGGCTTCTCTTTCCCTCTGTAGCCTCCCAGGGTACACACTCCGTTCACTGTCCTAAAACGTCCCTTTTGGTCTTATTTTCCGTCTTAAAGCTGATCTCCTTTTCAAATTCTCCCATGACTTTCTTACCTGATGATAAAAACATCTCTTTTGCCCCTCACTCCTCATCCTGAACTACAATCCTCTAAACTGCATTCTCAGATTTGATCTTATTGCTTTTTGAAACCCTTTCAGCTTTCACTTGATTGAATGCCTCGGATCCCTTCCACTTCGACTTTCTAAGTTTGTCATTCTGGATGTACTGTTCCATCTTACCTCATCCATCTGCATCCTATCAGGTGAGGGAGCCTTTTATTTCCCTCTAAGTTGCTATATCAGGTTAAGGGTCTTGGGCTGTAATAATAGTTATAATGGTTGTGGAGCTGGGTATCTTCAGTGGTTGGTTTGGGGGTTTTTGTTTGTTTGTTTATTTGTTTGTTTTAGGTTTATCAAGACAGGATTTCTCTGTGGCTTTGGAGCCTGACCTGGAACTAGCTCTTGTAGACCAAGCTGGCCTGGAACTCATAGAGATCTCTGCCTCCCGAGTGCTGGGATTAAAGGCATGTGCCATCACTGTCTGGCTCAATCAGTGGTTTTATTTGTATCAAACATCACAGACATCCAGACTGTTGCTCCTAACATGCCCATCAGTAGCACAGGAACAGGTTCTAAAACTCTGAATTTTCAACAAGTTTCTTCCAAGTGCTGGTGACAACTAGCCCTACTCTGAGAATGGCTGGTTTATGTCGTTGGAAATGTTGCCTCACTCAAGAAATTGGTCATAGTGATTCTCAAACTTATCTATGTAATAGAAACAACCAGAAGAAATTTTTTTAATTCCCAATGATCACACGTTTCAACTTGAAATTTAAATTAAATTTTGGGAGGAGACCAAGGCAAGAATAGCACAAGCATAACCGAGTTTACATCTATTTGTCTAACCGTAAGGAGGTTGCACTTTCTTGGTTACTCCATCAGTTAAACAGCATCATGTGAACCGCGCTTCTCTCTTCTGCCTTCCTCTGGTATCTGCCCTTGATAATTTTTCCTCCTTCATCATCACAAATTGCGTACACCTGTTCAAACTCCACCTTTCCGAAAACTGTCCGAATCTTAAAAGGAAAGCAGGATGTATATACCCTACATTTGTCTTGACCTGAACTGAAGCACATGACTAACGCTAATTCAATCACAAAAAAGGAAATGAAATACTTTTATCATGCTACAGATTCTTAGCCCCAGGGAACCCTAAAACACTGGGGTACAAACTCAATCAATTCAGAGTGCAAGGGACTGGACCCAGATGTGGGGACTTTGAAACTGCTCCTTGGGAGATTCTAAAGTGTAGGCTTTTTAGAATCATTGGTTTTGACCAACTAAAATTCACTCATTACAATTGTGAAGATGCTCACTCAGGCTTTGGGAAAATTCAGTTCTTATACTTAAACAAAATCAAAATTTTCTTCCCAGACAAGAAGCGTCAGTTCTGGCTAGAAAGGACATGAGCCCTCCAGATGCTGATATGCACAGTCAATCCCAAGTGCCTGAAGCTCACACCCCCCATCAGGATCAGACCCTCTTCTAACCCTGTCAAGTACTTATCTCTGTACCTTGCACAACGTCGGGATTCAGTACAGATCTACTTATTAATTGTTTCCTTGAGCTGCTGGGGGAGTCGCTGACTGGCTGAAGTTACATTGCCAGGACATAGATTCCACTGAGACCTGCCAGATGCTATTGAGAAAAGAGATGCTATCGAGTGCCGATACTGAGACAAGGGCTCACCCTGCTCCTTCATTAGTATGTATGCTTCTTGACCTTGCCATGGTTTTCTGTAGCAGAGAGTCCACACTCCTGGCATAAACCCCTGACCTGAACCACGCCAGAGAAGCGCTTTATATGTGCCTGCTTTTGTGCTCAGCATAGGAAAGGTCAGTGTCTCCTTAAAGCCCACACAGGGAAATCATCACAGGGCTCTTTTATGTGAGGCCGAATTGAGGAACTCTGCCCCCTCTGCGTTTGAACCTGACATTTCCCTCTTGCCTTTACAAGCTAAGTAGTAGCAGACAAGCTGAAGAGACGGGCTACTACCTTTAAACTAGAAGAGTGCATGGGGAGAGGACAGGGCTGGTTGTGGCTTTAGAAGCGCAAGTTCTTTTATTCAGAGAAACCCTACACAGAGCTCAGCTTCTCATTCATTACTCCACCAGCAGGCAAAGTGGGCTGGGCTAAGAGGGGCTGCCCCTTGCAGGATTCACTGGCCTGTTAACCTGTAGGCTGCTTCACACCAGGCATAACAAAGAGGAGGTTCTACAAGCAAGGTGAGATCGGCATTTTACACTTTTTACTTCAAGATGGGGAAGATGGTGTTTGGTAATCAATCATTTCCTTCCCTGTAATAAAAGACATTATATTCTGTTACACAAAACCCCATTCTCAAGAAATGCGGCTACTTCTTATTTCTTTCATTCCCAGACTCATAACCAGACTGGCCACCCCCTATTAATTAGCTGATTCTTAGTAACCAGAGACACTTCCTGGTGGCGTATGGCTTTACTTGTAGGAGCATCTCAGCTTCCGGCAAGTGACAGCATCTCATTCATTGCTGCGGCAGGGCTGGGAGGACCATTGCTCTCCTATCTTTTACTCTGAATTGAAAATCCTTGCCTCCTTACTACCTCACGGATGAGAGATTTTGCAAGCCTGTAATTTGAGGGTTTACTTTGGAAGAAGGATTTGGGGAGAAAGTGTGAAACCGTGTGGTCCGGTGGAAATCAGCACATAAACTAACCCTCTTCTGAGAGGCAAGAGAACTCCAGTTGATAAACTTTGGAGGTCCTGGCTGGCAGTCAACCGTACAGTGTTCATTTCATCTGTGTGTTCAACAACCTTATTTGAGAGTTGTGCAAAGCCAACAGAGTAGCTTTATGAGGCCAAAGAAGAAGCTAACATTTGCTCTGCCGATTGCCGGCTCCTATAACGCTTGCAAAGCCCCTCGCCACACTGTTTATAGGCAGATAACATCCAAGTGCCAATGTGAGGATCAGATTCCCTTCCCAAAGCTTCATTTTCATTAAGTTATAGAAAGAGCTCAAGCCCAACTGCTATGCTTTTCCCAGGAAGATGCTTCATAAAACGTGAAACGCCACCACAAGGGGCTGAAAATAGGAGAAGTTGGAGGGTGTATGCCCCTGAGCCCAACCTCACTGTTGGGTTGACAGTCCGTCCAGGCTCCCAAAGACGCTAGCATTTCTCCCCTAAGAATTCTGTCCAGATATAAAATAATATAGAATTTACCTCAAACATTAAAAAAAAAAAACCAGCAAACTCCACTCTCCGTTCTTTCTCAAATCTACTATTGCTCAAGGCTCAGAGAGAGGACAGGCTCCATAATTGAAGGTTTGGGGGGTCTTAGCTTTAGTAAAAGAGCAGATGAGCCACTTCCCGCCACCCGGCTTTCAGCCACCTGACTAGCTTATACCCCGAAATAACAACCCACAAATTGTATTCATTTAAACACTGCCTGGCCCATTAGTTCTAGCCTCTTATTGGCTAACTCTCACATCTTGATTCAACCCATTTCTAATAATCTGTATGTCACCACGAGCTCGTGGCTTACCGGGAAAGATTCAGCATGTCTGACTTGGCCGCTTCATGGTGGGAGGCTCTCTGTCTCTGCCTACTTTCTCCCAGTATTTTGTCCTGTCTTCCCCACCTATCTAAGTTCTGCCCTATCAAAAGGCCAAGGCAGTTTCTTTATTTGACCAATGAAAGCAACACATAGAAAGACCTTCCTACATCAGTCACATCCGTTTGGTGGATGGATGGCCCAGAAGGAAAATCTGTTCTATTCGTTACTCTCTTACTTCCCATCTCAGGAGGCAAGAAGAGAAAGTAGCAAAGTTCCTCCTTTCTCCAGTCCAGCAGCCACCCTGTCTGCCTGGCTGATTAATTCCTCAAATACCTACATAGAAGAAGCAGTTAAAATTGTGCCTGAAATACTGAAGGTGCTCTAAAATTTTCTACCTGGCTGCTTTCTCGGGCTTTGGAACAGAATAAGCCTGCCTCCCCCAACCCCCAGCACCTCCTTTCCCCTGATGGCAAGGTCTGGGGAAAGTGTTTGAGGTATGTGCAGAATTTCACTCTGGTAGCTTTCTGAGGTACCAAAGGACGAAGAGCCTAGACAGGAGCCCAACTCTGTCCTTCGTAAGTGCTTACAGGTGACACGTGGGTGACTCGGGCAAGTTTCATTCTCATCTCTCAGTCTGGAAAATGGATGACACCATCAATCGATTCAAGGTTTCCAATACAGATGCTTAGTTGGCGATTGCCAATAGGAAATGTTGACGGCTCATGAGCCTGACTTTTCAGACGACAGACTCACCCAGACCTCTCCGTTTGCCAAGTGTTTCCCAGGCCACATACCCTAAGCTCTGACATGTTGACTTCTGCCAAAGAAAGGATGTTTGTTTTGAATGAATTGAACCAGGGGCATCTCCTAAGGCCAGTGAAATATGGAGTTGTGTGAGAAAGAGCTAAAACAATCACGTGGATTTCTTTTTCTTGTGCTTTGTTTCTCTCTGCTTTCTTAAGGTTTCTTGAGGTTTGAGTAGGGAAGTGGGACACCATAAAACAACAAGTAGGCAAGACTGCAGGAAGTTGTACTTGAAGAATACGGGGTGGACCACTGGGCTGGATATAATGGGAGCCCTGGAGGAATTTTATGATGTCAGTTATAGACCCTGGTGACTCAGGGTATACCTACTATATGTGAGGGCTTGATGGAGAGGCTATAAAAAGAAGTATAGATCGTGAGAAGAGGTTCCTTTCCAAAGAGAATAAAACTAATAGGGAGACAGGTAAACAATACCTGAAATTTAAAATACTCTCAAGTCTGTAATGTTCTGAGCACTGATACAAAGTTACTGTGGAAAATCTCAGGTGACAGGTCATAGACGGAACACATGCGTACCAAAAACATGGTATGCAATCACTTTCAGGCCATTTGTATCAGGCGCATATGAAACAAGAGGATTTCCTGTGTAGACTTGAGTCCCAGTCCCAGGACACTTTGTTATATAATGTGCACATATTCCAAACTTTTTAAAAAGTCTGAAGTCCCAAGCATTCAGGTGATGGCTATTCAACTATATTATAAGTGTATTGGAGATAATTTAAATCTCATTGTATAGAAGAATGAGTAAAAAAAAAATGATGGCTAAGTCATCCAACGGGATAGCACACCTAATTTCAAATGCAAAGGATCTCCCTGTGTCTACATGGGTACCTCTGACAACAGTGCTGGCTGGAAAGGGGAAGATACACGAGGACACGAATTCAGTTCTCAACTCCTGCAGCATCACTTCACTTTCTCCATTTCTCCCACATTCTTACTGGAATTAAGTCGAACTCCGTCTTTAAAAATGTCTTTGGTCAGACATGCTGGAGTTAGTTTTTGCTTGTCTCTTGTCTAGATGAACACATACCAGTTGTTGGTCTGGTCTGATTTCATGGCTATGGGTAAGTTATTAATAAGTAGGAATCTCTGTCAAAAGACTTTCAGCCACATTTGAACAGAAGGAGCTCACAGGCTATGCTCACCTGCACTCTGTCGTTCAGTTCAAGGCTATCTTTGGGTAAACAATGGGTATCATATCAATGCACCAGGGCACATTTGTTAAAAGAACACTGAAGAATTTTGACAGGCAACAGGTACACAGTTTTAAAAGGTAAATAAACAAACATCAGGAAGGTGGTCAATCAAAACTATTCCTTAGAGAAATGCCTTTGTCAAAAAGAGAGGACTGTGAAAGAAATATGAACACTGTCAAAAATCAAAATAGCATCACTTTGCCAGGTCAAAGGCAAGAAAGGGGGGCAGGGGGAAGGGAGGGAGGGAGAGAGTGAGGGAGGAAAGAAGGATTGATAAAGAGAATAGAGGTAGGAAGGTATGAAGGCATATTTAGACATGATCATTCAATAGTAACTGCTAAAATGGTCTGTCTGAACTGTCAGAGAGCGTAGACGTTTCTATGAAAGCCTTATGAATTCAAAAGACTTTCCTACAAGTGCACTGCATGGCAATATCAGTTCCGCTATGGCTCAGCATCACTCTTAGGAGTCATCACTGGGACCAGCTGTGGCTGTCTCAAAATAGCTGATATAACCCTTGCTTTTTTCTTAAAAACTTTTCTTGCCTCAACTTCCCATAATGTGCCCAGAGTTTACTGTGGTTTACATATTCCCACGGCAAGTGCTCTGTTATTTCCAAGGAAATATCAGTGCTCTTTTGAGACTCTCTGATTATTTTTCATTCAGGTTGACACTCCTAACTCATTGTTAATTGAACACATTTTAAGTCAAACGAATCTCACATCCATGCTCCCAAGCGTCACAGCTTAGCAACACAGTACACCAGCATCTTGTCAACGTGCCTTCATGGTCACCTGGCTAGCTGAGAGCTGTTCCTCTTTGCCACAGCCTAGCACTACAAATGGTAATCACACTACATGTTGCTAACCTAGGGGGGAAAAAAAACCTTAAATTTTTATACATAATCCTAGTTGAATTAGTCTACTGTTATTGCATTGCAAAGTTGAGATATCATTGTAAGTCATGTATACTATATTGTTTGTACAAAACTTTTAAATGTTCAGAAGCAACATATATAGTTATATGTAACACTTACAAAGAGAAAAACAGTAACAAGGGTACATGGAAACTATGCCAGTTCAAATGATATTGTTTGGTTTTTCATAGGAAGAGAAAGAATGCAATAAGTGTTAGATGGATCTGTTTTGTTTATAAAGAAATGAAGCCAATGAGGTGTTAACATTCATCCAATCTAAGTGATGTGCATACAGAGTTCCTTTACTATTTTCTCTGTGTTTGGAATATTTAATGTCATATGATATGTAGAAAATCATACACATTTGGAAGAGACCACCAGGCATGGAAATACAAGCAATCGCCATTGGTGGAAGAAATTAAACCATTGAAATTTTATTCTTTGAGATTTTCTGTACTTATCAGAATTTCTATCTAATGAGATATTAACTAGAAACCAGGAAAATGTCTTCTTAAAAAGAATCAGGGTTTGAGTGGAGAACATTACCGTGGGAGATGGAGATTGCTCTTGTGTGACACTGATAACTCAGTTATTTGAAGCAGTTTTCTCACCGACTAGCGATGACGGGCCATCTTCAGACACAGGCTGCGTGCTCCCGAAAGAGGTCTGTGTTTTTCCTGGTAACCTTCGGACACAGGTACCCACCCAGGCCTTGCGTTCAGTTGTTCCAGTAGCTAATGTGACTAATTCTTCCTGATGGAATGGGCCTGGGCAGTTGAAAAGAAGATGGTTGAGTCATTGTATGAAAGGAACCTGGGCTGGGTAATACTGGTATTGCCAAGTTACGGAGAGTGCCCCAACCGGAAATATACTCACTGGGTTTTGGGAGAACAAGGCAACCTTCTGAAGTTGTGTGTTACAACAATTCCAGTTGATGGAAGGCCCTTCCTTAGAATCCCTTCAAGCTTTGACAGTCTGTGACTGCTAAGTGGTGCTTGATGCATTCATTGGTCTCTTATTGAAGTTTACTTGTCTCAAAGGCAAACTAACAAAACGATACATTCTGAATATATCCAAAAGGAAGAGATGAGTATTCTAATGAATTATTTGAAAGGATGAGTAACATTAGAGCCAAAAAAAAATCTAAAAGGAAAATCTAAAAGGAAATTTCAGCTATGCAAGATGTGAGACTGTGTTGTACACTGAGGAGGATTTATCCCGTCTCTGATCTCTCTGTAACCCTTCAGCCTTACATGGCATAGGCACCTACCTAATCAATTCTTTTTTGAGTGAGTGCCTGAATGCATGGGATGCTGCCGTCAGCGGCTGAAACTGTCTGCGGTTGGCAAGAATACTCAGTCCCACTGCTTGACTGACAGTTTTCAAATCTGCCCAGATGCAGGTGCCGTCACAGCCTCTGTCTTAGACCCCAAACTGGTGACTTGCCCAAGTTGGGCATGGATCAAGGCGGGACGAAAGACTGCTCACACTGTTCCAGCAGCTCTGAGTCCAGCAGAGCCACGGGGACACTGCAGCCACTTTTGAAGTCCTATCAAAGGTAGCAACAGTCACAACTTCAGCCCAGTTACATCTGTCGATCAAGTAGCCCCCTCTGAAGCAATCGCAATGACAGTCCCAGATATTTGTTTTTTACATGTCTCATGCATATGCAGGAAAAGTGGCTGTGCAGGCGACTGAATGACATGATCTTCCTGAAGCTTAGACCCCGACAAATCTACCCTTCTCTTTGCTGCCGTGCTGTCTGCAGAAGCCACCACATCTGATTCTGGAGGCCACCATATGAACCAAGATGGCTTCAGAAGTCATTCCCTCAACCATGACGGCTCAGATGTTTCTCGAAGCTGGCATGCCGAGCTCTCCAGATGCCTCTCCCCCACCTTATAAATGTTAAACTAGTCCAGAAGGAAGTGCTTCCCGTGCTCATGACAGGCAGCCAGGACAGGTAGGTTCAGTGGGTCTGGACAGAACTCTGTGACTGAGTAGAGAAGCCTTCAGTTAGTGAACGGAAGACTATGCACTATGTATGTATCACCTGACCTTCTGTGCCTATATAAACCTTTAAGCCCCGCCCTACCACACCACACCCCCATGCCCAGCACTGCCCAGCACTGCCCAGCACTGCCAAGTGTGCTATAGCACAAGTCCCAATAAAGCTTCATTGGACAATCCACACTGTTCTCTCCGGTAGAGTAGGCTGAGTGAGTTGTACCAAGGGTGGATGGCATCAGAGGCCGCTAACTAGAGTAGCCAAAAAACTCCTGAGAGCGGCTAAGGAGTAAAAGCTACAGACGGTACATAGCTACAGAGGGCAAAGGACTCCAAAAAAGAGCTGCAGCAAGCAACCGGTCCTAGCCCCTGGTAAGTTCCAAAGAGCCCCCAGGAACTAACTGCTCGCTCTAGCTGCAGCCATCAAGAGTGACCAGGAGTTGAGCTGCCAGGCAAGTTCAGAGTTGTAAGAGCAAATGCTAAAAACTCTGCCTGTCTATGAATTCTGGGTGAGCGGAGCAGTCAAGCCATGATAAGATGGTGTGAGCATCCATGGCTCCATTGTCTAATCGGAGAAGTAAGGGTGAGCAGCCTGCAGGCCGTGGTAGTGATGAAGAAATGAAGTCTTCTGAAGCTGAAGGCATGGCACAGAAGGACACTCCCTTGCATGCCACGGCTTTGAAATCGAGTCCCACCCCACCCCCGCCCTGCTTCAGGGGGTGGGCTTCATAAGACAGTTCTCCAGTTTGTATTCAGAGCACCGTGGCTTTGTTGAAATTCACATTTGGAAAACACTCCCCACATACACACATACCCTACGTGAAGGGCAATGGAATCTGTCTGGTTTTGATTCGATTACACCAACTTGTTAGCGTTATTTCCTAAGCACCCGCCCGCACCCTTGCACCCCCAGGAACTTCGTTAAAAGCTGCATTTTTTAAGTCTAGAATGCTTTTTTTTTTCTTTTTCTTCTTTCTCTTTAATTTGCTGAAAGGAAACTGAACTTTAGCACCAGTTTGAGTGTAGATTTATTCTTAGTGCATGACTGACTTCCAATGAAATTGGTAAAAAATAGACTTTGCCATTCTTCTTTTTAAAATTTCAGCTCAATTTAATTTAACCTTGAGGGAAAAAAAAAAAAAAAACTTTGACAATTACAAGCCAAGGGGATGTTTGACCGCTCTGGTGCTGTTTCGTTGGATTGTGGAACTGTCGCCTTGACAAAATTCTGGTTAGCAACTTGAATGAAAAGGGAAGACGTTTACTACAAATTTGCATAGTGATGCCTTTCTGCTGAGCCAAGCTTCGTTTGATTTGGTGAGGATTTTGGTGGAAATTGCGAAGAGGTTTCATTCACAAAGTTAGACTTGGGGAACGACCTGCAATTATCCAAACCTATTCTCAACATGAGAGAAGACAGAGAGGAGTCGGGCTCTGTCCTCACTTTAGAGGGCTCCCAGGGTTTTCTAGCGGGCAGACAGTGGCCTTATTTACTGCCGTATCATCTTACCCACCAACCTCCCAAAGTAAACAGCAACACAAGACAATACAGCTTCCTTTCCATTGTGTAGTAATGGGCTTCCTCGGCTATTTCAAAGCAAACAATCCCTCATTGTCTGAGCTGCAGGGAGGCTTAGAAACCAGAGACCCTTAATGCAAAAGAGAAAGTCATTCCCACGTGGGGAGCAGCCATAAACCTGCTGAGGTTGTGTATTTATTTGTGTTACTGGGAGATGCATTTATGGCAGCACAGGTTTGTGTGTCGCAGAGAGAAGAAGCGTCTCCTTTCAAATTTGTGTGGACATATGTGTAGTTCAGGTACACTTTCTGGGCGCACTAGTAGGCTTGGGCAGGTTTGAATTAAGTACTCATTTGCAAAGAAGGAGTATGTCTTTTCAAGTGCATGGGAGGAATTAGACCTTCTCATCTTCTAGCTCCCCACCTTGCTACTGTCTGGAAGGCAACAGGTGAATGTCCAACTTCTGGGTTACTTATATGTATGTGGGGGGGGGGGAGGTGTGTGCACACATACCTCTAAGTGTGTCCATTTGAGCACATAAATATGGAGACCAGGTGTTTTAAAAAAAAACGCCGCTTCTTGGGAGTCATCTACCTTGTTCTTTTGAGACAAGGTCTCTCCATAGGACTGGAGGCACACTGATTAGCTCGGTAAAACATCTGCCACTACACCAACCTTTAAAGAAAAAAAAAGGTGGCGGGTGCCGGGATTGAACCCAGGTTCTCAGGCTTGCATGCCAAGGATTTTGAGTTATCTCCTCAGCTCATTTCTCATTTGTATCTCTGGTTTGACAGTTTTCTGAGTCAAGTAAGGGAGACTCGCACAAATCAAATCAGTTTTGTGGGCTTCTCTATCCATGTTTCCATCTAGTCAAAAGAGCCACAGAGTATGTGGACAAAGGTGGTTAACGTGGATCCTTGTTTATTGTGAGTGGGTCTGTGGAGCCCAGCGAGAACCTGCCTACTCAAAGCAAATTAGATAAAAACGCTGGGAATGGAAACTCTCCAAATCCTCACAGAAGTGAAGTCTGGGAGAGGTGGAACCAGATTGATGTTCTATTTGTTTTCTTTCCTTTTCTGAAGTTTTATACAACAAGTCTCTGTATATTTTAAGTTTATGTTTACAAGGAAAGATGAGTATATTCTTTAAAAAAAAAGTCAGCCCATAAAGAAGTCCATTGAAGAAAATGAGAGAGTTCTTTCCAAGTATCCCTTAACCTCGACAGCTTTGTGTATGAACTTCCATATTCTGGCACGGATGTCTGACTGAACTCCACAGAGGACCTAGGGAAGATGCCTCCCTCTGGCTTTCTCTATAAACATGCTCTGCAGATTCATTCTGACGTCCTTGGCCACTCGTACACTCGTAAATAACCTGAGCTCTCTCAGTGCCTTCACATCCCCAGCACCATCTGCAGACCCTCTGGCTGTCTGAACACATTGTGGGTTCCAGCAACCTGAGATCTTTCTCCGATAGAAGATTCAGGTCCCAGCAAGGAAAGCGAAGGCTTTATCCCATATCAGGTGTACGGCTATGAGCAAGAGATCAGAAAGACAGGAGTGGCTTGCTGATAGTGTCTCTTCAGGTGGGGCCTCTTAAGATCTTGGCTGGCTCCTTCTCATGCGACCCAAGGGGATTGCTGGTGCATGGTTGCTGCCATTGTTAGGGAAACAGTAGTCACTATGAGATGGCGCCATCCCTGGGAACTACCACCATCTGTGACTTAGAGCAGCCTCCTGACAGCAAACAGATTCGAGTTAGATAGAGTATGTACTTGTGTGAACTCCAGCATCCCAAGAGATTGCCTTGAAATTGCCCATTTTTAGATGAAGCTAACATTACTATATTCTTTCAGTCCTTTTTAAGTTGGTGAAGAACTGATAGTTGCAATCGATACCTGTGTTCCAAGTCCAATTTAGATTGTTTTGGAAGAGTAGGCTTGTTAGTTTCTTTATTCTATATATTTTGGGGCCATAGATAAAGCCAAAAAAGAATATTATTGGGCTATCTTGTTATAAGCCATATGATTTCCATAAGTTATAAACATGTAATGTTCTGAAAATGGTCTCAGTTATCACTGACTCTACAACATTTTCATGTTAGAGGATGGTGTGTCGCCTCATTCTTCTTTAATGGAAGTATATTACATGAATCAGTAAGCTAAATAATAGTTAATTTAATTGCTTCCCATTGACCAAGTTCTTACAATCTCTGTTTATGTGAATATTTTTTGTAGTCATGTTTTTGGAGTGAAGTCAAAGGTATAGACTAGACAAGCATTGCTAGAGATTGCCAAAGTACCTGTAGGAGAAAGGCACTAATTCACATCTCCAGCAACACATGGGAGTACCCACTTCCCCACACCCGCACTGAGTACATTAGCTGCTCTTCATGTTTGCCAGCTGTGCCAGAAGTGAGCTCACTGCTGTTTTGTTCTGTATTGTCCTGTTACTAATGAGGGGAGACATCATTCCGCACATCTGTACCTTTGTGCTCTGTGAATGGCCTGATCATATAGCCTGCCACCAGCTTGGGATTCGAAGGGTCCCAGAGCTTTAAACAAGAGGAAGACACGAAGTCATAAAGAAAAGGTAAATTAAGCCACTTCTTGAGAACCTGGCTCCACTCTACTAAGATGAGAGATTGGTGCTTCCACCACTTAGATCCTATCACAATTTTTTCCAGAGCTCCACAAGCCTGAATCTGAAATGGGCTGTCTTCCCACAATTAACACATATCCCGAAGATTCCAGCCCGTTCTTTGTATTTGACTGACAGCCTGCTCAAACAGCCAAGACATGAAGTCCAAGTGACTGCATCTATGCCTCCTTCACCCTTGGCCTTATTTTTGTACATATTAAAATTACTAAAGGTATATTGGATTTAGAAGAAGAACCAAAGACTATTGTGGAATATCTACCAGCCACGGCAACAAGTCTTTAGAAGGGCTGGGTATTCAGTGAAAATATTCCACTTACAGGGCATGAGAGACGTTTGCCAAATAGGCCCAAGGTAATGCATGGAATAATGGGCAGATGGTTTGAGGCATATCAGGAATAAGATTTATAAAATAAGATTAAGGTTCTGATGGAAAGCAACTGCAATCATTGTAAACAGATGGGACACACCCACCTTTTGCCACAGGGCAGAGGAGGGAAGGAGCTTGCATTGCCACCTGCGAATTAAAGTTGGCTCACCTAGACACACAACCTCTGGAGTTTATACCGACTACATCCTCTTGTATGGGTCGCACAAAGCCTTCCAGGTATGTGGAAGCAGGGAGATTGCATTCTGATTCGAGACAACCTGGCAGTTTTGGCTCTGTTTTCATCGTGTTTTTCAAGTTCAACTGCACCCTTTGTATGTGAACATGACTACTTCGGATTTGAAGACACTTGAGAGAGCTAGCCTGCTTACTCCAGGACCTGTATTCAGGATTACAGGAATCAGAGTCTCAACAGGAGAAACAATGAACTATCTATCTCTCTTAGATGATTCACTTATATGCTCGTCGAGCCAAAGCCCAGCCTTTGAATATGCAAGGAATAAGATTGTTTCTTCCATAGATTTTTAAATTTCAAATCTCGCTCTTAAAATTCAACTAACATTAAGAAAGAATGCTTCTTTCGAGGGACATTTTGGCATTTCCCAAGGGGACAGAAGGAGTGTCCATATGGATCTGCTGCTTATGACATGAGACAAAGGGCCTCCCAAAAGCAGACAGGGATGCTCAGGGGGGAGGCGGAGTTGAGCTCATTTCTCTACACTTGACCGTGGATGTGATGTGACTGTGTGCTTTGTGACTGTGCTTCATGCTCTTGCCGTGGAGACATCGCCGCTACGATGGATGGACTGTACCTGCTGTGCACTGAAATAAATCCTTTTCCCTGTAAGTTGCTTTCTCCTGGTATTTTGTATTAAGGTAAAAATATAAAAACAAAATGAGAACACTGCTCTTGAGTGGGATTGTTTCCTTGATCTGTCACCAGTGCCCTATCTAGGATGAGCAGGTTGTTGCTCTCAGATCTCCAGAAAAAGCCACACAACAGTGAGAGGTGGCTTTTCCACAGGCAGATTCCATACCAGTGATCTCAAAATGCTGTCCTAAAACCAACTGTGTGGTTGTCACAGTTGATAGTCACTTAAGGTTGCGGAGGTTTGAAGATTCACTTTATCAGTAAAGTGTGAGTATTGCGTGAGAATTGGAACAAAGTAAGGCAACGTATGTTTGAAATATACTCTCCATTTCAGAGATTTACCTTTTGATTTACATTCTCCTCTACGATTTTATTATGAAAATTGTCAAAAAAAATACAGAAAATTGGAAGAATTGCAGTCAACAAGTAACATTTTGATATGTTTGTTTTCTCATAGATCTCTACAACTCAAGTCTACTCATACATCAGCCCATTTCTCCAATATATTCCAAAGTAAGACGCAGACATCAATCAATGTGCTTCACTGTTAAACGCTTCAGTACACATGCTGCAAGTCAGGTTCAAAACTTGTTTCTTTTTTAGTTTACATTTACATTTAAAATATATTCTAGTTTAACTGTATCCTATCACGGGTTTCCAGTGACTTTCTCCAGGTCTTGTGACCAAGTGACTGTCAACTGTGTAATAAGACCTAAGCAAAAAACACAATGAGATGTACCAGTTTACAATGTGGCCCTCAGGAAATATGAATGGTTTTTCGTCTGACTTTTATGAGTTGATAAACCTTGTCTGACATGAGAAGTCAATAAAAATTAAAATGTGGGTCAGAAGTGTCCCCCCCCCATCCCTTTTCTAATCTTCTGAATAAGTTTAAGTGGTGGCGTCCCTGAAACAAAAACAAGGAAAACCTGTTATCCTATACTATCAAACAGCCTACGGTGAACCCAGGGTTCCTCAATATTATGTAACTGTGTTGTAAAACACAGCAATAAACAGAGCATCATGGGAGACCCGAGCTGCCCCCATAACTGCTGGTTTCCAAACTTTCTGTTTATAAAGAAAGGTTCATTGCCTATGTCAGTTGACCCGCAGGCAACCAGGATGAGTGCAAACTCATAAGATCGTATTACTTGTCTTCAGTGCTTGCCTATGTGGATAGAATAAGACTTCACTTGAGGAAGTAATTTCCCCCCCTTGGAAATGAACGCTTTAAAACATGAATCGAACCCATCTCTCTTAGCTCAGTGATGAGAAAACAGAAGCAGAAGAACCAGAAGACACCTGTTCCTTTGGGTTCCAGGCCCATTCCACCGTGTTCCATGATCCCTGAGCTTCTTGTGTGTTTCGCACCATGTTGACTTTCGCAGAGTTTAGTAAAGTCGGATGTCCCACCCTCCTGGCTCCAGACAAAAAGCCTCGGAGGTTATAATTGTGATGAAGAGGAAGGCGTGAAAGTGAGGCAGAGATGTGTGGGTTCTCAGTGTCTGCACTACAGACGTGCCCTTGGGACCAGAAATGGGATGGAACAGCTGGTTGTGGGGAGAGGGAGGAGGCAAAAGACACTTGACAGTTCTCTCAGGATGCACTTCATGCACAATGACTTGGCGAGTCACTTCTTTGTAGCTTGTTCTACGGTGCCTTTGGGAGCTGTTACAGTTAATTATTTAATTTGCTGTGGGAAAATCCTAAGCCGTCCGCATGTCATTGCCTTGGTTTCCCGACCTTAGGATTTACCTTCTCATTGGACAAATGCCAACTCTAAGTCAAGTCAAACCTCTAGCTAATCGAGAAGGCCCCGGGGATTGCCCTCTTGAAACCGAGAATGGGAATTATGGAAGTGGAGACAAGATAACAGCAAGACAGGGCTTCCTTTAACAAGATAATTGTGCTGCAGGATGGCAAGATGTGAGACGGGGACCAGGGTTGTGTCAAGTGCAGGAGGAGGACAGCAGCTGGATCCAGTTAACTTGGCCCTCGCATCTCACAGCAAGACGTCTGCCTTCTAAAGTGATAAGCATTTACCCATATTATATAGATTATTTAATTTTCTATGATCTTGGCTTTTGGCATTGTTCAGATTTGGTTTCTCTAATAGTGGAAGCTCTGGGCCTCCTGGTTCACTGCTTTGAAAATATAAAACACATGACAGGGAAATTTTAGGGAGTGCAATAAGAAATTCTGCTTATTCAAAACTACCAGTCAATTCAATCGCACTACAGTATGTGTTTGGTGCCATGTGCCCAAAACCCAGAAAATGTAGGTGTTGTTGACTCGAACAGCTTGCAGGGCTTGCAGACAAGACACGAAAACTGTCTTTGTTCACTCTTTCTGTAACTGTACACTGCCCTAACTTCCAACCTGGAACTAGCTATTATAGGGCCCAGAGAAAGTTCTTATAAACTCTGCTCGCTGGAAGGGCTTGAACCTGCCAATTTTGGGGCCGTTGCTTAAAGCTATACAGTCCCAGAAGTCTCACTGTGACAATTCATGAGCCAGGTATTCCTGAATAGCCTGTGTATTCCTGAACACTGCTGCCGCATTGAACTCTGGCTTTCTTCATTAGAAAGCTCAATCATGCTGTGTAAATTGGTGTCTGCCCCTAAAAAGCGACCCTACTCATACGCTAGTCATGTCTGGGTGTCAAGTTGGGCCATATTGTTGTGTTCTGGCATTCTACCGCTATTTCTTTTCTTTTTCTTTTTTCCTACATTGCCTTCTAGCAATGCCTCCAAGAAATACTCATATAATTCCAGCATACTGTGGAGGCCCATGAAGAGCTGGGGTAGTTATTTCTTTTGTAGAGGATGGAAAAGTTCTGAGAGAGAAAAGAACTCATTGCCTTTTCTCCCATGATCAATGGAGGTTTCATGAAGAAGGCAGCTGTGAACAAAATTACAGTGTTTTAATTTAGGGTAAAACGAATTTTTAATTCTATTTTTTTTAAAAAAAAAATAAGTGGGCATTGGTGTCACTCTTTGGTGACTCTGTGGTGCAGAGACATCTCAGAAGCCTTGTAACTAAATACTAGGTACTTCAAGACAGGAGGAGGGGGTAAATCATGTCAAGTCATAGCTCAACCTATTCCCCCAGAAGTCATTCGCTGTTTGCCAGCTCAGACCAGCCTCCTGGTGATACTAACTCGTGGTCAATGAAGTCTCCTGTGCATGCCGCTGAAAGGAAGTGAGAAAACTAAAGGCATCAGAATTCAATATCGATCCTGTAGAGTCCTGGGATGTGCCTGGGTCCCTAATGTCTGCCTTGAGCTAACAAATCCAATTAACCACCTTCCGGGAAGCAGCAGGTGACCAAGTCCATTTAGCTAGTCAACATTTTCTCGTCCTCTCTGATGGACGAGCTATTCATGGAATTCCTCTTCTCGCTGAGATTGCCCTCCCTTAATTCCTATTCAGCATCATGTATGCAGCCCACAAGAAGAAGACCGTGGCTCCTTGTTGCAGCCGGATAATGCCTCCTGAAATTGATTGTATCGGTAGTCCAGCTTTCAGTGCGAGCTGAGCTTAGGATATCGATCTGTTCGCAAAGTGTTTTCTTTAATCATTTAACTAGCCATCCTCGGAGATCTTTGAGCTGGCTTCCTGCCCCAGGCTAAACGGAATTGCAGATCCATTCCTAAAATGATTTGAGCCGGAGGCCTGGTAGAAGTCCTTAGCTGAATGCCCTGCAGATGGTGGGATTGCTGTACAAATAACACTGCGTAAGGAGAGGGGGGAGCATAACTGGCCTAAGGGCTTCAGACTGAATCTTTGAAAACAGGACTGGGGTCAGTAGACTTGTGAGGGAAAGTGAGCGAAACAAGACGAGAAAGGGTACAGACACAACTAGTTGGTTAGCGGGTAAGCGGCCTCCTTCCAAAGTGCTCAAGAAGACCCTGCTAACAGTTGCTCCGTAACCAACAGTCAACTCTGTCACCAAGGAACCAAGTGACTTCACAGAGAAGAAATCCAGGAAGTCCCAACTTGCTGCATGCCCCATTGAACATGTCCAAGAATCTCACACAGGACTGGTTTCTGTAGACTAATTCAGGGCAGTTCCTGAAGATCACATGACTCAGAGTTCACATAAATCTTTGTAAATCAGATCCAACAGATTAAGAGGACATCAGCCAGTTACTAAGGGATGTGTGACTACAGCCTACTGATGAAGATGGGCCCCCAAGCCCAGTCGTCAACCAGGGTTCGTGCAGACTTTCTCTAGCAATGAACTTTATTGAACATGACTACAGCATAGAAAATGTTCTTGAATCCTCAGGGTTTATCTATCTGTCTATCTATCTATCTATCTATCTATCTATCTATCTATCTATCTATCTATCTATCTACAAGCTCAAGTTCCACAGGCAGAAAAACTTCAGTTCGAATCTTGTCTTTGTCACTTCCTTGTTCTTTGACTTTAAACAGGTTATTTCTCTTTTTGAAGCATCTAGTTTCCCATCTATAAAAGGAGTCAACATAGTGCTTGTCTGGTGGTTATTGGACTTGAGAAGCAGACTAGATAATGCTGCAAATACCCACGCACAATACAGTGCCTTGAACTCAGTCAGAACTCAGTGTGCTGTGACTAGCATTGTCTTCTTTACAGAGTTTTCTCAGTATCTAGTTACATACACAAGCATGTATGGACACACATATATGCACATGCACATATACAAATATACACACATTCGTACACAAAGCACACATTTCTTTCGTCTTACTCCTTCTAGTTTCCTAAAAAATTAAAGTTCTTACCTATGAGCAATACGGATATATTTTATTGCTAAAAGCTACAAAGTCTTGAAAATATTTTACCAGAGTTCTGTATATATAATTCCTCAGGTTTAGAGATGAGTTCGAAGTTGAAGAATTGGGCAGTGTGGTTGAGTGGAAAGTGACACCTCCTATTTTTCTTTATTTAGGCATTTCTTGAAATTCTGTCTTTCTCGATACAATCTTCCTTACATAAAAAGGATATCTGTTGGAAATCTTCCAAGAGCCATTTTCTGGATGTAGACATTCAGATTGAAGTATGAGGGGAGGGGTGGGGTGGAAGCTGAAGCCTCCATTGACCATAGAGGAACATACGTAGCTAAGTAGACTTAGCTGTGTAACAGCAAATCTGAATACATCTATGTCTAATATCTTCCTCTGTTTCATGAATGGGATGATTAGTTTTCCTCTCTAAAAGCATGACCATCAAGTAGCAGCCTTTTGAATTATGTTTGCTGAACACACACACACACACACACACACACACACACACACACGTATAGATGCTCATGTGCACACAAGTGTGTCAAGGCCAGAGGGAAATACTGTCCATCTCCTCTGATCGGGTTTTCTCATTGGCCTGCAGCTCACTAATCAGGTCACACTGGCTGGCCATTGAGCCCAAGGATACTCCTGTCCCCACCTCCCCACCACAAGGAATGCAAGCATGTGCCACCATGTTCAGTGTTTCATGTGGGTGCCAGGACTGGACCACAGGTCTTCTCTCCAGCATCTCTCCAACCCCAGCATGGGGCTTTTCTGAGGACCTGTCGTCTTCAGGATGTTGGAAGTCAAGGAGACAGGAAAAGAGAACAAGTTTGCAGGGCTATAGGGGGAGAACAGAGTATTCAGACATTTCTCTCAACCCCCAGAGCAATAAATATGAATATTATACCTATGGAAACAGACATCCATATCCACCACACAAACGTGCTATGCCCCACTCTTGGCAGGCACCCAGCTAGCCCCAGCTGCAGCATGAAGCAAGCCTCTTAGCAGCCACTTGTGGTGACCATGAAATCCGATCGGAGGAGAATCATATTCCTCATACCTGCTCAACTTTGAAACCAAAGTCATAGAGCAACAAACGAATATATCCCCAGGTTGCCAGTTCACCAAGTCTACTGACTATAAAGCTGGCATGAATTTTTAAAACTGGTGTCAACCAATGTTAAAGCAGAGAGTCTCAGAACCTAGGCTTCATAGATATCAAGGAGGCACTTTAACCACGTGGCAACCTCTTTTGGGTTGGTGAATATACTCTGCAGCAGAACGCAAGGTACATGTGCCAAGCTCTGAGACTTCCGACACGGCTAGGCGAGCACAGAAATTCAGCCTGGCTCGAGGACAGGCAGGATTTCCACAAAGCTGAAACTCCACCATTTCCCCCCACTAGTCTCTGCAGAATTTCTGTTCAATTCAAGCCATATTATTTAGGCACTTCTGTGTGCACAAGCTGAGTATTTGAGATGTCAACCATGATGAAAGGAAGACTCAAGAGACAGGTAAGGCAAAATTCTTGCCTTTCAGAATTTAAAATACACACACACACACACACACACACACACACTCACAAAGACTCATACACACTGAATACATGAATACACAAATACCTACGCCAGAATACACACAAATACAGAGAGAGACACACACGAGAATACATGTGAACACATAGAAAGAAACACACACATGCACACGTGTGCACACACACAGAGGTATGCACACAAACACACACACACAAAATGGGTTAGAGAAATCTCCATCGATAATGGGGACTGAGGCTAGGTCTTCACATTCGTTCATTCATTCATGAATGTTTCCCATTCATTAACTCATTCATTTAGTCCTCCAATAGTCACAGCTGTGTGCCATCATTCACCAGGTGTTTGAGGGGACACAGGATGTGCAGCCACGACACCGTCGCCTGACTTTCACCTAGCTTCTTCACAGAGTCCATGGCGGCATTTATTGTACCTTTGGTTTCACCTTTCCTGAACCCTAACCAGTCATGGGTTGTCACCCCTCAGGGGTTCCCAATAATCACACCCAGGGCCTCCACTTTGTAGGATGATCAGGCATCAGACCCTGTTCTCACCTTGCATGTGGGGTATCCTTGCACTCCTGAACCCGACTTACAGAGATTAGGTTTACAATGCTGATCCTCATTTTGAGTGTAGAGATTATGCCAGGAGGTTAAAATTTTACTCAAATCACACAGCTTGAAAGGCTTCCTTCCAATCCAGGTTTCATTCATCTACGCTGTGTTCCTGGAAGACCCAGTTGTATTGCTCCAGGGTTTTAAAGAAAAATTTCATTAGAATAAAGAGAAATCTGTTGTGGGTAGGTTTCAAGTTTTTATGCCTTCCTTTTGTAGCTATGAAAAGTAGTTAAGCTTGCCAAATGAATCAATTAGTGAGAAATCAACTAATTTCTCACCGGCCAACAAATGAACAACAGTATTTTTTTCTTTTTAGAGATAAAAATTTTAAAATAAATATTAAAACTTAGCTTTATATGAATTTTAAATGAAATGAGTTTTCCTCTAAAGTCTGAACTAAAGAAAGAAAACAGTTGCTCTGAAAGATTTCTCTCCGCCCCCCCCCGCCCCCCCCCCCCCCCCCGCCCAATACCTCTGTCCCCCATCCCACTAAATACTCAGCCTCCAGGCCACCATCAGCACACTCAGCAGGAGGTTCCCAGAAGCCCTGGACCTCTGCTGCTCAATCCAATCCTCCCTAAAGTGGCCCAGCGGGGGAGGGGAGACCCACCGCGGTACCCTGACATTTTCCATGGTTTCTTTGAAGGAACAGCTGGACCATAATAGAAGGTTACTCGGGGATACCCACAGGTTTGACAGGACCCCGTAATTTTAAACAGGGTGGACACTAAATCCATCCAGCTCCGGAATGTTACTACTCTCTCAGGAACCTGAGCGAAGGTTCTGGTGCTGCCCTATAAATCTATCCGGCCTAAAATACCCAAAATGAGTTTCTGTGCTGTGGGAACATAAAAATGATATGGCTTTTTTCTTTGACATGTCAGTTAATAAAGAGTGGGAGGTGGAGCCCAGATGCTGACTGCCATGTCTCAGAAGGGTTTACCCATTAAAAATGGGAAGTGCTTTAATTACCTGTTGGTTTTGTTATATGTGTATGTTATATGTTTTAGGGGGAAAGGGGTCTTATGGACACTCAGGAAATTATATCATTAATTATGCCTGTCAAGATGTTATGTGGCCCAAAGTAATTGAAAATTCTTAGGGTTGATTTCTCTTGTTTGTTTTGCTTTCAGTTTTTCAACTGTTTTTAAAAGATTGTTTTTTAGGTTTCCAGAGATTCTAAGTATTTGGTTAATGAAGAGAGTAAATTATTTTTGTCGGGAATAATCCAACAAAACAACTGCAGAGGCTCTCTCTGTCCTTGACTTTGAATCTTGTTAATTGATGGCTTGCTTAAAGAAGGATTTACTTTCCCAGAGTGTGTGTATTCCTTAACCTAATATTAATGTCAATTTGAATTCCTGAGCCATGAGGGAAGAGAGGATGCTAAGGGAGGGCACTGGGATTTGGGATGCTGATAGGCATCACCCATTTACACGGAGAGATAAGACTATACATCTGGAGTGTCATCCCCTGATGCTGAAACCCCTGGTTATTCAGATAATAGAGTTCAGCCCGCTCTAGGCTAGTCATCAACCAGCAGATAGTCCTCCTGAGTAAGTGCAAAAAGTGCCATTCTGACTTTGGGTCATATCCTATCTGATTGTTCCAGATCTCAGGTCCCTTTTGACCTCTTTGGGTTGGCGAATTAAAGGTTTCGTCCTCACATCTTTAGAACATAAACTCTACAATAAGCACCTCTACTATGCATCCAGCTAGATAGTACTGGTTTGGGGGGAATCCCAAGAGAAGCAGTCACTTTCTGAAAAGAGACGGAGTTCTGACGGACTGGGAAAGAAGAAAAATGTAGACACTTAATCCTGTCAGATATTTCTAAAGGCTCAGCGGGGCTATTTCATCTTCATTGCTCAGTGGTTACCATCTATGGTCACTGCCATGCTTTTTACAGGACAAAGATCCAGCAGCATTCCCATGTGGAAGGGAAAAGTGCCTTTAAAACAGTAGTGGCCCCAAAGAATGGATGAGACTCTGACCCACGCTGCAGGTGGAAGAATAAATAAATGTGAACTTCCTGTAAATCTACTTGGCATAATGTTAGAAAATATATAAAAATGTTCACACAATCTAAATCAGTAACTTACCTTAAGGAAATAATCAAAGATGGGAATACAGATTTATGCTCAGGAATGTCTATCACTGCATTATCATACACACACACACACACACACACACACACACACACATATACTTAGGGAATGAAATAGCTATAGGTAGTGGGGGATTGGCTAAACAGATTCTAATATATGCACCATGGAATTTGAAAGGGTTGTTAAAAGTCATGTTTTGGAAAATAGTTAATAGCATGGGGAAAATGTGAATGTTTGGTTGACTGAACTGGGGGACGGTGGTTGTTTTTATTTTCTTTTGTATAATTATCTGTGTTTTCCAAATTTTGATAATGAACAAGAATTATTTATAAGCACAGAAAAAGATATCATTGAAGAACAAGAAGAAAGAATAGTGTTTCCAGCCTTGAGTTCAACAATGATTTGAGCTCCATGTTCTTCTCAAGGAGGAATGCAGGACACTTTTATGTCTGAATCATGTGCTTTGGAGAAGTGCACCAAAGCTGACATTGATGTGATATCTCAGTTCCCTTTGTGTGCAGTCTCTCCCAGAGGAACTCAGGAAAGCATCCTATGGATGCTACAGACGGGTAGCTTCAGATGTACTCTACAGAGCTGGTGGGGAGACAAGTACCTTGATAGCCAACGTCAACAGGATGCTTTCTTTCTTAAAGTCTTCAAGGGCTGCCTAGCAAAGATCACATCACATTGACGGTGGCCTTAGTCTGAAAGGCAGGACACTAGTCATTAAACAGAGCCAACTGCCCGTCAGCACTTGCCGCCAGTGTAATTGGTGTCTTGCTTTCCCATGCCCTTGTTCCAGGAAATGATTTGGTTGTTTGGAGTTTCTGTAAACGGCAGTCACCCTTCTAGAGAAGGTCTATGTCCACTTCCCCCTAGCTAAAGTCAATCTGTATTTATCACAAAATAATCCTCTCCCTACGACCCTCTGAGTTTATACTGCGGCCATGTCAGTCACATTGCAGGGGCATGTGGAAGATGATAAAACTTCCTAAACATGAGAAAAGTTCTGTCTTTAGCTAAATTCCAGGCCCGCTTTGCCAGACATTTTCCTCTGAAATTTGCAGGGCCACGTGTTCGAATGGGAAATTTAATCCACATGTTTCTGATTCATACGTATACTCAATGCATCAACATATCATCTCTTTGAAGTCCAAATGGCCTTTTTATAGACTTCTTCCCTAGGAGTGGAAACTCGTTCCTAGCCAAGAACTAGCAAATTCGAACCCTCCAAAGCCTGAGTTCCTTTCAAGGCTCCCAACTTGAGTAGATTGAACTAGACTTTGAAACATATCGTGCCCTCCCCAAGTTATCACAGACAGTATGACCATAAATCTTAAGGCGCTTCACTGTCCTGTGCCTTCTTGGTCTTATTCTCGTACATTCATGAAGTCTCCCAATATAAGGCAAGTGCCAAGTGCTGTCTTCCAGGAATTACCACAACAATGTGGTGAGAGAGAAGGACTAGAAAGGGAGTCACCTCCCCCCAGGAACCTGAGAAGAAAACCAAGTGATTGGCCAGATGTGAGAGTGTAGAGACAGCCAACTGCTGACCCAGGATAGGATTCCAGGACTCCTTGGGAACCCTGACAGTGAAACAACAGAGCGTCCATGAATCTATTCCCAAATGTTACAATGTGGGCAGCGCCCAGTGGATGCAACTCTAAGCCCATGTCACCTCTTCACATCTCCTTTCTAAAGACGACTGGAAACATCAATCAGTGTTGTCAAAACTGTAAGCTGGGAAAGAGCATTGGGCAAGATAAGAGAACACTCTCCATTTCGGGCAATGTTTCCATTGCTAAGCCCTGCCCGCCAGCTAGGCTCCAGAGCACAGGGCTAGGAATGGGAGGGGGTGTCTGAGTTAAGCAGCCAGGGTCCTTTCTTTGCCTCTGAACTCTTCTCTGAACCGTAGATCTACCACAGCGCTTGGCATTCAGTAATCAGCAGTCTTCTATGGACTCAACCGAATGTGCTTATCTAAATAAAATGTAATGGACTATTCTGTTTTTCCTGTGAAATCCCTTCCATGTCTTTTCATGCACTTATACTTACAACATTCGACTGTAGGACAGCTAGGACCACCAGCTCCCCAATGTACCCACCATTAAGCCACATTTAGTGAAAATAAATCAAATCTGTATCTTAAGCAATTGGCCTGCTCTCCGTCATTAATCACTTCAAGTGAGCAGATGAGCGGTCATTTGCAAATGGGCATAAAATACAGGGATAGTGGCTGAAATTTCCCCTAAGCTTGCCTTGTAAAAATAATAACTAAAGATGTTTATCAGTTCAAAGATAAATGCACGTAATATATATATGTCTCATGTCTACATTAGAAAATATATATACTCATGTCTACATTAGAAAGGAAAAATTGTGATTTGACATTTATCCTTTTTCAAATGGCTTCCTAATGAATGTCACCAATCAAAACCATAATGGTCTTCCTTTTCTGGAACCTACAAAGTCAACATGGAGTTCAAGCGGATTTTTAGAAAATTGCTTACCAAAGTTTTGCCATCCTCCGGGGTCATAAATAAGATGTTCTTCAAGATTCAATTTCTTTGGTGGAATCCACATTTATAAATTGTTAGAAAGCTGATACAGAGCAAGACCACCAATTCTTGTTCAAACAACGACATTGCCGTAACTGCCCTGTGTTTCAGAGAAGCCCGCTATATGCTACTTCTGTTATCCAGATGGGAACACTAAAACAGGTGGCCTATTACATCATGTGCCAGCAAGCCAGATTTAGATCCTGAAGGTCAGCATCTCCTGGCCATGCTTTAAGCCTCTGAGCAGCATCACATCCCAACGTTCTTCCTTCCTCCTCTTCCCAAAGGACTGTGAGAGGCCTCGGGGATGGATGGTCTGGTTCTGTGCCTTTTCAAAACTGTCCAGCAGCCAATCCTTCCTGTTCGTTAAAATGCTATGCAAATGTCTTGGGTGTCAAATCTATAATCCCGGGGATGATCTGGCTGAAGATCAAAAGATCAAGTAGTCAGAGGATGGATACCCCTTTTCCATTTTATCCTGAACAGACTCGGACTAGCCAGAACACCTCAAAGCAGAAGTTGGAAACCTATGAAATCGTTTATTCCCCACCCCCAAAGTTCAATGAATTGTGTTGGGTCTTAGCTAATGAGAGAATTGGGCCTAAGGCTGGCTGGCTTCATTTGGTTGATTGCTACATCCAGTCCCCAACACAGAACCCCATTAGTAGAAGATTGTTTTCTGAATCAACAAACCCATCACTGCCACTCGGCAGACACCAGAGTCAAAAGGAAAATGATTAATGTGTACAAGAAAGAACTTCTTAGAACAAGAAGAAATCATAAACAGAAGGTAGTGTAATAGTTTAGATCAAGAATTGGCAAACACTTTCCCTAAACAGCCAGATAGTAAATAGTTTATGCTTTGTAAGCCATATGGCCTCTGTCGTAGTATTACAATTCCCACTGCAGCCAGAGACAACATGTAAACGAATGAGCATGGCTGTGTTCCAATAAAACTTTATTCATGGACTCTGAAATGTGAATTTCATGTAATTTTCACATGTCACAAAATGTTATTCTCTGAATCCCTCCCACTTTAAAGGTGTAATAAATGTTAGTAGCGCACAGGCCACAGAAACACAGGCAGGTGTCTAGATTTGGCTTTGGCACACAGATGAAGTTTGTCAACCCTGGTGTAAAAGAAAATTTTGCTCCACAAAACTCAAGCCGACGTGAATGGAATGCAAAGGTTCTTTGAGAGACATCCCGCGAAGAGCTCAGACAATGTAGTCACTCTCTGGGCATTAGCATTCAAGAGCCAGAAGCTGAGCAAATCTCCACCCGGGCAACAGTTGTGTATCTCTGCCTTTGGTTAAGAACCTGTAGGATCTGTGCCTTGCTAAGAGAGTGCAAGTGAACATGGTATGCACACAGAAGCAGAAAGGTGAGGGACCAGGACTCAAGGATTCGTGTATCAGATGTGATCATTGAAGACAGCAGCTCGGTTCACACTACATCCCCAAAGATCCTGGAATTCGTTTACTCCGGTAAGTCAGAATCTGTCATTCTTTGGTTGGCCGCCAGGCAGGACATGTTCAACACAGCGCCAACTGCAGAGCTCTGGTGGAACCAGACCGAGGCCCTAACCTGGGATCACAGGTGTGTTGCAGAGAAGGGATTCAAACGCAGGCATGATTTGTTGCTAGACAGCTTGGGGTTTTACTTTTAAAACTGCCACATTGGGTTCTTCAAAAGGGGATGACTCATCACATTCATTCATAGGGGAAAAGAGAAAAGTGAAATATTTCTATACTCGATTATTCTTTAGAAAATGAAAGATTGGTTTACTTCTAAAGTATTTGCCTTCTATAGATAATATTTTCTTAGTTTTGTTTGTTTTCAGGCACCTGAAGAGAACAGGCTTTAAGCCTCAAGTCGCACAAGGCATTTGCTGGACCCTAGGTAAGTCTTTTTTCGTTGCCTAACCTCAGTTTCTATGTATGAAGCAGATCTACTAACACCTAACTTCACAGAAAGAAAGAAATACAGTAACACTAAGCCTCTATCGCAGTGTCCAGCAAATACAAGAATGGCCATGTTGGCAGGTGATAATGTGCACCTGATCCTAATAATGTGATTTCTGTCTTTACCCCAGAGAGAGTTGTACATCATGTTCACAGTGACTCTGGTCACAAGAACTAGGAAGTGTTAGTCAACTGATGCACGAATAATGAATATGAGATACATGTACGATGGAATTTTATTCAACTGTAAAGAAAAATGAAATGAAATTTATAGGAAAAAAACTGGATGGAGCTGGAAAGTATCATACTAAGTGAGACAACCCAGGCTTAGCAAGATAAACCACATGTTCTCTCTTACATGTGGATCCTAGCTCTGAATTTTTACATTTGTGAGTTTAATTTGGAGTCTGAAGAGATTATGAAGATAGAAAAAGCCCATGAACGAACAGAACAGGAAGAGGCCTTAAGGTCCGTTGGGGTGGGTGTACGAGAACACATGGGTTATGAAAGTAAGGGGAATGTGGAGGTCAAAGGCTTAGCTGGGGAGGGAAGCAGGAATATGGGGGTGGAAAGAGGTAGCAGATGGGTTACAAATGAAGGCTTATGAAAAGGCCTTATGGAAATTCACTACTTTGTAAGTTAACTAAAATCTACACTTTTGTTTGTTTGTTTTGGTCTTGCATTTTGGTTTTGATTTTGTATTTTCTTTTTCCTAACTGTCCTGAAATTCACTCTGTAGACCAGCCTGGCCTTGAACTCAGAGATCCTCCTGCTTCTGCCTCCCAAGTATTGGGATTAAATGCATGTGCCACTACTACCAGGTTAAATATATAACTTTTTAAATGGAAGTAGCTCACATAGGTGACTAACGCTTTCTCCAGAAGTCACAGATTATTAAAATGAAACTCTAAGAGCCAAGGATGGGGGGCTCCAAAAACCCCCCAAAACAACACAGGCATTGATCTTGATTGCCCACCATGACCAGACAGTAAGACTATTGCAACATACCTTGATTGCAAGACATGAAGAAATCAAGCTGGACCTGGCCTGGAAACTTGGTCCCTTCTGGCTAGCTTTCAGAATGTCAAAAGGTGCTATGTAATCTGTGGGGGGAGTCATTAATGAATTTACCCAGCAGCGGACTCTGCCTGCTACAACACTGACTTTCAAGGCGAGATTACTGACACACAATAATGGTATGGCCACTGTGAGGATAACCAGCTGCTTTCCGACTGGATTTCCTTCTCCCCACGAGGGAAATTTATGTGTAGTACTATAATCCTGGCCAGGAATCCATGAGCCCTAGCCAGGGAACCGAGTGTTGCTATTTTGCTAGTGGATATGTTATTAAACTGTTTTCTGAATATTTATGTTTATAACCACAGATCGGTGCCTCTCTCAACCTCGATCAGAGAAGCTATCTGTTGTGGGCAGTTGTCAATGCAGAGACTCATAACCGGTCACAGTGCCAAGAACAATTAACTGTCGAATGCTCAGCCCTAAATGGGACAATATCAACCGCAAAGATGAGGAAACATCACAGAAGAAAGGGGGGAAAGAATGTAGGAGAAGGAAGCTGGACAGGAGTGTTAGGAAACGCTGGCTTGAATACAGCACGGCCATTGTACTTGTGAATTCACAACAACCATAATTAATTGCACAAATTCTGCACGGGGTCAAGCCAGTTAATAATTTCAACATGGCTCAAAGGGGTCTATTTGAGGCTCCCATTAGCTGCAGAATTCTTGACAATTGATGGCTACTGGTGGAGAGGAGTCATTTTTCTTTGAAGTTGTGGTCACTGGTAGGTTGCCCAGGTGCAAAGGCAGCACTAACGGGACCCAGTGACTTATAAAAAGAAGACAGAGGGGACATAATGGAGGGAGGGACATGTGTTGGGGAAGGTGAAATCCTGGGGATATGGGGGGGGGAAGTTGGGAGTATATATGATCAAGATATATATGTATAAAATTATCAAATAATAGATTTTAAGACTTTTTAAAAAGAAAAGAAGGTGATTTGTGTAACACTGAGTCTCACAAATATAACCATCCTTGCAGAAATGAATACATTTTAAACAGATAGCGTACCTCTCCCATTGGTCATTAGACTATTGAGCCAATGATCCCCAGGTATGGGGATTTTTCTGAGAATCTCGCACTAGGAGAAAGGAAAGCCTGGCATCGGTCAGAAGAGGAACTTGGTTCCCAGGAGGTTTCATGCAGTCCTGACAACTTGTCAGCTCACTTTGCAAGGCAGCCTGCAACTGAGGTGATGCTGAGTGGTACCCTACCTTGACCGGGTTAGCTGTGTATCCTTCCTGCTGTCTCTTTAAACCTAAACACCATTCCAGAACCCCAAAGACAAACTCAGGGAGATATTGGACCTCTTTATTTGCTCCTCTTCCCGATGGGTCACACTGAATAGATCTCCTTTCTCGGTTTTTCACTGTTTCTTGGCTCTTTAATTGGTTTATTGGGGATAAAGGGCCTAACCTAGCTTCTTACAGTTGCCAGACCCAAGCATTGATCCTAAAAACAATGGTAACATAAACACATGGGAAAGTCCCCCATGGATAATGGCAATCTTTTAGTACAATGGGCTATGCTGATAAAAGTTGAACTCTGAAGACTGGATTCGTTTGAAAGACTATTTACACAGAGCCTGTGAGCTCTGGATGGCTGCTCAAGGATGATCTATCTGCCAGTAATCAACGTCTTTGGGAAACAGGAAGAACTGTAAACATCACTGTGTGAGAACCAGGGAGTGAGCTTGTCTCAAGACAGGTTACAACTGCAGAATTTCAAGATGACATTTTATTTCATCTGAAAGAAATAATCGCACTTATTAAGGTAGCATTCCCCAGTGGATCAGGGTCTTAAACCAAACTTTTATCTGCATAACAATTATAGGCAAGAACTCTTTGACTGAGGAAGTCAAATTTTCAAACTGTTTCCCAAATGTGTCGTAACCCTAACAAAAAGATTTAGGTACTGAAACCTTCATCACCATCGAAATCAAATGTTTATTCTTACAATGGCTGTGTATATTCATGAGTTCTATCGTTTTCTTCTCTTTTTGTAGTTATAGATCAGGTGTGTGTGTGTGTGTGTGTGTGTGTGCTGTTGTTGTTGTTTTATAGGTAATAGTAAAACAACCGGGACTAGCCTCACCTCCTTAAAGTATCAGAACAGGTTAGGTCCAGCTGGTGGATCTGATTGATGAAGACAATAAAAACCATCAAAATCACCCCCTCTGGTTTATTCCTCCTGGCAGTATTTGTAGGGAAGTAAATTCCCCAAACCAAAGCTACGTTGCAATCTTACCTTGGCTCAGTTTTCAGTGCAGGCTAATTCAATAGACACACCCCTCTCCTACCAGAACACGAGAGAGCTATTCAAGTTTACAGATAATTGTAGAAATAGCCTTAGAAAGGCCTGAAGCCAATCAACTTTTCCCAACCTCAAGTGAGAGGTTCAAGTCAAAGCCCCCGACTTGTGTGAGTGCAGAGGTAGTTGTGCAAAGCTAGTTTATGCGGCTGGAGTGGAAATACTTTTAAAATGCGGTCCTCTTATTCCTAAGCCTTTCAATGGACATTATATCCAATATCAAAAATGATATAGCCCAACTTATCCTCCATAGGTTTCTTCATGTCCAGCAACCACAATAATTTGAGAAATCAATACTTCTGTCAACAGACCTGCTGGGAATTGTGGAGTTAAAAAAAAATTCTATCATGTCTTAACCAACTTCAGTTTGTTTGGGTGTTTGCTGTTCTATGGAAATCCTATCATGTGACATGACATATATGATAGTTAAAAAAAAATCAACCTTAGGCCTGCGAGAGATGTTTTACACAATTAACTTTGAAAAAATAAACCACACAGGATGGGTGTGATCTGAGTGAAGTTATGTGATTAACTTAGAGATGATTTCCCACCGAATGTGTGGCAGAGCCCAGGTTTGAAGCTAGGACCGTCTCACCCCCAAGCCCGTGCCATTTCTACAACACAGTACCAGTCTTCCCAAGGCAGAGCCACAAAAGGCCTCCAATGCTATCATACAAGCACATGACCTATAGACAGAATAGTTTCTACAATGAGTCCTAACGCATGGTAACCGCAAAACCAGAGGACAGAACACTAACTGTGAATCATTCTAATAGAAAAACAATACTAGAAAGTCGAAAGTGCCCTGAAGTCCATGTCAAAGACAGCAATGAATGAGTCCCTGGAGTCTGGGGTCCATCGTGGCTCTGTCAAGCCCCACTTTCTGTAATCGTTCACCAATTTAACAGCCAACCTCAGGAACAATCTCTATAGCCTCATAAATCCAGGTTCACAAAATTAAGCAAATTTCACATTGTTCTGTGCTGTTCCGTATATTGAATTTCATCATCTCATGAAGGTTGAGTTCTTCCCCGGGAATAATGGAAGCAATTTAACCACCTGCATTAGTGCTTTCAACCTCGAAATCAATTTTATTAGGTACATGCACTAGGCACTGGCCAAGATTCTGCATTTTGAAGATCATGTACTGATGGTCAAAGTGGAATCTATAGCAGGATTAGAGTATGGCTACTATCCCCCCCGCTAAACCCCGTGAAACATGATCACAACTGGACTCCGGCCTAAGCTTGTTCCCTACACAGTGCCTCAGAGAGACTCTGTCCATCATTTGGAGTTGGTACTTGTGTCAAAATCAACCAGCCAACTCCAGTCTACAGTCTTCAGCTAACAGGACAAGCCATGGAGACTCTGCGCAGGCCACTGGTCCCTACCACTGATTTTCTGAAAACCTGCCAGAAAACGACTTAGGCTCTAGAAGGAGGAGAGCTCACCCTCTGACCTCAGGACTTCAAACCTGACTTCACACCGGTTTAAAACACTTGATGGCGTTTTTCCATCCAACCAGCACTCCGCAGGCTCCTTTCTGTCCTGAATCCCGTCTTCAGTGCAGCTGACGTACGGTGCCAGGACTCACAGCGTCTCCAGAGAGCAGCCCTGAGTTTTTTAAAGCAGCCTTGCTTTGTGACCTGCCCTGCAGGCCGGCTGCACATACTGCGGTGTTCTGACAGGTGGTCATGTCTTCTGTCCCAGGCACACGGACACGGCAGGGTAGAAGTTCACATCCAGCGCTCACAGTTCAGAATGTAAACAGATGGCTCAGTCCAGAGGCCCGGTGCACGTAAAGACAAAAACCTCCCAAAGAAAAAGAGAGGGATCCAAAGAGGGCTTTTCAGAGTCCCCTGCGGGACACTGGGAGCCACACCTGGAAGGCCCAAAGAGACAAATCCACAAGTGTCAAGGGGCCAGATACCTGACGAGGAGGGTACATGTGGCTGTCCTTGCTCTCATTCCTTTCTGACCTGTAGTCCTGGATTTTTTCTGACTTACCTCTTTTCCCTCCTAAGCTCTGCTTCTTCCACCCTTTCTTCATCTTTTGTCTTCTTTTTTCACCCTACTCTCCACTGTGCTTCTTAATCTTCCTCCTTTCTCTCTAAAGGTCCAACCCAGCAACTCCTGTTTTTCTTCTCTTTGGAACTCTGTTGTTTCCTTTCAGTTAAAAAAAAAAAAATTCACAGCTGATTCCAGCTCTCTTGTCTAAGACTCCTCATTACAATCATCACCTTGGTACCACCACCTGCCTAACGGGCTGTATTCACAATCCTCATGCACTGAACTTTGCTAACAAATGTAGATTTAGGGATGGGGTACACAGCGTTCTGAATTCCATCACCCCTTAAATACTAACCATAAATGACTAGTGTGTTATCTTCCTTTATCCTTCCCCTACGACCACCTAATTTTTTATTTTGCTTTTATGATATTTTAGCTCATTATATTTTCATGATTTTACATGATGGGCAATGTGTGTTTATTGTAGAAAGAACTGTAAACAGAAAGATCACCTGCAATCTCACCCCCCACCCCGGCAGAGAATATTGCTGTTTGTGATTGACATCATAAAGACCACTTGAAATATTCAAAGATGAGAGAGAAAGGTGCTGTTCTTGCTCTTACAGAGTCTAAAACCAGGTGAGGAAAAAATTAACAAATACATTGTAGCATAATAAGAAAATAGTCTGTAGGAGCAAAGGCCAAAGATCTGTGCTTCTGGAAAGTCTCCTGGGGGGAAAAATAATAACATCCTGGAAAACAAGTAGGAATTGGCCAAGTACAAAATGGGGAAACAGAAAGACACAAGTCAACAATGCTAAAGATAGAGAAGTGGGCACATTCAGAGAAATAAAGGGACTCGGTGTGACCGAAAGCTATAGACGACAGTCAACAGACTTAGAAAAGACGGGGCCAGGCACTGGGCCTATAAGCCGTGTGACCACGTTTCCAGAGAGGTAACATGAACAGTAGAGGAAATTAAGGGATAGGAATGGAATTTGTAGACCAATGAACCTAATGATGGAACCACAATAATCCACGAACATTGCTTTTGAAAAATCTCTCTCTCTCTCTCTCTCTCTCTCTGTGTGTGTGTGTGTGTGTGTGAATGCAACATCGGTATGCCATGCATGAGCATTGGTCGGAGGACAACAACAACCTCAGGGGCCATTCCTCAACATCGACTGTGCCTGAGACTGGGTCTCTTCCTTGGTCACCACTACATTTTTCTGGTGAGTTGGACCATGGCCTTCTAGGGATGCTCTCATCTTGGTTTAGGACATTTTCCTGCTGAGCTGGACCATGGCCTTCTAGGGATGCTCTCATCTTGGTTTAGGACATTTTCCTCCTGAGTTGGACCATGGCCTTCCAGGGATGCTCCCATCTCAGTTCAGGAGCACTGGTATTGCTGTCCTGTGCTGCTGAGCCTGGTTGTGTGTGGCTCTCCCACATCACTGTAGGATCCTGGAGTTACCGTCCTCTACTACCGTGTCTGGCTTTGTGGAGCTTCTGGAGATTCAAACTCAGGTCCTCACTCTTGCCCAGCACCTAGCTACTCATCCCGAAAGCCGCTTTTAAACAGAGCTTTCAACTTAAAAAATGAAGAAGGGGAAAGGGAAGGGGGAGGAGTGAGATAATAGAGTACAGTTTCTTTCCTAGTCATTGTGACCAAATCCCTAACAAGAAGCAACTTAAAAGAAAAAAGATTTATTTGACTGGCGGTTTCAGAGGTAAAGTCCATCATGGTGGGAAAGTGAGGTGGCTCACAGCTGTAGCGTAAGGAACTCACTTGTGTCTGGGCCAATCAGGAAGCAGAGAGAGAGAAACAGAGAGGAGAAAATGTCTGTGCTCAGCTCCTTTCTCTTGTAAGCATTTTTACTCAGTCTGGGACCCCCAGTTTATATGGCATACAACTGTATTTCAATATAATAGCAAAAACAAAACAAAACAAACAAAAAAGAAACAGGCGCCTTGTGCCGGTGATCTCATCAATAAGGAGACTAAGGCAAGGGGATTACCGCAAGTTCAAGGCCAGTCAGAACTACACTGAGAGCACCGTAAAGAGTGTCTCAGTGAGTGTGGTTGGTGGGGCTGGAAAAATCGCTCAGGGGTGAAAACAGTTGTCATACAAGCCTGACAACCCAAATTCAATCTTCAAAACTCACAGTGGTGTCCTCTGGCCTCCACATTCTCTCTCTCTCTCTCTCTCTCTCTCTCTCTCTCTCAAACACCACACACACACAAACACACACACACACACACACACACACACACACGCGCACAATTAACACTAAATAAAGATTTTAAATTTTTATGAACGAAAAAGTACTGTTTACAAATGACTGAATTAGATTCCCAGTCATGACGGCCTTACAACCTGCCATTTGAAATATAATATACCAGCTATGAGAAACACTCAGGGGATACTTACTATGACATATTGAAACATTTAAATTTCATTTATAACAATAAAGTGAAAAGCTCAAAAGTCCCATTTATGTACTATTTAGACACCACCAAAATACAAAGAATCCAGAAAACAATGGAACTGTTAAAAAGGATATGTTATGTGTTCTGACTTGGTTTTTAATAACTTTACAGCTGCTTTCAATTCAAATTTTTATTGAATCTTCCATATTAATCTATACTTTGCTGCCAATCGTTTTGAATATGCTTGCCTATTTTTTTTTTCACATAGTGTACAAGCAATAGTTCCTTCTTACTGAAATAGCTAGAAGTTTGTGGAGAACATGTAACCAAAACTTTTTCTGGCCAGATCCTTCCAACTGACCTTCCCCACGCTCTTCGCGACACTCAGTACAATGTGTTCTCAAAATCTCCAACTCACACAAGAAAGCCCTGGAGGCGAGACAAGGTATACCCAAGGGTGGCTGGCTACAACCAACATTTACTCATTCATAAATCGGTAGGGTGTTTGGGTTTTGAAGACAGCCAGATGTATGTCTATTCATTGTTGCTATCTCTCTCAAAGTTTTTAAGTTTTCTCGTGTCTGAGTTTTGTTTTCTGAACATCAGATTGTTATATAGAAGGCAGATGTCTTCCAGCACATTTCTTGGCTGACGTCTTTTCTCCGTGACTCCATGAGAGTTTTCTTCACATTCTACAAAGTGGTAGGATCTCCAAAGGAAGGCAGTCTAGCCAGCTCAGAAAAACGTTTTCTATTTTAGAGGGATTAAAAGTGTCCATCCGCCATGGGCCACAGATGCCATTGCTTGGCTTGCCTCCCCTGAATGCATCGCTGGGGAACAGATAAAGGTCTTAGGAGCTTTGTGGTCTTTTCTGAAACCTAGATTGCATCAGTTTCAAAGAATGTCTGACTTCGTCTGGCTGTCCAGAATATCTGTCTAAGTCCCCTTTACTCTTCACATCTGTCTAAACAAGGGCAGGGGGCATGTTGAGTATGAGGCAAAGCCAAGAGATAGTATATGGCTCTGGGTGCAAACTCAGAGCCCATAGCAAGAACAACTCCAGACAAACTCAACCAGATTTCTACAGAAGCAGAATTTAAATGTTCTGTCTGCTGAAAGTGCATTTGAAAAACGAAATCTTTCCATATGGCTTTATTTTCTGCTATATAAAAAGGGCAAGACTAAATTCTGATTTTTGAAAAACACGGCGCTCTATGTTCATAATACTGACACATGTACTGAAGTCATCTGGAGAAAATACAAGGAGCCAGAACAAATGCCCCATGCCAGAAGCAGCCAGTCTCCTGGTAGGGAAACAAATAGAAGGGGGACTTTGCACTGTGCAAGTGACAGAGCAAACAGAGAAAACCAAACACATCACAACCGCACTGAACACTGGGAAATTCTGAAATACATTTTTCACTAAAACAAAACAAAACCAAAAAACGCATAATCTTCACATGGACCTGTTTTAGAAGCTTCCCGCTGATATTGTATTACTCAAGCTAGACTATGTGTTTATATTAGATATTTAATTCTTGAGAGAAAGAAACTATTGTCTGGGGGGGAAAACAGATTGTAACACAAAGTTTCAAATCTTAAGAAGAGAAATCAGCATCCCTCCCTCCCCCCCCTCACACACACACACACACACACACACACACACACACACACACACACAAATTTAGCGCTGGAGGCTCAAAAATCCACTTTTTGAGTCCACAACAGCAAATTTGTGTTAGTACCATCCTTTCTTTTGGAATACAATACAGCTGCAAATAAAAGTCCCATTTCTGTTCGTTGTTTCCCAAATAGCCATACTGCTACAGTGTTGAGAGTCTGGTAGTATCCCAATACCTCCAGGGAAAAGTTCCAGATCAAATAAGAGGGTCAAAACCCACTCACTCCCCTGTTTGCTACAGAGAAAATCCAACATGAGAGAACAGGAGTATTCCTAAGATCTAAGCTAGTATGTTCTAATACAAAGGAATGTATGTGTGTTTTTGTTGTTGGGGGTTGTTGTTGTTGTTACTGTTGCTTTGTTTTGTTTTTTGTTGTTGTTATTGTTTTTCCATACAGGGTTTCTCTGTGTAACAGCCCTGGCTGCTCTGGAATTCACAGATCCGCCCCTGCCTCTGCCTCCCCAGTGCTGAGATGAAAGGCATAAGTCACCACACCAGTCTTGTTGCTGGTTTCTCATGGTTGTTGTCTTGTTTTGTTTGGGTTGTTTTTAATTGTCTGTTTTGAGACAGGGTCTCATGTGCCCAGGCTTCCAAGTATGAGCTTGAACTGTTGGTTGTCCTGTCTCACTCCCTGGTGTTGGGATTGTAGGTGTTGTAGATAACACCCAGGTTATGAAGTACTGGGGAACCAACTCAAGACTTTATGTGCACTAGGCAAGCAATTTTTAGCAATTGTCCTACAACCCTGGGCTCCTTCTTTCTGCAGTGTGTGTGTATGTGTGTGTGTGTGTGTGTTTCCATGCATATATATGAGTGTGGAGGTCAGAGGGCAACCTTGAGACCTTGAGATCATTCTTCAGGTTGTATCCACTTTTTTTTTTTTGAGATGAAGTCTTTCCCTAGCCTAGAACTTGCCAAGTAGACCAGGCTGGTTGGCCGGTAAGACCTTGGGTCCCACCTCCCCAGTGCTGGTGTGACAAGGACCTGGCTGTTTTAAACAAGGGTTCTGAAGATGTGCAAGCATTTTATTTACTGAACCATCTCCTTACTCCCACCCCTTTCTTTTTCCTCTCTCTCTCTCTCTCTCTCTCTCTCTCTCTCTCTCTCTCTCTCTCCTTCCCCCCTTCCCCCCTCCCCCACCTCTGGTTCAGGTCAAAGCTTTGCTTTGGTAGTAACATAAAGAAACATTTCACAGAGGACCTGAATTGCTCAAGGCTTTAGAAAACACTTCATGGACTAATGAGTATAATTCCCCTGTCTCAGCTCTTTCAGATAGCAGACTCGTTCCATTTCCTTCCATGTGCCACCAGATTCCACCTCCCTCCCCTACTACTCTTTCTCCCGCTTTTGTTTTGTCTTTCCCTCCAGAAAACTCGACACCCCAGTAATTCAATCTCTATCCAATGTCATGGTTGAATCAAATGACTGTCACTCAAAATATAACCCACTGCTTGAACTACAGCATGGTTGAGTGATCAGGGCAAATATCCCCAAATCTGGAATTTCTGGGGGTTTAGCCATGGAACTGCTAAGTGGCTTTATATAAGATCTCCACCTCCAGGGAACAGGTCAAATCCTGTTTGTGCTGACGGGGACTAGGCAGGGTGAGACCCTGGGGAGAAACAGTCCACCTGCAGCTCTGCTGTTGATGGAGGGCTGGTTGTGAAGGGATTTCAGCAGCCTGGGGACCACAACCCTGACCTCACAAAAAAACGGAGGCAAGAATTAGCAAATAATGGGAAAGCTTAACAAAATGTCACTTTCACACCAAGGTAGCAGTTGGGAAAGACAGAAAGGGAGCCCTGTTTAAAGATGGCTTTACTCACACAGTATAAATATTCAGGTTTCCCAGGAGGGGAAAAAAAAATCATTTCCATTCCGACCACTAGCTCTACTTAAACAAGTTTGAAGGCCAATAAAAACACAGCGCTGGTTTACAAGGGTGAGGAGAAATGAAGGAAGATGGGGAATCTTCCCTGGGTTCAGAAGTTTAAAGAGAAAATCCTAAGCACAGAAAATGACAAGTTGTATTGATGTTTCTTTTTTATAACAATTCAAGATATGAACCAGGCCCAGGCATACTGTACAAATATTATGAGACAAAAAGAGTAGAAACCACTGGAAGGACTCGAGCAGAGGAACACCTGGAGAAAGAGATCGTACGCGTGAGTGGGAAGCTAGAGAACACATGAGCACAGGAAGAGCCACAGCCTGAGAACCTGCCGGACGTTCGCTGTCCGAGGAGGGCCCATAGGAGCCCAGAGGAGTTGAAACTGCCGTTAGTTCACACAACTAACAACTTGTTGGTTGAAACTGACAAGATCCAGAGCTGGGAGGCCCCATCAAAGATCAGAAACTTTCGCCTAGCAAATTCAGTCCGAAGAACAAAGGGGACAGACAGATCCTCACCCAGTCTGATCACAGAGCAGACACTAGATAAAATTTTGTAGGATCGAATTGTTGGCGCAAACTGGGATCGGATAAAGAGCTGCGATTTTTTTCAAATCCCAAGATTTGCCTTTAAACGGTTGCTCTGCTCAAGCCGAGCGGCTTGGGAAGGGAAGAGCTCCAGGACGGAGGAGACTCCTGTGTGAAATGAGAGGGAAAGCAAACAGCAAGAGAAAAGATCGCAATCAAATGGATATGGACCATTTAAGTAATTGGGTCAAAGGATAGTAAATGCAGTTCAATCTAGGATAATGTTCAATAAATCGCTTTAAGAAATAGCCTAGGGAATACAGGTTAAATGGAACAGCCGTGTAGGAGATTGATCTGCAAGATACAATAAAGAAAATCAGTGAAACTATCCTCCAGAGTATAACCAGCATTACTGAAAAGGTCGCAGCTACTCTAACAGCAAGAATTCAGATAGAAAAAAAAATGCAGATAGACGCCCACCCTCCAGGCCCCGGAGCAGCTGCCCTCATTCATGAACCCTTTTCTGCATCCCATGCTAATGAAGACTTACCCAATTTCTAGACGTTCTGCGAACAGTATATTTTAGTATTACGGTGGGCCTTTCCAAATTTTCCTCTTCAAGGAGGGACTTAGAAAAGTTGGCAATTTTATTCACAGATTTAAAAACTCACAGTACAAATGTGTAACCTACTTGTCTTTGTGTGATCACCCTGAGATCTGGGTGCCACAGCTAAAGTGTCCCCCCTGAAGATACTGAGTACAGCATGAAGACAGTACCAGCTACGAAGGTGAAAGTAAAATAAACCTAGTTTATGCTTGCTTCAGGGATGGGTGGGAGTTGGCAGTCGATTGATTGGCATTTGGCTGTTTGAATTGAAACAGGGTTCCTTTAATTATGAAAAAGAAAGTTTGGAATAGTAGTTCATTTCAAAGTACTTCAGCTACGTCTGTGGCGGGCACTGTGTGTGTTCTAGGGTCACTCCTCAGTAAGTATCACACACATACACATATGCATGCATGCATACACAAGCATACACACTCGCACGCACGCGTGCATGCACACATGCACCACACATGCACACACGCACGTACACTACGTAAATAAAGCCAGATAATTTCTGCTGTAAACAAGACACTCTCCCAATATTCTGAGTATTAAATTTAGAAATGTATTTGGGATAATAGTTGCAAACAAGAAATTAGGAAAGAAAGAAATGTTTTATTTGTATCTTTAAGATCCACCAAAGGAAAGATGGGGTGAGACAGTCCAGACAATTATGCCAAACAAAAACTGTTTGTGTTTTCCCGGAAGCCAAGAGCACGAGCAATGCATTGCAGCCACCTCCTTTTCTTGGCTCAGGCTGTCCTTTTTACCCTGGTCATGGATGAGTTTTCTCTGCAGACAGGTGTCTGGATGTCACTGATCCAGGAAGAACATTGCAGAGGAAGGCAGCTCTATGAATCAGGGTTGACCTTGGAATCTGCCTGGTCCCTCAGCTAGATGATACTTAGCCTCTCTAAGCCTCAACCTACCCATGAACATGATAGGAATAATGACACAGCCCTGGCCAGGGCTGGGGGCTGGGTTTCCTCATAAAGAAGGAGGTACTGTGTAGAACATGGTGCCCAACCCACAGAATCACTCCACGCCATCACACGTACCGAGTCCTGGGAGACTGTGGGAAGGACTGGTTGTCTTTCTTTAGTGAATTCTTTTACTGGTGCATAGGTAACTATGGAAAGGCCTTAGTATGACAGTGGATTTCAAGATCTGCCTAAGTTGGTTTCTTGTAAATAAAGGCCTAGAGGGTTTGCAATAGGAAGGACCATTCCTCCCTCCAGGAAATACATTTAGTGCTGCCTTTCCCTAAATAATATTGGAGAAGAATCTCCTTTATTCCATACTCGATTTTGTTTGAACTGATTCCTTTTTTTCCATGTGTGTGTATGTGTACTTTCATGTTGTTGTGTGCTCAGGTGTCCATGTGTGCAGGGGTGCACATGTGTGTGCATGCACTGGGAGGCCAGAAGATAACTTTGGATGTCATTCCTTGTCAGAGTCGCTCACTGGCCTGGAGTTTGCTGATAAACTAGACTGGCTGGCCAGGAATCTCAGGGATCCCTTGTCTCCACTTCCCCAGTGCTGGGATTATGAGTGTACAGCCCCACGTCAGCTTTCTCACAGGCGTTTAAAGGCTTGAACTCGGGTTCTCATGTTTTCAAGACATTCGTTTTACTGACTAGACTGTCTCCCCATCCCAGACACGAGCAATTTTTAGTCACAGCAAAAGAAATAAAAGTAGTGGTGCTAGTCATAGAAAAGAAATGAGAAGTACAGGGAAGGAATACTACCCTAAGCTCCCTGACAACAGCGGAGGAGTTGTCCAGAGAAAAGCACTTCAGAAGGAAAGCGGCAACATGGCGGCCCTCACTTCTATAATATCACTGGGTTTGCCTTCCCCTTTCAGACCCTTAACACCTGTCATTTAGCAACACTGAGAGGCTATGGCACCTGAAAATACTGATAGACTCTCCATAGGTGTTATACATGAAAGAGATTAAGAAAAGTGAAAATAACAGTATATGGCCATTAAATAAAAACTGTACATTCATGCACAAACACATTCCCCATTCTCCCCTCTCTCCTCCTTCCTCCCTCCCTCTCTCACTTCTCCCTCTCCTCCCTTCCTCTATTTCTCCATCATCCCCCTCAGACATATCTGATTTCAATGTCAAAAAAATGTTTTGTTCCAACCTAACAAAAATTCTAAAATTAGTTCCTCTGTTCCTATCCAATTGTTATCTGACAATAGTCCCTTGGCCTCTTTTTTTAAAATGGACAGTTTGCCATCCATTCTCGAAAGCAGTTCTCCAAATAAAATTGATTTCATCATGATTCAAACTTACAACACTTTTAGTAAAGAAACACTCGATAAACACTAGGAGAGCTGGTTCTCTGCGCCAAACAACCAAACAGCTGCGGGTTCTACCACTTCCTACCTTTCCAGAAGACATGATTAATGGAGAATTATAGGAATACTCTAATTCCTGCTGAAAGGCTTGATCGATTTATTGGTGCCTGCAGCCAAACGATAACCAGGTCCATGTTTCAAATCACTGCAGAGAACCCGGAATCTGGGGCTCATCATGGTTCTATCCTTCGCTGCGAGACTTGTGCCAAGACTATTTCCCTTCCAGCTCAGCAATCTTTCTTCCTTTCTACATAAATTCTGCATACTTTTCCCTTGCTCCTGCCTTGGTTAAGATTTTTTTTTTTTCGCGGCAGCCTTGCAAATGATTTCTGTCTTTAGAAGATACCTTAAAGTTACACCATGTCTCTACTCCCCACGCTTGGAATGGTTTCCACTTTCCACCAGAATGAGACCTTACGCTAATGTGTCAGGCCAGCATCAAATTCCCAGGAAGTCATTGCTGACCCAGTTATGTCTAGACCAGGTTAAGTTCTCCTGCCCTGTGTTCTCACAGTATTCTGTCCCCCCAGCACTTCATCTTCACACATTATTATTAATTTCTACTTAATGTCTGTCTTTCCAACTAGAGTATAACACCCTGAGGAAAATGTTATGTATTTGCCACCTGGTGGTTGCTAAGTAGATGAAAATTTCAAAGTTTTATCAGCCCTTAAGGTCCAAATTTTATTTCCTCCTCATGAGATAAACCACAGTGTTTTTTATTAATTGTCCTTTGGTAGCTATTTCAGACTTTCTTCTTTTAGTGGTAGAATTATAGGAAGTGAAGAACAAAGTAACAAGTGATGTTTTCAGCTTCTCTTGCAGCTATACGCTGGTGGACAATAAAAGCTGACAGGAACAGCTTCTAAGTTGTTTCATTTAGAAAAAGTTCCTTTTCCATTTTCTCTTTCCCTGTTCTTATAGTCCAGAAAGTAGACAGCAGTTGTCAATCAGCATCATCCAGGGAGATAAAGATACAAGAAGATAGAATACAAAGCAAAGGATATGGCTGTAATATGAAAGGAAAGGCCAAGGAAATCTAATCCCTGAGTGACGTTGGAGAATCAAATCACCAGTCTATACAGACGGCTACTCATTTGATACTAGTCTATATCAAAAGCAAACTTTTATTTATACTACCTTCGAAATTTTCTTCTTTCTCTCTTTCTCTCTCTCCCACACTCCTCATTATATATTCATATATTCATCATACTAACTTACCTCAATTACTCGTCTGCATCAATTTCTGAATCTTATAGCTTAATTTTGTCTACAAACAGTACATTTTTGAAGTCTTTTATTCAAGACAGTTTTATCAACATCGTTATGTACACAGGACACACTCAATCATTCAGTATTCATGCTATTGCTACCCATCAATAAACATGACAATGGAGTATAATACTCATGTTTGCCATCTGCCCTACAGAAATTCTTTGTTTACTTAACTCCTGGCTGCCATACTAATTTTGACTTGAAAGGAAAATTGTGTTAAGAGTTACAAATTCTCCCTCTATCACTGAGAACATGAAGAGTCTTCACGTCAACAGTTCTTTCAGCAAGAGCTAAACATGATATAATGCTCGTTATCCATCCGCAAGACCTCAGAGGCCACAAATAAGTGAAGGGCAACCCACTTTTGTGGAGTGTTTGTAGGAGCAGCCTTTGAATATCAAGTCACACCTTGTATATTTGTATTTTCAGAAATCCAGCAATTGCTGCTGAACTACTAACTCGCAAAAGGGCATCTCAATGGGCTTTTTCATAACATTAAAGACCCAAAGGCTTAAAGGGTCCTCGCAATGGCTGGCAAGGATTGTCTCACCTTGGAAAGCTTTTAAGATACATTCAGCAAAAAAAAAAAAAAAAAAAAAAAAAAAAAAAAAAAAAAAAAAAGATACATTCAGCAATCACGCATTAAGAGTTGAACGCAACTTTTGCCAAGATGGCTGCAGTGGTTTGTAGATCTCTCTCAGTGTCCAAATGAGCCAGGTAAAAATAAACCCTAGAACTACTACCTAGAGTCCCATCCAGGAGCCAGAGAGCCTCTCTTCTATTGGTCGATTTTGCTTGCTTTCAGTTGGTGCCACAGCGACGTCACATTTCCCAGGTCTTGTCTTTATGGATAATAATACATCTTCTTTGGATTATTTAAGCAAAGGCCAGCTCCCAGTGAGGCCCACTCTGGCTAACATGTCTAAAACCCCAAGTATCTCTGATGCTTTGCCCTTGTAAGCATTATCTGGTGCAGTGGACAGTGTGCCTCTGGTTTATTACGTGTCCCTGACTAGAACACAAGCTCCCTGAGGGCAGGGAGGTGGTTACTGTTGCTTGGTGACCTAGTCTAATACCTAGAACAACAGAAGACACAACAAAGAAGAGCGATTTCCAGATACTTGTGAACTGATGAGGGAGAACAAGAGGTGCTTCACATACATTTTCATGAGGTGCTGCAGCTCTGCAGCCTCTGATGCTGGAAGTTGCTCACACATTCTGACCTTGCCGGTCCTGTGAGCCACCAGAAGGTCCCCTGCTTGCTATGTTTATATTGTTCCACACATAACCTGTAGTCAGTGCACTAGTAAGTGAGATATCAATACACAAAGGGAAAGTATTAGTTCAGATGCTCTTAAATAAAAATAATAACAATAACAACAATGAAAACAACAACAACAACAATAATAGTGGTGTTCTGCCCAGCCTGATGGTATGTATCTATAGTCCAACATGATGGTATATATCTATAGTTCTAGTGGGTCAGGAGACTGAGGCAGCAAGATTATTGAGTCCAAGAAGTTCAATACCTGCCTGAGCAACATAGAGACTTTATCTCAAAAAAATAAACCCAAGAACAAAGTTTTGTTTTAATAGATTTGCCTTCTGTTTTTGGTTGAAGTTTTGTCTGCTAAATAGATATTTATATCCCCAGAATGTGTGGCCTCTCTTGAAAGTAGGGCCTTTCGAAATAGAAACAAGTCAGAAAGTGATAATTAGGGTTGATCTTAATCCACTCTGACTGGTATTTGGATAAAAGAGGAACTAAGGATACAGAGATGGACAGGCATAGAGGGAAGCAATATAAAGACGTACCAGGAAGACATGGTGTGCAGCTATAGAACTGTGGAGCTACAGGCTAAAGAATGCCATTAAGATTTCCAGCAAGCAGAAAGGAGAGGCAAAGAGGGGAGGACAAAAAATGTATAGCTCAATAAAAACAATATATATAAAATACAAAAACAAAATGAAACAAAAGATTTCCCCCACGCTCTAGAAGCTGAGACAGGCTAGAAATAATCCTTTGGACCATCAGAGAACACAGCACCCTGCCTCTCTATTGAGACCATGCCTTTCTATTGCTTTTGGTCACCTATATTCCTAGCCCTAAAAACTGACGAAACCTTGCATAGGCTTGACAAGGACTCCAATTCTGTGGTCAGCTCACATCTCTTTGTCCAGTCCTAGCTCTGAGTGAGAAAGCCTAGGACATTCTACTCACATGCTACCAAGCTGTCCACTGGCAACCTAGAGGACTTGAGCCTTTTTCTCATGTCTACAAAAGAATTTGGCTTTTCAAGCAGCTGACTGAAGTCTGGGGTTTTAGTTTGATTTCTGATTGACTTTAGACTTGTGGCAAAGAGTACCTCCGAGACTGTGTCTAAGGAGACTCACTGTACCAGTGGCTCTAAGACAACAGAGGCCTCAATGTAGAGGTGGGACGGAACCAAAGACGCGTCAATAACTGTTGGCAGCCACACACATCCCCTCAGCACTCCATGTGCTCAGTAAGGCTGCTTATAGTAAACGCCTGTCAGCAATCTCCGCATGCCACTCAATGCCCTCAGAAGCACTCATCAGCTCACAGCTGAAAGGGAAATAACAGATAAATATGTCAGCATCCTTAGTCTGTGCTCAGATAACTCAGAGGTGTTCTAGAATTATACCAGAGTTTCCCTTGGGGTTGTGAGCTTGGCTGCTCACACTGGTTGGTTAACATATTATCTTAGTCCGTTCAGGCAGGTTTACCTATATATTGACTTATGTAAGTCAATATAAATGTATTTCTAACACTCCCGGGTTCCAAGGTCAAGACAGCAACAGATTAGTGTCTGGTAAGAACCATTCCAACACAGAAAGCCATCTTATTGCACCCTCACACAGCGGGACACAAAGAGTTCTCAGAGCGCTCTGTTCTAAGGACACTGCTCTCGTTCAGTAGGAGAGCTCCCTTCCTCAGCATCCCTTCCTAAATCCAACACATTGAGTCAGAAGTTCATTGACAAATAGTAATGGTAAACAAATTCTCAAAGCACAACCCACACCCCTTTTCTACTATTTCCTCCCCTGTCTTACTTAACCCCCCATGCCTGACCCCACAACAAACACACACACACACACACACACACACACACAATACTGTGTTACCCTCTTGGTACAGTTCGCGTGCCCCTGTACCATACGCGAGCCAGGCAAGGGCCTGGAGACTGAAAGAACACATAAGAAACCTGGGTCATTCGAAAGGAGATCAGCCGAATGCCATTTATTCAACTTTGGGGAAATCCTTATATACCTAGCTGCTGCACAAGGAATTCCCCCCACGCAGGTGGGAAATTGCCACATCTAAGATGGAGTAAACAATGCCCTACAGCTAATCACCAGGCAGGGCAGAGGGAGCACAAAAACAAACAGAATGTTTGAGCTGGCTGACCAGAAACTGTCCTCAAGATGAACCCCAGGAGCAGGGGTAGACCCGGGCCCTACAACATACCCCTAGTATTTCAGGAACAAATTGCAAGAGATAGAACACAGAGTTCTGTTAGGATAGATAGAGAAAGAGTGTGACCAGAAAGTCAGCCAATCAGTGTCCACCGGAGTTGGTTACTGTTTCTTCTTTTCTGTTCGCTGTCACCGTGCTCTTTCCTACGACTCTGTTTAACAGACAAGCACACAGGACTGCTATCAGGCCAAGAATCGTAGACAAGGGGCTCCTGTTTTGCTGTTCCGTCTCCTACCTTCTATGCTTCTAATTGGGAGTGGTTTTCCTTTATCATGTCTAACGATCCCATTTAATGAAGACTGAGAATGCCATCTGTGTCTCTCAAGAGTGTCTTTCCAGAAAACCAGGACATGGCATAAGGGAAATCCACTGTAAACCTTTTTCCAAGAAGGCCTACTGCTCACAGTCTCAGAAGGCATACTCAACTTCATTACCGACCATTTCACCACGAGGGTGACACTAGGCATTAAAAACCCACGGCAGGACGATGCATAAACGATGAACATGGTGCCCGGTAACCATATCTTCTTATTTTAACTAACTAAAATGAAGACATAATCTCCAACCATCCAGTGAGAAGGCTCAGGAGTGGTTGCTTTAAGGCAGTCAGCCTTGCAGAGCCCTGAGTCTGAACAGCCTCTGTGTGTCAAGTCTCCTCCAACCTCTGGGGAATGGTATGCCACCATCCCCAAGGGCAGAGAAGTCACCCTTGGGAAAATCCGCTGTGTCCCCAGCAAGCAAGGGCAGTGCTTTGCAAAGGCTGCAGGACGCATCCCTCTGGTCCTCCTTTGTTCTCTGAGTGTAAGCAGATGTTGAACATTCTTCTCATTATCTCAGGATACTGTATAATATTATTATGGTGTCAGGCTATTAGAGGCAGCAACAACAGCCTTAATTGAGGCTCAGGGCTGATGCGTAAGCATCTAACCTTACTTCGGGGTGTTTGCAAATGCTTTCTGGAAACAGTTTACAAAGATGTTTTCAATTGTTGAAAACAAGGACTGGCCGGGCCAAGATCAAGTAAGAGTTTCTTAAGATATGGGCACAATAAGCATATTTCTTAGGATCTCAAATTCTTTTCTTCAGCCAGAAGCACAGAAAATCTGTGAGCCAGAAAGCCTCATGCATGCCACTTCCTGGACTAGTCCAGGAAAAATCCAATGAAACGCTGCAGTCGTTACACTCAGATCTACCGTGATCTCACAGCTGCAAAATTTCGCTCTTGCTTTGAAGTGATTTTACTGTGATAATTATTATCTGTCCATGAGTCTAGACTTGGCACTGGCCTTTTCTTAGGGATGGGGATTGGAGCCCGGACGCTAGTGGCCAATTCTCAGCAAAGAAGTACCACACAGAGGTTGTCCATCAACCTTGACTGAGTCATTTGTCCCTCTACATCTGAAGCGACTGGTCTTATACTTCCCTAGGGAATTGCGGCTCCCAGATATTTGGTAGGTACTCAACGTGACTCTTACGCACAGGGCGGAAGACAGGAAAGCCACGTGACTCCAGATTGGTTCCAGGCCCAAACTATTAAATGGCAGTTTGAGTCTCCTTTACTGGGTAGAGTAAAGGAAAACAGAAACAGTACTTTTGAAGGTTTATTCTGACTGAACAGAGTCCAGAGAGCACGGACCTGTCTCCCAGGAAGAGGGGGATGCAGGCCACGTTTTTTCTAAAGTCTGCTGTCAAAGAACCCATTCTACCAGACTTAAGAATTTTCTTGGTTTTGTTTTATTTTTAAAAATAGATTCCTTTTTAATCACGTGTACAAAAAGGAAAAAGTGCAGTATGTTTGGTTTGTTGCTTCGTGGTGACCACAGGCAAATTTAGGTGAAAAAAAAATCTAGATGAGCAGTTATAAATTCTAAATGATACAGTGCTTAGAATCTAATTTAGGAATTTTAAATCATGTCTTTCAAAGCAATTTATAATACAGTAAAAGGGCCAGGGTATTCCTCCCTTGGAGTCTTTTCCACTCTTGAGAATTTTTTCCACTTCCCCCTAATAAATAAAAAAAATTGAAAAGATCAGAAGGCTGAGTTAAAGCAGCTTCTCCCGTACAGTTGAACAGGGGACTAGGAAGCAGTGAGGGGAAAGAAGTTCATCTTATATTTGTCTTGTTCTGCAGAACCCATTGAAAATTTGCATAAAATATTTAAATAAAACAGGATTCTTTGGAAAATAAGCACAATTCAAAGTTGCTAGTTCAATTAGCTTTATTACTCAACTGTATCCTTATATTCCCAATAAATGTACTTTAATGAACTTTTCAATAGGATTATGACATCAATATCTTTTTGACAAGTAAAATAACATCTAATACTTAGTACAGTCCATATTTTTCTCTTTTACATACACTCTGTCCCTGGTGTTATATTATTGTTTATTATTATTATTATTATTATTACATGGTAGAGAGTAAGCCTAGGGCCTTGTGCATGCTGGGTAAATGCTCTAACACTGAGCTATATCTACATCCATTTTATTAATATTTTTAATTTTGAGACAATGTGTCACTAAGTTACTCAGGCTAGCCTTGAACCCTTCCATTCACTCTGTAACTCAGACAGGCCTTGAACTTACGATCCGGTTATTGCTCCCCTGCAAAACAACTTTGACTTCTAAATTAACTTTTTGCAATTCTATTAAGGCAAAAGACTGAAATTATGATGATATATTCAAAAGTAGGCCGCCATGACTAAGATGCTGCAGCAGTGTGACACAAAGTATAATCAAATCTGGGTTGGCCACCCTAGCTCAACTCCTGCGACACCACGCAAAACATTCAGCTTCTCTGAACCTAGGAGTTCACATCTGCTAGCTAGGGACAATACTGTCTGCTTCAAAAACTTGAGAGTTGAAAAGTGGTTTGTGCATGCATTTACTCCAGCGCCAGCAACTTGGCACTTTATTAAACTAGTTAGTAGAGCTCTCTAGTTGCCAGGCACGTGTATAAATTAAGCTTAAAAGCTGGGGTCTAAACTCGAGGCAGTTCAGTTCTATAAACTAAAGACTAAACCTGTATGTGGATGAGCTCCATTAAGCTCTTCAATGGACACTTGTAAATAGTAAGTTATTACTACAATTGAGATTGTATCAGTAAGCTATTGCCATGTGAGAAAACATTCCAAGCAAGGTATAGTGGCTTAAAAAGACAGAAAGTTAATACTTTTCATTATTCTATAGGTCTTCTGGGTAGCTCTAGTGTTGGGTTATGCTCAGTTGACCTTAACTGGGCTCACCTGTGTGTCTATGGTTAGCTGTCAAACTGGCTAGCAGCTAATTGATTTGGGACAGCCACAAAAGACCTAAATTTCTCCCATGTGCTTTTCTCTGTCTCTTAGTGACTAACCTGATTATATTTCCAAGTTTTGACCAAGAATCAACAATAGAAAAAGACTGTGCCCAGAGTAGAACCCTTATGTTGCATTTGACATCCAACTATCCAAAGTAAGTTGTGTGGTTGACTCCAAAGTCAACAGTTGGGTCAAAATACCTCTCCATAGTACACAGGTTTAATACTTGGGGCTATTGATAAAAATTAGTCTACCACAGAAATACTTAAAGAATTAGCAGAATTAAACCTGAAAAAAATTAATCTCTCAACAAAAACATACCAAAAAGCTATATAAGAATCCACAAAGAATTAATGTGCCTAAAATTGCCTTAGGAATGCTTAATACAATGCAACATAAAATTAAATTATTAACATTTGATAGGGGATCACATTTCTAAATGATTCCACATGTATGTTTATACTTAACTGTCATGGTATTCCAGGGGCACTTGCCTGGCTGTCTCTAATAGTATTTACTTAGCATCTACAGAGATTACTTTTTTTTATTTTTGCAACATAGGTTATGATAGTGAAACTGGCAAACATGGGAGTATTATGGATTATGGTGAGAATGAGGTGCTTTTTATGAGACTACATCCTCGCTGGGGCTGGTCACACAGACCTGAAAACCCAACTACCTCATGGACTGAGGCAGAAGGACCACAAGTTCAATGGCTGCCTGGGAAACTTAGTAAGACACTGTTTCAAAATTAAGATTTATAACAGGGGCTGGACAGATGCATTAGTGATGGGGAGCATTTGCTGCTCTTGCAGAGGACCCACATCTGGTTCCTAGCACCCATATGACAACCTACAACCATGTGGAACTGTTGCAGGTGATCCTGTGCCCTCTTCTGACCTCTGCGGGCTCCATCCTACCAGTGGCACACATATATGCATGCAGGTCTATACATATAAATACATAAAATAAATATCTTTAAATATAAAAGATCTGGGGAGCTAGATTAGTGTGTCTATCTCACACAAAACCCAATACTGAAAAAATAATACTGCTGGCCATGATGATAATGGTGACAGACTAAAATATGCTTTCCTGAATATCCCATAAAGTTAAGAACCTAAAGGTGGCATTTTTGGATGTAAAATCAAGACGTAATTATTTTAGGGTACTGAGTAAAATGTTCTTCCTGCTGGCATGGGTACAGCTATATTATATGGAATAGAACCAGAATTACATATACACCACTTGAGACAAGACTAACCATAAAGGTCTGTCTTTCTTTCTTCCTTCCTTTCTTTCTTCCTTCCTTCCTCCCTCTCTCCTTCCCTCCCTCCCTCCCCCCCCCTCTCTCAGGCTGGAGAGATGGCTCAGCGATTAAGAGCACTGGCTGTTCATCCAGAGGTCCTGAGTTCAATTCCCAACAACCACATGGTAGCTCACAACAACCTGCAATAAGATCTGGTCCCCTCTTCTGGCCTGCAAGGACACACGTAGGTAGAACACTGTATACATGATAAATAGATAAGAATCTGTCTCTAACACAGTAAAAATCGACTTACGGTCTGCTACCCTGAACAAGAGGAAGATTCTTCAGCTAAAATATTTGAGTGTGGAGTATAATATCACTGCCATCTCTATAGCACTGAACAATTACAGTCCTTGAGCCTTAGTCTTTCTCATTTGTAAAATGAGTATTTATTTCACAGGGTTGTTATGGGGAGCCAATAGTTTATATTCTATAAAGGGCTTCTAACACCACCTGTGACATAACCCTTTGTAATGTTTTTACCATTGGCATCATTAAAGCAAGATGTTGAGGGCAAAGTCTTCCATACCTGCCGACACACTCTCAGTGACCTAGTAAATTGTGTAAAGCCACAAAAAGAAGAGATAGACGCACACAAGTGGCTCTACAATAACACAGGCTTAATTCAGGGGAGGGGATGGCTACCTGCAAAGGGGAAACCTCCAGTTCAAAACACCAGAGCCTTCACTGTCCGCACACAGACTGGATGGATATAGAAGGGGGGGTTAGAGAAGGAGATGGAGAATTTGCTATTTAGGCTGTTTAGCCATTTCTAAGAGTAACCAAGGAGAGGTGAGTGAAAGAGCCAAGTGATCGAGAAACCATTTCCCATGGCTGGTCATCGCTGGGGGTCGGCCCAGGGAGGGCGGGAATCTGAGTAAACATTGTCATTCCAGAAACTAAATGACTGTAGTTTTGGGAACTGCCACAGTCCAACCAAAACAGAGGAGCTTTGCGAGATGGAGCGGCACTGGTTAACAAGCTCAATACAGACTGCAAAGATTCCAGTTTGGGGATGCTCTTTCATTTGTCAGACACCGTTGTGTTCGGTGGAGGCACAATAGCACATCTCTAAGGGACACTAAGTGATCCAGTGGCTATGGCTTGAATGTAAATGTCCCCCACGGGCTCACTGTGAATTCGTGGTCCCCAGCTGGTGGTGGCACTACTCTGTAAGGATGTAGAAAATTTAGGAGGTGGGGCCCAGCTGGAGAACGTAGGTCACTGAGAGCTGGTCCTTGGAGATATCATGTCCTTGGACTCTTCTTCCCTCTCTCTGCTTCCTGGCCACCGTGACATAAACTGCTCTGTCTTGTCATGCCCTCCCCAGCAGGGTGGACCAGCACCTTTGAAATCATGAGTCCAGTTACATCTTTGGTTTTTAAGTTGCTTCTGTTGGGTATTTGATCAAAGTGATAATGGAAATTTCTAACACAGAAACACACGAAAGGAAAGGACACTAAGTAGTTAAGAATGAAGTTTAAGATCAGAAACTTCCTAGATGTCCTACAAATGCTTAGGGCTGTGAAAAGATCTGGGGTTTGAAGAGGCAGTGCGAGGGTTGAGAAAGGTGATGTAATAAGGAATGATGCAGTTTCAGAGTAGATGGCAGAGCCAGAACGCACAGGAGTGCTGCCGGACTACCCTCTGCCTTCAGCTGGGCATCCTTCTGGGGATCTTCTCTGCAAATGAATAACCTGTCCGATATTAACGTTTGCTTTATAATAACTATTGCTAGATTGTATTTCCACATTGAAGTAGTCGCACAGACTTTGCAAAGGTGGTATGTGAAGCTTGAAAAGAAGAAATCTAGAAACTCTTTGGCACAGATGAGACAAGACAATGGCAAATTCTGAGAATTAGTGTGGTGCCTGTTTGCTTTGAGCAGAGCAATCAACTTGTCAGCAAGTAGTTCACAAAAATCACTATTGACAGGAGACTCTAACTAAGCAGTTGTTTTGACTTGTAAAAACACTTCAAGAGTTGCCTAGAACTCAGCCAACTGATTGTGTGACAGATTTCCTTTCTCACCTATGTGAACCAAGAAAATCTGTAAGAGGTATCCAGCCTTTGGGTACTTAGTATACTGAACGTCTCACCAAGGTGTGTTCTTTGAGAAGACAGTTTAACTTAATGAAAGCCTGAATTGAAAAACATCATGATAGAATGGCTTTATAAGAACCAATGCTGAGTTGTAACAAAATGATACCTAGTTGAATTAAATATAATTTGTAGTTAATCTGATTTATATACACAGAGGGATTAAAACTAATCTCACAAGAGGAATCTTTCAAAAGTCATTTCAATGTTCCTCTCTAGGATCCATTTTCATTTTTAGTTTACATAGAATTGTTGTTCGCTTGGCTGGCTTTTTATTTGTTTCTATTTCTTGGGAAGAAAGCAAAGGAAAAGCTAAGCCCAGCCTATGTTTGTGTTACTCTGAAATCCCTTTGAGAGGCATCAAAGAGAGTTTACCTTAGGGATAGGTCTCATGCAATAATCCACATGGTACTAAATAAGGGCAGGGCCAGGAAAGTAGACAAAAGAAGGCAAAGATGCAGGAAGAAAAAAGAGGGGGAAATATAAAGCAATTTAATATGGCACTTAAAAAAAAATACACCCAGGGCACTGAGTGTTCTTGAGAGCTCCAATGATACTGAGTCACCAATTCCAGGAAAAGAAACCCAGTCTCCAGACACATGCAAACCATGGCATTTATTTATATTTAAGTAATATGCATTGGAAACCTAAGATCAGCACGATCACGGCCTTGCCTTGTGAGAGTGCCCGGCAGTGGGGAACTCATACACATAAACTGATAACGACAATCTGCCGTGGAGAAGACGGTGCTGGCCGTTGACTCTCTAAATCTCAGTCATTTGTGTGGTGGGACAGATGTTGACAGCTGGCAGCTCTGTGTTAAAAGGCAATCCAAGATCTAGGTTCATTCCATCCTGTGGCTTCGACATCTTCAACACTTGATTTCCAAAGTTTTATTCTCAGCAATTATGTGCATTTGTTGCTCTTACAGAAGACCTGAGTTCAATTCCCAGCACCCACAAGTGACTCACAAACACCTACAACTCCATTTCCCAGGGATTGGACACCCTCTTCTGTCCTCTGTGGAGAACTATGTACTTATTAGCATATAGGCATACTCATGCATATAACTTAAAATGAGTTTTTTTAAAAAAGAAAAGGAACACAATAATCAATGTTAGTGGTCAGAGGGAATATTATCCCCACTAAATCCATAAACATCAAAGGGGGAGTGGGTAAGCCCTGTGGGAACCAACAAATTCCACAGCTTAGATGAAAGAATAAGTCATTCATAAAAAGAAAACCCAAACACCTTACTAATACTGACACAAAATAACATTTAAAACAAAGATCTTGAATAGACCTAGAGCTATTGAGTAAATTGAAGTTACTATTCAAAACGTTCCCAGAAATAAAACTCCAAGCCCAGATGGTTTCCGTGGTCAATTCTAGTAAATATTTATGGAGGAAATAACTCCACAAACACTTTCAGAGAATAGAGGAGGACAGAACACTTCCCAGCTCATTTATGAGACCAACTTAACCTTAATACCCAAACTAAAAACACTATAAAAGTGAACACTGGAAAACTTCACTAGGCTTCATCTCATTCCAGCCAGGAATGAGGAAAGAGAAAAAGAGGAAAGAGAGGTGATGTGTTTGTAGGCCAGGCCTGGAGATAGGATACTTTGTTGTAGAATATTACTTTAACTACTCAAAGCTGTGTTACATGTGTTTATGTTGCAGAATACTACTTTAACTAGATAAAGGTATGTTACATTTGTTTCTGCTGCATTTGTTTAATTATGTAAAGATGTGCTGTGGTTTTACCTTGCCTGCCTAAGGCACCTAATTGGTCTAATAAAAAGCTGGATGGCCAATAGCTAGGCAGAGGAGAATTAGGCAGGGCCGGTGGGCAGAGGAAATAAGGAGGAGGAGGAATCCAGGCCAGAGAGAGGAGGAGAGAGAAAACAAAGGAGAAAAAGGGGAGATACCTGGGACCAGCCGTTAACAACTGCCAGTCAGACTTGGAAGAAGCAGGAAAAGTAGAACGTACAGAATGAAAAAATAAAAAAAAGGTTAAAAGCCCTGAGAAAAAACACAGATGAAGAGAAACAGATTAAATTAAGTTCTAAGAGCTAGTGGGACAGGCATAAGATTAGACCGAGCATTCAAAAACTAATCAGATGTCTCCGTGTCATGATTTGGAAGCTGGCTGGTGACCCAAAAGAAAGCCTGCTACAATACTCCATATTCATTCATGTGTTTCGGGTAGATGCCAGCAAGTTGTCTACAAACAGTAGACAGAGCAGGGTGATGTGGTCTGTGTCCTCTCAAAATAAAAATGAAGCTAGCAATATAATGCAATAAATTAAAATGGAATCAATAAAAATGAAAAGCATCTACAGAGGGCTGATCAAGAGCAAGGAAAAGACTGACAGGATGGATGGATGGATGGATGGATGGATGGATGGATGGATGGATGGATGGATGGGTGGGTGGATGGATGGATGGATGAATGGGTGGGTGGATGGATGGATGGATGGATGGGTGTATGGGTGGATGGATGGATGGATGGATGGGTGGATGGATGGATGGATGGATGGGTGGGTGGATGGATGGATGGATGGATGGGTGTATGGGTGGATGGATGGATGAGCTGTTGGCTATTGCTGTGTATGAACTCCCTTAAAACCGCCTCTCTCTAGCCCCAGCTGAGGTAGCAAGTGTAGCAAAAGGGACCCTGATTTACAAGTCACCAACGCACTTCTGCTCGGAGTTAACTTGTGGCTAACAGTTGGGTGTGCACATGCTCCCTTTTCTGTGGGGACTTGGCAGCAAGCCTGGCCTAGAATTAAACATTTAGGTTCCAGTTCTACATTAGGGCAGCAGAATTCTGCTGTAGTCATTTAGCCCACCCCCACCCAAAACTGCCTTCCTTTGTTTGAGGGTGGGAACGGGAAAGGGGGGGGCGAGACTTGGTGAAGCCAAAAATACATCCTAGTTGGACTTTATGGCAAACATTGTGTGGTCTGCCTGTGTACATGAAAAGCTGGTAGAGTTTGTTTTTTAAAGATAGGAACTTGTCTTGTTTAAATGTAAGCCACAGCCTCCTCCCCACTTATTAACGCTCCCGTATTCCGTAGATCTGTTTTCTCTCACATGCCTCCCTCATGCTACTATATTTCTTTCCCCATTTCCTGGCTTACCACAAAATACCCGATTTCCCCCTAAAATGCTAAAAGGAAGACACATCTTCAAGCAGTTACTGAGCGTCGCTCAATCTAAACCGTCATTTTCTGGAAATCAGGGACTATGGCTTTCAAACACCATGCTATGGAAAAGATGTGTCCATTTGGTGTGATGGTCCAGAAAGGTGGTGCCCAAGGGCACCCTCCCTCGCCCCATGTCCTCAGAGCTCCTCTGCAATTGCTCCAGTCACCTGATGGCATCTGGCCAACACGGTGAGCTAGAATTTCTCCTAATTTCCCTCTCCATCACCAGAATCACCTCTACCCTTAAATTCTCTCTGTCCCGGATTCCCTGTGACTTCACAACCATGCATAGCCAGGCTCCTGGAGGAACCAGCATGGCATCATAGCCTTCTTGATAACTTCCTACAGTTCTTTCTGGTGATGAGATCATCTTCATGAGATACTGGTCTTCAAAATCAAGTTAAGCATTGAATTTACTTTTTTATTATTTCTTATATATATTAGGTTCTTCTCCAGCTAAAAATTAAGTTCCTTTGTGGAAACCACGTGATGTTGTTTTGGAATTTCCACAGCTCCACGCATGGCCTCATACATGATTGATATTTAATAAATAGGTGGTTTTTTTGTGAGGGGATTTATGTCAAACAGGTGTATGACCCCTAATTAAAAGCAAGCATTCTTGAGAAAGACAACAGTGCCAGTCTTCTGCATCAATAAGTACCAGAATTTTAATGGTGTTTAGATTCAGATCAATTAATAGAAGAGGGTGCAGGAAACTCAGTACTGAGAAGAGGAGAGGGGGGACAAAGGAATCCCGCCCCCCCCCCATAGGGGAAGTGGTACCACGAGAGACACTGTGTCTTTTCCTTACACCGTTTACAATGCGATTGTCAGAGTTTGGGGAACAAACTGCTTCATGGTTGTTAGCATAGCTGAAAAGGCCTTGCTGCAGGGAGGAAGACTGAAGGTAAGCCTGGAGGGAACACACTTTGTCTTAGTCAGGGCGCTCTAAGAGTAACAGAACTTACAGAATGAATCTCTTGATAGACAGACAGACAGACCAATAGACAGATGATCGATAGAAAGGTGATTTGTTAAAATAGTTTACAGGCTGCAGTTCCGTTAATCCAACAATGGTTGACTAAGAATGGAAAGTCTAAGAATCTAGCAGTTGCTCAGTTCATGAGACTGGATGTCTCAGCTGGTCTCCAGTGGGCACTGGAATTCCAAAGAAGCAGGCTCTGATGCCAGTGAAGGAGTAGAATTGCCAATGAGGCAAGGGCAGGCAGGCAAAGAGAGAGTTTCCTTTCTTTCTTGTCCTTATATAGGCCTCCAGGAGAAGGCGCGTCTTCCTTGATCAAGATCCAGATTAAAAGTGGATCTTCCTATTCCAAATAAGCAAATAAATAAATAAAATTCTCACTGGGATTTTTTTCCCTCACTTCGTTTTCGGATTTTAGTTCATCCCAGAATTAATGAAGTTGATGACCAAGAACAACCATCACACACTTTGATCAGCTAGATGAGCCAAGGAGAGCTTTGCTGTCTGGGGACCAGCAGAAGCAAAGACAACACAGCAAGATGCAGTTTGCTAAAACGAGGTCTTGAAAACAGAGGCCAAAACTGTTGAGGAAATGGGGTGCGTGGTGGGACCATTACAGTGTGGTCCAGTCAAAAGGAACTTTGAAAGCCTAGTGGAGGATAGAAAGGCATTATAGACTCACATGCTGGGAGAGACCCAGGTAGAAGTTTGACTTGGAGAACATTTCCACCGAGGAGATTACCACCAAGCCCTGACTCTGCTCACCGTTTTCCTGTGTAGGTTTTTTGTGTGTGAGAGAGATAGATCAAGTGCTGTTTGATCAGTTGGAACCTGATCTTTGTAACCTCAATGTGAACGTAGGTCTATCACTTTGCTTCTCCTCCTCTGATCGCTAAGTTACTCCTCATAGTCTAGTCTTATATTCAACAGTCCTCAGGGGCTCAGCCTATTTCTTGTTTGGAAAAAAAAAAAGGCTTTTTCTCATTGTGATTTATTTGAGCAAGTTGATGATTTGGAATGGAACAGATAGAATGAATGTCTAATATAACGGGGATTTACAAAATTAGCTTGTGCTATTGCATAAACTATTGCCTATTGCCTATTGAACTATGTAGTTCAGTATGACCACCAGCTGCTGAAGAAGCTGGAAACCCAGAAGCTACTCAGTCTGTGACACTGGATACCTCTGCAGTCCCACTATGGGCAATGTCACTGATAGTATGAGAGCAGAGACAAGGTGTCTTTTCTGATGGCAATATCTCAGCCCTAAGAATCTTACTCTGCTAATCTGTTAATCAGGTAGCATAGTCAGTACATTGATGTAGCACCAAAATACTTTATACTTTTAAAAGATTAGGCTTCTTGTAAAAAAGAGAAGATGCTAGGCATGGTGGCAAATCTCAGTAGGCTAAGGCAGAAAGATGATGAATTCAAGTCCCCCCTGGGCTACACAGCAAGACGGCCTCAACAATAGCAAAGACAATAACGGAGGAGCAGAAAGAGGAAAAACAACAAGAAGGTGGAGGAAGGAGGAGAAAAAGAAGAAGGAACAAGAAAAGGAGGAAGAGGAGGAGGGGAGGAGGGAGGAGAAGGAACAGGAGCAAGAGCAAGAACTAGAAGCTGATAAAGTGAAGAGAGTGGGAACTCCAGGCATCTAGAGATCTTTAAAGGTCAGGGAGGGAATCACAAATGTCAGAATAGGAAGAACGCTCTTCAACATCCATATTTAAATCTGACTCTAGAACCCAGAGTGCAGGCCAAATAGCCATCTCGTCATCAACTCTGATGGTTAGTCTCAATGGTCAGCTTGATGAGATCTAGAATCACCAGGAAACAGGGCTTCTAAGCATGCTTGTTGGGGATGATCATATAGGTTAGTTGAGGTGAGAAGATCCATCCACTGTGGGTGGCACCGTTCCCTGGGCTGGAATCCTGAATTACATAAATGGAGAAAATGAGATGACCACTACTGTTTCTTGCTCTCTGTTTCTTGACTATATATACAGCCAGCTCCCTCAAGCACCCACTAACCCGACTTCCCCACTGTAATGGGTTCTAATATAGACTGCAAACCAAAATAAACTCTTGCTGAGATAACCTACTTTACTTTATATATAAGTAAGGTCTACTACTCCCTCTTGGGGAGGAGACGGGAGAAATACTGGGACATAGAGAAACAGGTGTTCTTGACTGCTAACCCTCCAGACCAGTGTTTCTGATCATTTGTTGTGCACACAAGTTACCTGACAATATTGTTTGAATGTATTTTTTATTTGGATGTAGTACGATGGAGCCTGAGTTTTATATATCTAACTTAATCCTAAATGATAACCTATATTACTGGTCTATAGAGGACACTTTAAACAGTAGGAACTTGATCACAACATTAGTGTGGATTTCCATGCTTCTTGTATACAACTCCCTCCACAAATCTACCACAAAGACTATGTTTCAGAACCCATCATCACTTTCTCCACCTCTGTCATTGTCACCTCCATTGACATCACCGTCCCTATCAGCTCCACGACCAACGTCATCAACACTCTTACTACCACTCTCAACCCTCACTGCTACCTCTGTCACCGCTTCTCCCACTATTACCCAATGTCTCCAACACCAATATCATTAACACCAAAGGCACCCAGCCATCTCTATTGCCTCAGCATTGCCTTTCAGAGACCACCACAACCACGGACATGGTAAATTATGTATTCATGGCAATTATGTATTAGTTGAGATTACTCAACCAATGGGTAAGGTCAATGAAACCGGGATAATTAAGGACCGGTGGTTCAACAGGCACTGCCATAACATAAGGGAAGACTGGAACCCCCTGAAATAAGGAGCCCATCTGATCAAAGCAGCTGAATCACAGAATGAGATCCAAGAAAAAGGCAAGTCCTAACAACAACAGCGTGGCTGTCATGAAACCTTTGTCAGAATAGCTACCTTCACTTAATCATGTTTGGTCCCCCAGAAGAGTTTAAACATCCTAAAAAGAAGCTATAAGCAGGTGGGCTTATACAGCTAAAACAGGTAGATCCCCTGCTGCAAACAATGAAAAGCAGAAAGCTGGGGTTTCTTTCCTCATCGCTGTTTTCCTTCCTCCAGCATTTCTGGGAGGAACTGCCAGACAAGCTTAACGTGTGTGTCCTTCAAACTCTTAAATCCCTTGCAACTGTAATTTTCATCCTAGGAAATGAGCAATCTTCCCAAGCAGTAGCAGCGTGAAGTTCAGAAACATCTGCCTGGCTAGGTAAGGGCGAGCCGTATCCACAACATGGGCAGCAGCGATTTTCTTTCCTAAGCTTCCCAAATGAGAGAGGCTGGGAAGGCAGCAAATGGGCCCCACCGATGGGAACCTTCTGGGGCTTCCGTAGTGATTACAATGGAGCTCTCTAATTGCTTGTGTGTTTTATTAAGTAGATCCCATTAGAGTCTAAAATCACATGCCATGTTTAAATGTTATTTCTGTAAACTATACAAAACTGTAATTCTCCAGTAGAGGCTGGGGGTGGGGGGTGGGGAGACACCGTCAAATAAGGAACGATATGAAATGAAATCTTTCCCCTTCTTTGCGAGACAGATGTTATTTTTGGCTCCACTGTATAATGCATTCCATATTCTTTTTAAGCAAGCAGTAGGAATAGCACATGCTTGCATACAGTGCACCAAAAACCATTATCGGGAAAACTTATTTTTGCTAACACTGACAACCCTTCAGGTTCCTGGTGCAGAAAACCCAAGCTGCCAGCTACAAAGGGAACACATTATGCCAAGGTAGGAATTTCTTTTCATCTTTTCAAAGTGGTTCTTCGATAGAAACGAAGCTGTGTACTTCCTTTCGAACCTGCCCTGAGGGCTGACAAATGATTTTTTTTCCTCTCTTATCTTTCCTGTGGTGCTCTTGGCCTTTTATTATGACAGATATTATAAGATTTGGATTTTCTTTCATCACCTTTAGAAAAAGGGAGAAAAAGAAAACAAGGACGGCACAAACTCACACGGAAAAGAAATCCTGCATCACACCAACTAGATACACTCGGGCCATTTATCTTTAAAAAAAATAAATAAATAACAGTTTAATGCTGTGTAAGTATCAGATGAAACTAATTATCTCCAAGGCATAAAAACTGGCCTCTGTATTGAAATATGATGACAAGAACGCAACCAGAAATGAATGAAATGTACTGATTGAAAGAGGCCAGGCCTGCCAAACAGTGTGCAGGGAGAGAGACAAATGGTTATCATGAAGTAGATTTAATATTCAGTGTTTATGATAGAGGAGCCGATGTTTACTTAAATAATCTGGCCCCAGGCAGTTGGGAGAACTCTTAGGGATCTGTAAAGGCGTTTATTTACAGTTTTTAAAACTGGAGATGTGCCCTCAGCAGCCTGGGGGCAGTGCCCGCTACAATATAACTGCGAATACTATAAGTGCCTAGGTACAGGGGGCAGAGAGTGACTCTCCGTAAACACTGTTGCTCTCCTCAGTGGGAAAGAATAACAATAGCAACACTTGGCATCCTAGGGTGCTCCAGGATGCCTTGTAAGCTCAAGGAACGTTCTGGAACCATCAGAGTTGCTCTTCATGATGGAGGAAAATCGAGACTGTGATTCACTCAAAGCCAGAGAAAGAATTTTCAGAAGGTAGGGAGCAGTAACTTCACAGTTATTTCTCCCTCAGACCGCTCACACCTGGAAGTCCAGTTCCCGTCCTCCCAACATGGGGCACCCATTGAGATGGGTGGAGTAGAGTACCGCCCTGTGATGGTTAATCTTGGTTGCCAATCTGATTGTATCTGGAATCAACAGAGGGATACGCCTCTAGGCAGCGCTATGAGCAAAGTTCCAGGAAAGGTAAAGTGAGGAGAGAAGATCATTCCCAGACTGGGAGGAACCTTCTAGCAGCAGCCCAGATGTAAAGAAATCCGAGGAGAAACTGAGACCATGTGCCTGCTTACCGACTCTTCTTGCGGATGAGCGCATCTATCCTGCTGCACCTGCAGCTACCATCCATCCTTGCCATCAGAACCTATTCTCTTCAGTCTCCCAATGTGAACTGAAGACCAGCAGGTCTCCAGAAATCCTCTAATTCTCGGCACCATGTTGGTGTTACTGAGGCAATCAATTGGATAGACTTACCAGGGTCTCAGCTTCCCCAGTGGCAGGTAACCATTATTTGACTACCCAGCCCCTATCATGTAAGTTGATATTATAAATCTCCTTTATAATATGTATTTATTCCTGACACTATAAAGAACTCTAATAAACCATCTATCCCTGGCTCTCCTATACAGGCCTGGCAGGAGGAAAACCTTGGATACTATCACGGTATTGGAGAGACTCCTGCTCTAAGCAGCCAGTCTTTTGATGTGGGATTCCCCTCTATTTGCTATGAGTATGTTTTATTACCATTGGTTAATAAAGAAACTGCTTTGGCCTATAGCAGGGCAGAATATACCCAGGCTGGAAAAAAATAGAAAGAGAAGAGGCAGAGTCAGGGAGACACCATGTAGCTGCCATAGGAGACAGATGCCCTGAAAACTTATGGGTAGACCACAGCCTCGGGTGATACATAGATTAATAGAAATGGGTTAATTTAAGATGTAAGAGTTAATTAGTAAGAACCCTAAACTAATAGGCCAAACAGTGTTGTAATTAATATAGTTTCTGTGTGGTTATATGGATCTGAGCAGTTGGGAAATGAAAGAACAGCCTCCATCTTCAAATGGCACACCAACATGGAGTAACTGCATCCACATAAAAACCTGAGAGATTTTGGGAAGGAATTCTAGATACAAAAGAGCAGAGTTAAACACAGCTTCTCGGTAGCCACATTTTTTTTTTCAGATAGAGCCGCAAACAGAGGTATGGTTCCTCTAAGAAACAGCTTTCTGGTTTGAACTGGTAACATGGAAGGCTCTGGCTCCCTTGAGAGATGCTGAACTTAAATGGGGTTTGTGAGTAGCGTACTAATGGTTGTTCAATGGAAGCATAGACCCACTGAGTGTCTGGAGCTGGGGTGGTGGATGTGGCTCGCAGAGCTGGCAGTGAACATTCCTCCTCCATGTTGGACTGGGCAGGGCCAAAAGGCAAAGCAACCTTAGTTCTAGCCGTACCGCTTAGCATTTTAAGAAGCCCTCCTGGTCAGAAAATGATTACGGATATGCAATAAAGACAGATTCAGACAATAATAAACCTCTGAATGGGTCACAGTGTGTTAAAAAATGTATGTAGGCTTGGGAGAGAGAAGAAAAGGTGTATAGACAGAAAAAGAAGTACTGATAGTCATAGATTAAAGGAGTAGAGATAATAAAATAAATATTAAAAAGTAATAGAGTAAAAAAACAAATAAGCCACATACAGAGAGTCTGGATTATGTATATTATTGTGCTTTCTTTGAATTTTTTGACTGCAGAAAGATATTTGATTCTGGGGACTGCAAAGTTAAATCAATATAAAGGTATCTGGACTTCAAACTTTGGGTCTAAGGATTTTTTGCTTTGGAAAAGAGGTTCTGCTTTTTTTTCCACAGAAGATGAGAACCTGTGAATTCCTTCCAGGCTAATGTGGTTTGATGGAACAAGACCCACTGAAAGGTCTCCATGAACCCTAAAAATACTTCACCCCAAAAAACAGCAGGAAGCAGTTTGAAGAAAACTACACCCAAATTCCCAAAATGATTGTTCATAAATGCTTATTTTCGTTTAAAAGGGGATATGATATGTAGAGATGAATATTTCACATTGGTATGGACTTTCGTTTATTGATACAAATTTAAGATCAATTTTGTATATGTATTTCTGTTCTTGTTTAAGGTATTGTGTTTAAACAGTTCATTTAAAATATAATATATTATATTTTACATTAAATTTAATTAAAATTAGTTTAATTTTAATTTAAATTTAAATTAAAATTCAGATTAATAGGTAGTCATTTACAATAGTCAAACTTGTAATCATGATAGTTATGTTTTCCAGATGTACAGAGATATATTTCAGATGGATAGGTATTCTTCAAATTTTTTTAAAGACCCACAGAATATGGCATTTAAAAGGTTTTAAGAACTTAGACTTTTCTCGATAGTGAGACATCACTGTCTATCTACAGCACCAATTACTTCAGAGGGGTTGATGGACAATGAAGAAACATGTTATGAAATTTTCCTTCAATGTTACAAGTCTAGTCACTTGGACAAGAAACTGCTATTGCCTGGACTACTTGATGGTATCCTTTATGAACTGGACATGCAGGACCCACAGAAAAGTGGCTGCTGAACTTTCCAAAACACAGAATGGTCCTTCATGGTTCCTGCTTCAAAGAAGAAACTGCCAGACATTCTTCAGGACACAGAAGAAAGCAACTGATGAACAGTACGAGATAGAACAGATCTTCAAATTTTCTTATTCATGAAAAAGTCTGTCAGATATTATGGGCCTGTAGGCTGAAGATGGAAGCCCCAACATTACAGAAGAACTTTGGGTGACTGTCCAGGCAGCAAGACATCTCTGTCAATTCTAGAGTTTTGGAAGTTGCTTACAATGCATTTCCCATTTACTTAGGTAATATTATATCCTTTTTTGGCCCTTAATGGAATTGAAGGCTAACTAGTTTTAGTCATAGTTTAGTTATAGTTTTCCTTGGTTATGATAAAATTAGATATAAAATTTTAGTTTCACAAAGATAAAATAGATGATAGTATATTTTCTTTAGTTTTGCCAAATATAAATAGACTAAGTATTGTAACTGTAATTCTTGCTTTATAACTGTCTTTGCTACGTTAAAGTTAAAACCTTCCTTTTTATTTAGACTAAAAAAGGGATATGATTTGGGATTCCCCTCTGTATGCTTTGAATATGTTTTATTACCATTGGTTAATAAAGAAGCTGCTTTGGCCTATAGCAGGGCAGAATACAGCCAGGCTGGAAGAGATACCTGTAGACTCCAATACAATAAGCTGTTGACCGCCACCTGTCCCAAGCATCTTAAGTCAGGTTCGGTAGTCAGAGCCTCTGAGGAGTGATAGAGAGGGATGTGCACTGAACTTTCTTGTTAATACCTGAGACTGAAGGAGACTGAAAGGTGAACAAACAGGGCACAGAGAAATACAGCCCTGGAGCACAGAACCAGAACCAAAAACCCTTGCAAAGATTTGCTTTGGATTTTGCAGAGCAATTACACTGCTCCCTTGCTTATTTCCTAATTCTTTGCAATCATTTCTTACTTTTATCTTTATGAATACTATCACTCCCCATTCTTTGAGTTTATTTTCTCAGTTGTATCCAGAGCTTTGATTTCAAAGATTAGTTCACTTATTTTTTAAATCTTGTTTGTTTTTCCTAATAAGTAAAATGATGATAACTATTTCTCCAAGTATGGTCATATCATTTGTTTTTAACATGTACTTTCTAAATCATTTTTATTTATTTTTCTTCAATTTAAGTGTTTCAAAGAAGTAGATTTATTACCTTATTTTTGAGGTAATAAAGAGCACACTCGAATTTTGTTTTGTTTCTACTAGGGTTCTAATGCTTATATGTTCAGAAAACATTGCCCATGTGATCTATCATTTCAGATTTATTAACTTTCTATAATACACAATCAGGTTTTTTCTGATTTTTGGAATGTACTCTTGAAGGAGACCATATTGTTTGTTAGTTAAATTGGTTAAGTCAAATTTATCTCATCTTTATATTCTTATTTTTAATGTACTGATTTGTTGATTTATAAGATATATTAAAGACCACTCCGATTGTGAAGCCACCCATTTATCCTCACATTTTCTAAATGTTTATATATTTAGAAGCTATGTTGTCAGGGTCATAAAGGTTTGTTTGATTAATATACCCTCGTATCAGTCTTAGTAATAACCGGCTTGTGCTATCTTCAGCCTGACATTATCATTGCCAAATTTGTTCTATTTTGGTTCTTGTTTTCCTTTTATACTTATTTTCCAGTTCTTTCATTCCAACCTCCGGTAGCTTCATTCTGCTTGTAGGAGAAAGCAGAACGAGCTGTTCTGGGCAGCGCAACCTCCAGCCTGTCTCCTGTGAGTTAGGTGAAAAACAGAACATGCTCCCCCTCAGGCAGAGCTTCAGCAGGCCTCCCAAGGAGACAGATTGATACACCTGGTGTCACAGCCACCAGAGGACCCATCCGAGCCACTCCTCATTGACTGTCACTGCCTAGAGGCAGACACATTGGCAGCTCATTGTGCGGTTATGCAAGGGGTGCCAGAGGGAGAGGCGGTCAGTAAACTCACATGCTGCTGTTCAGAACCCAACCTAATCACCCCGAAACTGCCCCCGGGCATTCTTGGGACCATGTTCAACTTTGCAGAAATTATTTCTTACATGTGTTTTAAGTTGTGAGTTCCTTTTCTTGTTTTGTTTGTTTTATTTTGTTTTCCCGTTTGGTTGGTTTTTTGAGTCAGGGTTTCTCTGAAGAGCCAAAGCTGTTGGCTGTCCTAAAATTAACTCTATTGCCCAGGCTAGCCTCAAACTCAGAGATCCACCTGCCTCTGCCCACCTCTGCAGTTCTGGGACTAAAGGCGTGAGCCACCATACCCAGTTAATGAGTTCCTTTTCATCTGACCTCAATTATCTTCATCTTCCTTAAGATCATACAATATTCCCTTATTGTTTACAGTATGGCAGGGTTTTTGAGAAGGGGTGGGAGATCTTGGGATTGAACCTAAAACCTTGCACGTGCTAAATAAGCACTCTATCTAGGAGCTACATTCTTGACCTTTATAAACTTAGCAAGAGGGCAGGGTCCTATTAATTTGCTCAAGCTGGACTTGAACTTGTGATCCTCCTGCCTTGATCACTTGGGTAGCTGGGATTATAAGCCTGGACCACCAGGCCCAGTTCCAACATGGCTTCACAGCAATAGCTGTATCATTTTTCTATCCTTGAGGTAAGTGGAAGATACTACAAGGATTTCTACAAGGCTTATTCCATATTTCAAATTATTTCTTTAACCCAAAATAAGATCCTGGAGCAAAATATAAAACATTTTAGGGGCTTGCTATATACTGACAATTGCTTTCTAAAAGCTACAACTACTATCAGAAATCCCTCCATCAGAATCTTCGCTTATTGCTTAGGACAGAGGAGAGGAAGGGGGACATTAAGTAGTGAGCTTGGTAAAAAATACAAATGGCTATGGATGTAGCTCAGTTGGTAGAGTGTTGACATGCACAAACCCTGGGTTTGAGTCTCAACACTGCATACATAACCTGGGCCTGCTGACACAGATCTGTAATCCTAGCATTCAGGAACTGAAGGAAGGATGCTTAGAACATGAACATCATCCTGGACTACAGAATAAATATTGGTCTAGTCTAAGATATATGAGACACGTCTAAGAACAAAATTAAGTATAAATAATATATAATAAACTACACATTTAAAACATATAATTTGATGAGTTCGGGCACATGTGAAGTCATCATCATGATCAAGAAGGCAGATGTATGAATAACCTCCAACAGTTCCTTCTAGTCTACCCTTCTGCACACCCTCTTTCTGTTCCCCTGCCTGATTCCCCCTCCCTTTCTTGGATAACCATGGGTTCTCATTTTTGACACTACTGAACAATTTGTATTTTCTAAACCTTCATATAAGTAGAAAAAATTGTATAAGTACATAAACCTCTAGTATTCCAGCATAGTTGCTTTGAGATTTCCCCATGTTATTATATAAATCAATAGCTTACTCTTTGTCCATTACCCGTAGCATTTTGCTATAAGACTATACAATTGTTGGGCCTGGTGGCACTTTCTCTTTTTACGATTGGTCCACTGTGTTCACTTCGTGTGAGTCAAGTCATGTAGGATGCATCACGTTGTGACTCACTTGGCACAGGGTCCTTGAGGCTCATCCACGTTGTGATGACTGACAGGATTTCCTCCTCCTCGAAAGGAGAAGCTGATCAGTACAGAGACTAGTAGTTGGTTAAAGTGCCAGGAGTGACTGTCGCGTGCTCAGACCCAAGCAACACAGCTGTATATGACCCACCCTGCAAGGCTCAGGAAACGTGGTAGAAGAGAGGGAAGTAAGAAATGAGGGCTGAGGGGTGATGAGAACCGTTGTCAAATGCTGTCTTCTGCACAGGTCATGGCCATTGCAGTCATGAAGTCAAGGCAGCTGTGCCTGCCAACACAAGAGCTTTACAAGTTGGGGCCCGTTGGCATCCCAGTGCAGATAGGCAAAGGGACTCATGAGCCCCCTTTTGAGTCCCTCAGAGCCTTAGAAATCAGCGCCTGCTGTAGGAGAGGCCGTGTCTTCAGTGGAGGAGCCACTGATTGAAAAACTGCCTATGCTCCACTGATCAACAACACACTCATGCTCATGCAAGCGACTCTAAGAATCCAGTGACATCGACACCATCAGCAACAAAAAGAGCTGCATGAAAGTAGGGAAGGGAGGAGAGTAAGGGATTCGGGGGGGGGGTAAGAGAAGGCAATAGGGGAAACAACCCAAATAAATACATACGTGTACGCAATTGTCAAAGAATAAACCAATAAATTAAAAAATAATAGAGCATCAACATAGCATGTGAGAATTCCAAGGGTTTTTTAACAATTCTGTAATTAGATTTCAAAAAAAAGAAGAGGAGAAGTGAGAAATTGCTGACAATTTTCTACACTGATGAAAACTTCAAACCCAAGTACATAGTTTCCTACTGTTGCTATAAATAGCCACAAACCTAGCGGTTTAGGACAATATATATCATGACTCTGGAGGGCAGAAGTCTGTAAAGGGTTGTAGAAACTAAAATCAAACTTTCAATATAGCTACTTCATTATTAGAGGATTCAGAGGGAAACCCAGCCCCAGGTCTGCCCTAGACTTAAGTTGTTGCTTGCTTATGTCTGCATGTTTCTAACTTTATTTTCACTGACACATCCCATATTCTTACTCTGACCTGCTGTCCCCCATTCATAAGGATCCTTGGGAATATATTGACCCTCAGGCTATAGGCCAGCAGAATCCCCATCTCAAGATCTTTAACCTAATCTGCCAAAGCCCCACTTGCAGTATGAGAGGACAACCAGTTATGGCTTGCGTGTTCTACAGAAGTTATGTTAAAGCTCTAATGGAAAAGACAGAAACATGGAACACCACATGAAAACACATATGGGGAGAGATAGCCGTGTGAGGACAGAGGTAGATATTGGAATTGTGCTTTTAAAAACCAAAGAATATTGGATGCTACTAGCAGAAGGACTAGATGATGGGAAACACCTCCTCTAGGAGGAGAAGGTGCTGAGGGATCATAGGCTTCTTTCAACCACACATCTTTGTTTCATTGTTTTAGAGATAGTTTCAGAATATATATTCTGTTGTGATTTGAAGGTGTGAGGTTCCCATAGGGTCACATGTTTGAACACTTAAACCTTTGTCCTTTTAAAATCACTGCTGGTTTCTCTTTTGATTTTTTTTCTAACTAGAATTCCTCTGTCATCCTGGCCTGTTTCTTTGTATTTAGGGCACCTCTTTTCTTTGGATGGTGTGATAATGTTACTGGGCATCAATGGCCTTTAATCATTTGAATCTCCTATGCCTTAGTTTGATTTTCTTCAAATTTCTGGGACTTAAAAGTTTCTTGCATTTCTTGGCTCTGTAGTGTGGTTGGGAGAGCAACAGCCACCCACCATTGTTCCTATCTTGTTTCCGCTTACCTCCACCCAACAGGGTCCCTATCCTAACTCTGTTTACCCCCTGAACTGCTTTCCCAGAGTTGCTGTAAGAGTGGTCAGAGAGCAGTTCTCAATCTGTGGGTCGCAACCCCTTTGGGGGTCCCAATGTCAGATACCCTGCATATCAGATAATTACATGACAATTCATAACAGCAGCAAAATTACAGTTACTAAGTAGCAACAAAAAGTTTCATGGTTGGAGGCCACCACAACATGGGGGACTGTATTAAAGGATCTCTGCATGGGGAAGATTTAGAATCACTGGCTTAAAGTAACTGAAATTCCTTCTCTCCCATTCAGGAGGCTGGAAACCCAAAGACAAGGTGCCAGTGTGTTTCAGAGGTCTCTCTAACCAAGGCTGAGAACAGGAAGTGTGTCTGGTGTCACCTGCCCTCCTGTGTCAATCAAGACTATCCTGTTTGCATTTGATGTCTTTTATTTATATTTTGATAGCTGTTATTGTTGTATCTTCAAGTTCACTAGTCTTTTCTTCAAAGCTTAGTCTTCCACTAATGCTATAGGATGTGTCCTCACCTTTTATTTTGTAGATCTCAGTGCTCCAAGTGTGATTTGGACTTTGCTTTCCTATTACTACTTTTTATTTATTTGAGCACATGGCCTAAGTTTTAAAACTTGCTTTAAATTTGTTGTCTACCAATTATAACACTTTGTCAATGCCAGGCCAGTATTGATTTTTTTCCCTCATTACATATTGTTTCCCTGTTAATTTTTTAAAAAGCTGATTCTACCTGTTACAAGTAGTCTGTTGTTTGGTGCGAGATATTTTGGCATATCCATCAATACTTTATTCTGGAAGCTTTATTCTGGGAGACAATTCAGTTATAAAGGAACAACCTTGCTCTTTTTCTGTTGCTTTCTTGTGTCTTTGGGAAGGACAGAGGCAGCATGTGGCCTAGAGCTAATTATGTCCCTCCTCTGAAGCAAGACTCCTCATGACTACTGCTCGGCTCTGCAGTCTGTCTGGTGGCCACAGGCACTTCCCTGCCCTGTGTGAGAAGCAAGTGTTATTCCTCCTGGCCCTTCCAAGTGGTTCTTCTCCTATCACGGTACTTTCCTCGTACGCCTAGACTGCTACCTTAAAAATTATTATCACCTATATTATGTCCTTCTTTGTTTCGTGTATAAGAGTTAACCAAACCTTCTCATTCTATCTGGACGGTAATAACAAAGTTCTTTTTTTGGTGGAAGTAGCTTTTCTTCAAATAACTCCAATATCAAGCACAGACAAAATGCAAAGCCCTTGTTGATTTGTAAGTGGGGAATGGATTGCAGCTTACCAAAGCCTGTCCCTATAGCTGCTTCTTTAGTGAGCCCGGCAGTTCCAAGGCTGTCTCCTGGTTCTTAAAGCTACAGACGCCTAAACGTCACAAGATCAAATTCTTAATTTCTACACCTTAAGAAACTCAAAGAGTCCAGATACTTATGTCACCTGCCCATGGTCACATAGTTAACGCCTAGCCCCGTGGTTCTCAACTGTCCTAATGCTGTGCCTCTTTAATACAGTGACCCATGTTGTGGGGGCCCCAACCATAACTTTACTTTCATTTCTACTTCATAACTGGAATTTTGCTAGTATTATGAATTGTCATATAAATGTCTGATATGCAGGATATCTGATATGTGACCACAAAAGGAGTCACGACCCACAGGCTGAAAACCAGTGGCCTGCACCATAAGATAAAAAGGAATAGTGTCTACATCTGCATAAAGGCCTCATTGCTAAATCTGTCTCAGTGCTTTCAAGTTTCAAGAAGTCTTCCCTTTAGAGTTCAATTTATTTCCCAAACCCCCATCTCCTTGGGAAGTCTCAGCTTCTCTCACAGCCCCTCGACCAAGCTGAATATACGCCTCCGACCTGAGGACCAGCCCGAGGACCCGAGTCACAAGCAGGCATTGTGTCTGCGTTGCCATCTGAAATCCGGCGGAACAGTATTCCCAGTGACGCACCAGATATTTAAAAAGAGAGTCCCCTAGAATGGTGTGCTTGTGAGTACTGGCAAAACTTCCTGGGGACAAAGAGGTCTCAATCTCCCATTCACACGGCACAGATTCCATTTTGCCTGAAACGTCATGAAGGAGTATAGTGCTCAGGAAGGGTTGACAGAACAGAAGTGAGTGCTCTGTCCCTCCCCACCCCCAACCCCGCTGCAAACAATGAGACAGGAAGGACCCAGGTGCCAAAAGCAGCTACCTCAGACGTTGACATACTGGATGAGTCTGGATTTGCCACTCAATGAATCTCAAATTCCTTGATTTAAACAGCACTCACAGAACCTGCCCCTGCTTGCCTTTCCAAGAACCTGGGAGCTATAGCAGTATTTAAAAAATAATTTGTAAGTTCTTTAGAATGCCGTGGAGATAGGACAGCATAAATACATGGCATTGCTATTTTGTTAAGCACACTTAAATACGGTTAAACTCTCACACACACATGCTAACTACACTTGAATATTTACAATTTTACACCGAAAGGGATCACCCGCAGATTACTTAGTCTTTTCTCTGATCAATTTTTCAAATGGCAGAATGGTTAAGTGGTCTGGAATCTCACTGTATTGTATCTCTCTATAGCTCAGAGCTTGAGATGCACTTAGAACACCTTTCACAACAATGAGAACTGAGGAAGTCTCAACACAGCGTGGTGATCCCCCCCCCCTCCGCCTACTCCATTACTGTAGCTCCTAGGAAGTCAATGTGAAGCCTCAATCCAGGAAGCGCAGTCATCCAGTGACTGATAACTTGATTTGAACACCCAGGCTGCTGCTTATGGCTGTACTGGTGTAAATGAGCCTTTGAGATTCGTGTTGGTCTGTACCGCCCTCTCCAGCATACATAGATGCCTTCATTCTGCTTTGATACGAGAAGAAAACAAAGAGTGGAAATTGCAAGCACCCAAGGATATAAAAAATATCCAGAATTTTACAAAAGATGTATATTCAAATAAACGCTTTGTATAATCTGCATATAAAATATAATACATGTGCCTATGTAGAGAATATACTTCATTTACCCACATTAATAACACATATTTAACACATATATATATTATATGGAAACATTCATTGAACCCTAATACTAGACATACAGTACATATTGCATAAATACTTCTAACCAATGAATGAAAATATACAGGGTGTTATGGCTACACACAGTGGCAAAAAATTCCTGTTGATTTTAATCAAGATAAAGACAGATAATTGTTTATCTTCATACTGGTCAAAAATGTCAATAGTCTATAGAATAACTAGAAACTGAGATCTACAAGCATGGCCGTTAGGTATGACCAAACAGCTTTCCAACCAACAAGGACTAACTAAATTCTCTTTAGTAGGTACTAGAAACTAATTCTTAAAAGTCTACTTCTGTAGCTGGTGAGATGACTCAGCAGGTAAGAGAAAGTGCCACCAAGCCTGAGGACCTGAGTTCAAGCCCAGGCTCTCCATGGTGGAGGGGGAGCACCAACTCCAGCAGATTGCCTTCTGACTTTCCAACATGCCCCGCGGCAATGCACACACAATAATAACAGTATACACATTTTAAATAAATAAAAAGGTTTCAAATCCTATTTTGAAAAATCCACAAAGGCAAATGTTTGCTGTCCTCATTACTCTCTAACAAGAATGGCTGTCAAGAACAAAATGTATTAGAGTCTGGTCAGCTTTCTAGGTCCTTCCTTGATCTCATCCTTTTCCTACAGACCTTAACCACTTGCACTGTAGACTGCTTAGTTGGACTTAATAATTCCTAAAGTCCCTTGAAGTTGTGCATCCATGGATCCAGGTGTCGAATTTGTTGACACCTGACTTGTCGTATCAACAGTCAAGCAGGAAAATACAAGAAGGAGGTAAAAGGAAAATGAACATATGCAGACAAAAGGTTTAATGGGTCTGTCAACTAAATTTTGGGTTTAGTCCCGAGCAATGAGGGAAAAATGATAAATGAAGATTTCACAACTTCTATGTTTGTGAAGAATATACTTTTTTCCCCTTGGGGTTATATTTGTGGTTGTCATCACTGGCTTAGTAGAGTAGATACGGTAACCTCAGCTTCACAGTCTCTTCTCCTCTGCCACTCCCCAAAATCCCCTCTCATTATAATATCCTAGGTAAGAACTAAACATTCAAATGTCTCCATTTCTCATGGCCAGTGAAATGTTCCTGGGAGGTCACCCAACCCCACACAGCCAAGGAAATCAGAGCCCAGAGACATTAAATAATATTTCAGAGGCCACCCAGCTAGCCACGACCGGCAGACAGATTAAAAACTTGAAGGTTCCTGACCCCAAGGTCAGCCCCTGGTTTTAGGTAACAGTTTCTGAGGCCAGGGACACTAGGTACACATGCATGAGGCTCGGTGTCTAGAAACCTAAGAGTTGAACAAAGCCCCAGAGGAGCGGAAAGTCAGCGATGCACTAGGGTCTTCGTGGGCACATGTGTGTTCTTTTCCCTCCATCCCGTCCCTGTCACCACAGTTTTGTTTTAAACTGATGAATTAAGTGTGAGGCTAACTGCCCCTTCTGGGAAGAACATTTTCTCATAGTAGGGCAGAAGAATCAGGGTGTCTGCGAGATGGTACAGGGTGTTGTTCGAGACACTAATTGGCGACACCTTGCTAGGAAACTGCAGCAGGTTAAGGGCTGGGAAAACATCTGTCTCCAGTGGAGATGGTGACAGCCCCCCCCCCAAGCCTAGACACAACCCAGACCTGTCAACTCCCAGCTGAAGGAATCTTATCTCCTGGAGGAGGCGCCTCCAGGGAATGGGGTCACCAAAACAGTGTGACCCCGGAGAAAACATTAAGAATACATTTGACAGCAATTTGTAGGAACAGCTTCCTCCTGCGCTGATCTCAGGCACAGAGCCTGAAATACCTTTCCTCCAGAATCAGTTTTCAATGGTCCTATTTCTGAAGGCCCTATGATCTGAAATTGAGGGCCAAAAAGTCAGAGAACGGTAACGAAACACAGATCTGAGACACCCCAAAATCCACACATCACCCCGTAAAGGAGTTTTGTTGTTTCAAAATCAAAATAATTTGCCCACCTCCCAATATACCCCCACTTCCCACCCAAATCTTTGCCCCCACCAGACAGTGGGAATGGCACTCCTAATGATCATTTTTCTTCTACATTATCTGTACTGAACTGCCCTAGCGCTGAAAGGAATCGTAAGAGCCACGCACTAGAAAAGCAAGGCATATGCCATTGCTAGTTAGTGAACAGAAGAGAGCCTGGCACTCCCAACTCTTTCCTTGTGGTTCTCTTGTCTCAACAGACATTTGCTGTGTGCTTCAAAAAAAAAGAGAGAGAGAGAGAGAGAAAGAGAGAGAGAGAGAGAAAGGAAGGAAGAAAGAAAGAAAGAAAGAAAGAAAGAAAGAAAGAAAGAAAGAAAGAAAGAAAGAAAGAAAGAAAGAAAGAAAGAAAAGTAGAAAACATGGTCAGCCATGCCCTGCCCTGGCTCTGAAACCTTCTGGCTAAGAAATGACATCCACCCTTTCAGTTCACATTCCATTAGACATCTAAGCAAGTCACCAGCCATGACCAATTTCAACAAGAAGGCATGGATTATCCTCCCAAAGAAAGGGCATGAAATACTTGTGAACAGCGAGGCATCCTACATGAAATCACCAGACAAGCCTTGATTTGGTCCTGATTCGCTGAGTTAGGGCCAGCACAGCCACACTCCTCCTTCCTCCATACAAGCTAGAAACATCCCAAAATCATGGACACTGATGAGGATGCAGGCCTGGCAATTTGGACAGAGTCCTTTAAATTTGTGAGTCCTTTAAACAAATGATCTAAATTTTTCACACACACCCAAACATGCAACTGGATGGGTCTGTTTCTAAGGATGAAACACCTTAGATCACCAGGGTAACATCTACATCTGCGCCCTCTAGCATTCCAGAGCCCCGAAGTAAGTGTCTCTGTTTCCCTACTCTTCCCCCCTCCCCATCTTCCTATAGACACCTTTCTGCTACTTAAGATATATCATGGCTTCTCATTGTTTGAAATCAAGAAATGACAGCCCTCACCACTCTTTCAGTACCAGACACCTTGCTCTTCTTTCCAGTGGATCTCAAGTCTTCGTGTTTCTTCCACCCAGAGCACCCTATCATGATCCCTGCTGTGTCTAGGCTGCTCTTCCTGCCCTCTCTATCAGATGATGTTCCCTTCCCAGAGCAATTGTTCTCAGCCTTCCTAAAGCTGTCAACCCTTCTAATACAGTTCCTCATGTTGTGGCGAACCCCAACCATAAAATTATTTTGTTGCTACTTCATGACTGTAACTTGGCTACTGTTAAGAATTATAATGTAAATATCTGCTATGTCGCCCCCGTGAAAGGGCCATTCGGCCCCCGAAGGGGTTTTGGCTAAGAGGTTGAGAATCTCTACTCCAGATCTTGCTTTGCCATTATTGCCTTAAGAAAATTTTCCCTGAACCTCCAAGTCAATGTCTCTATCATACAAATTTCTATTGAATCCCTCAGTTCCAGGCACTGTGTCGTAAAGGCAATGAAACAACAGATGTATTAGAGAAGAATAGTAAAGAGGCGAATAAAAACACTATGTGAGGTATGATAGCTGCTAACAGCAACAAATATAGAAAATTAAAAGGAGAGCATGATTTTAGATCAAGTCATCGGAGAAAAAGGGAAACCCTTACCTAAGTGATAAATAAAGAGAAGGACAAAACTATGCTACCTAGAGGACAAAACACCAGGTAACAAAATAAGATCCTGAAAAAAAACAAAGATCCTGAAGACAGGATGTCAGAACTACAGTAGTTATGATTCAGTTCTGATTGACTTCATTACTTTACATCTGATCTCATCACTACCCTAATCATTTAAAAATCCACTTGTGTTATCCGACTGGTACTCCTTGTTCCTCTACAGTGCTATTCCTAAAGGCATATGGACAGGGATTTTCAATTCCTTGTTGAACACTGAATCCTCTTGTGTTGACCTGCTGCCTAGCACACATCAGGTCCTTGATGGTGATGCACACATGGTAAAACAGCTCCCTAGATGTTCACAGATCCTAGGTGTTGCCTGGGCCCCATCCTGTACACTCAGAACTTACTTCCAAATGCCAAAAACTACCTCCCTGCAAATCTCCACCAATGATATTATTGATGGTGATGGCAGTTGTTGTTTTTGTTATTGTTGACCAAGAGAGCATGTCTGGCTAATGAGCGCCAGAGAGCCAATACCTCAGCCCTATACTGGTGACTAACAGGGAGTCTTAAGAGAAATGGGCAGCAGCTCCCTCATTCTTAAAATGGGACTTCTCTAAAGATGGATCCAATTCTGAGACATCTCTTGCACTTCAGGGGCTTTGACAATGTTTGGGGGCCTTCTGAATTGTCACACAGACTTAGAGAAGAAGGGGAGGAGATTCTAGTTGGGTAGCAATCAGAGGTGTGTTTGCTACTAAGCATCTAGCAACCCCATGAATAATTGTCTGCAAGAGAGATTTATCAATCTCAAAATAAAACCACTGGTGCTGAGTTGAGAAATTCAACCCTAAGGCCCCTCTCTCCAACAGTTTCCCAGGATTTACCAGCAGAGCAAAATTCCAGTTGCTCAAGGTTTGATATGCATCAGTTAAGGACTTTCGTCCCCGCCCTGTCTCACTTCCATACCCTCTGGGGGTGTTTCCTAGGATCAACTACCAAATAAATCACTTGTCTTTACATCCCCGTCCCTTTTCTCAGGGAACCCTTATCGGACCTTAAACCTCATCTTTCTGGGCAGTCACTCTCTCCTTTAGAGGCTTAGAGCCACCCTCGGAGGTCCCAGGGAGCAAGCAGCTCGCACAGACATCTGAAAAGGGCAGCAGGGACACAAGAGTCTGGGCCACTCCCTGGGGAGACTCCAGCTCATTAGAACTGAGCCTCATTCCCACCTCTAGAGTTGGCCTCACCACGGAGGAGGTACCTGGTCCAGGACAATATAAAGGATACAGACAGAAAGCTCAACAAGTGTGATTCTGCCCCTGGAGCTCACAGGACCCCTCCTGTGTACACAGCTCACTTCCTGTTGCCTACAGATCTAGATGCTGAACCCTCAGCTCCTTCTCCATCACCACTTCTGCCTGCATGCCACCATGCTTCCCACCCTGGTGATAATGGACTAAACCTCTGAAACTGTAAGCCAGCCCCAATTAAATGTTTTCCTTTATGAGAGTTGCTGTGATCATGGGGTCTCTTCACAGCAATAAAATCCCTAAGACACTTGATATTCACAATCTTGGTCTGACTGGGATGGCTAAGGCATACGGTGTGAGCATTCAGGGATCTCTATTATTGGGACTTGGGCTTATTTTTTTCTAAATAATTCAGTAAAAGTGTGCTTGGAAGAGAGTTTTCAAAGCCTCATGAAATCACTATGTGTTTGCTCAAGTGAGCCTCAGCAGCCATGAAACGCTAGTTGTCTCGGGAGTGAGACAGTATGTTCTTTGAAAACCATGCCTTATTTCCAAATGAGAAGGCTTATAGTCATCACCACCTGGATATAGCCATCCGTGCTGACATACAGGTGAGGTAACGCTGTCAGAGGGCGTTTTGATTTTATAACAAATTTCATTCTAAAGTAGCTGAAGTGAGGAGGGTAGAAGTTATAGAAAAGGGGATCCTTTCTTGTCCATACTTCTTCTGGTTCTTTCACCCAGGGAGTAAGACAGATGGGCCAAGCTAAGCAGACCCTGAATTGAGAATCTAAAATTCTAAAGATAAGGGTTCTGGAGGCATACCCTCTGATGCATTCATCAGTATAGAAGTCAGCGGATCTGCTATGACAGCTACTTAGTTACACAACTGTCACTTAGGGAAGAATGCACCAAACACAGTGTGTGCCCACAAAACAACAACTGGATAAGACAGGTTCTATGAGCCCTCTGCCCAGGACTCTTGTCACAGGTACTCTCATGTGTCACGTTGGTTCTACTGTGGTATCCAGTTAATTCACCAAACACCAGTCTTGGTGTTGCTGTGAGGGCATTTTCTCGATGTGGTCAACATGTACGATCAGTAGACTTCAAGTAGAACAGGGTTCCCGTCATGAGATGAGCAGTCCTCATTCAAGCAGCTGAAGGTTATTATAGCCAGTGCTGAGGCTATTGTTCTAAGACCACAATGTATTGCAGAAACCTCCCCTTGTAGTTCAAGCTGCCAACCTCTCTGGTGGATTTGGGACTCCAGATTGTAATATCAAGTTTCTTTTTTCAAATTTGTTTTTAATTATGCGTATGTGGTTCAGGTATGCACCTCCCTTACAGAGGACCCAAGTTTGGTTCCTAGAACCCACATTGGGAAGCTCACAACCACCTGTAACTCTGGTTCCAAGGAATCCAACAGTCTCTTCTAGCTTTTGTTAACAATCCCACACATAGATACATATAGTTACAGAATTAAAAATTTCAAATTGTGTGCATATGTGTATAACGGTGTGGGTGTGTGCATGTGAGTGTGGGTGTTCCCAGGGGTCAGAAGAAGGCATTGGATTCCCTGGAGGTGGACTCAAGATGCCAGAGCCAGATGCTGGAACCACTGGATATCAGGTGAGAAACAAACCTGGGTTCTCTGAAAGGCCAGTGTATACTCGGAGCCAGCTGTAGTTTATCACTTCTTGCTTGGGTGTCCAGTCCATTGGCCTACCCTACAGGTTGAAATGCGTTGGCTTCCAAGAGCTTACTTGTCATGAGCCAATTCCCCTTGCCTCTTCCTCTTGCTCTGTATACATGGAGAGACAGACAGAGAGACAGAGACAGAGAGATAGAGACAGAGAGACTATTATTAACTCAGATATACCCTATATAAATATTTGTACAAAAGATTTCTATATATTTTAGGGTTTAGAAAGGCATGTGGACGCAGATCTATCTCTGTTCTCTGCAGAAGTTTGCCTAATGCAGCCTCTAAGACTCACAACCCCTTGGACAGCAGGGTCTGCTCAGAACCCTCGCTATTCCCAGGCCTCTCACTGGAAGAACAGTGACTGGGAATAATCCAATGGAGGCAGAAAGCTCTCAAGGCAGGAACTTTCTTCAGCTTATTTTCCAGGTCTTTGTAAAACTTCTAATTACTAATACAAGCTCATAAAATGAGCTATTTTAAGAAAATAACCAAACAGAAAGGCTAAGGCTTTGGGGGACAGAATCTAAAAGTGATTTAATGATCATTTTAATCCTTTAAAATATGCTTTTCCATGCAGGATTCCACTGAATCTGGAAATACCTCTCAGGAATCTGGTCATAAATACAATTCTTATTAAGTTCAGGTTATTTGAAGAGAAGGGAATAAAAGAGGGGGAGAGAGAATCGGACTTTGTTCCACCACCAGAGCCCATATGATTTCACAGAGGTCCCTGGAATGTGTGCTTTTTAAAATAATTTATGCCATTCAATGATGCTAAAACAAAGTGAATATCTAAAAATAGTTTAAATAAGAACTTGGTGTTTTCATGAGCAGGCCCTGAGTTTAAAATAGGATGCACACGTGCACACATACACACACCACGTGACATAATCTTCTTTTTCCCCATGCTGTATTCTACCAATATAGATATGTATCATGAATTCATAGAGACATATGTACACATATGAATTGTCATCAGCCATTTTCTTTCCTCCCATCCCCTTGATGTTTCCAGTGGAGTCACCTGAAGAATGTGGTCTGGCCATTCCCTTTGCCTTGCAAACACCCAGAAGACCCAGACAAGCGCATCATTGTTGCCTCCAGAATGAACACGAATCTCTCCGGCTCTGAGAGACTCTTCTTGTCAACGTGTCTTTCAGATCTTGGTGTTTTTCTCGCCTCATTTACTTTCTGCCTTTGCTCTGTTGGCATCCTGTCCTCGCCTTGCCAAGAAGATACTTTTGTTCTAGTTTCTCCCTCTGCCCACAGCTGTGTGACTCCAAGGGAAATCCAAAAGAAATCCTGGTAGAGTATCCCCACTCATCTGCTATTTGTGACAATGATGACATCTTTCATGAAGGGCAGCTATGGAGAAAGAGGAGCAGAAGAAGAGACTAGGGAGATACGGAGGGGGAAGGGGAGAACGGAGCAAGAAGCAAAGGAACCTCCACGTTTCATGTAGGCAGGACCCCAGCCTCGTTCACTGTTGAATCTTTACCTATTAATGCCCTCCCTAGCACATAGGAAGTACTTATTCCATATCTGGGTTGCTACATGGTATGAAAAAGGCTGGAAAAGAACAGATCTACAGGAGACAGGAGAAAGGTAAAATGGAGGGAGGAAGGGGACAGAAGTGAGAAGGAAGGACGGGAGGGACAAGACAGGACTGCCACTGACATTGTACGGAAGCTTTAAATAAAGCACACATTCTGGATTCATGACTGGCTTGAATTCCAGTCTAGAGACTCATTGTCACCTTGGGCAAGCGTGTTAATCCTTCTTAGCCCTCTGTTCTCATCAGTAATATTATTATAGCTCCTACCTCACTGGGCTGCCATGAGGACTCAGTTTGACAATTCAAGCAAACAACACTCCAGCAATGCAAACTTTTATTCTCCTCCTCATCACACATCCTCACGGCAGAGTGAACGCAGCATCTCCTAAAGCGATTTTATCCTTGACCTCGGAACTGGGTCTCCCATTCTGAAAAGAACTTTGATTTGGTAACCTGGGGCTATTAAGAAGTTTGTCTAGTGGGTGTTCATCAGCTGGTCCTAGGAGATCATTTTTAACAGGTTAGCTTCATGTCAAACAGTGCTTTAAGAAGACATGGTGAAGCATACTAAAAATGACTGGCATTTTTATCATTTAACTGACAAATTTAACATGGATTCTCAATGCTCACAGAAGCTGTACTCTAAGTGTTATTCCTTTGCAGTCACTTTAAGAACTAACCACGCCCACCCCAGCCACTTCTGATCTCCCTCGCCGCCATCTTTCTCTCTCTCTCTTGTGTTTGTCTCTTGTTGTGTGTACATGTGTCTTTGTTTTTCTCTATGTTTCTCTTATGTCTCTCTGTTTTTCTCTTCTTTAAGCAATAAATGTCTCCCTCTTCTTTAAATAATACTATGTCCTGTGAGCCTTTTATCCGCCGTAACCGCCTGCCTGACTCCCCCGGCTGCACGGCGCTGCCACCCTGGAGATTTTGCAGGGATCCACAGCCATCCTTGTCGGACTAGAAGCTGCTCTGCGAGCCGCCCAGGGCATCCCAACATCATGTTCTTTTTAAAGAACAATACTAAGTATATGAAAAAGATGCATCTTTTATAGTAGAACTGATTGAGGGCACGGAATTTTCTGTTCCTGAATTAGCAGTAGAATGATGGTCCCTCACATTCCAGGATGCTTCCCACAGCCCTAAGCCGCACAAGTCAGTCAAGGACCGGAGCTTACCAACACTGGCTTACCTGACAATCATACTTCCTTTGTAGCGTGGAGGAATTCCCTTCCTGATGGCAAATGCACTTCAAGGACACACCTGCCGGGCTGGGCACCCTCTCAGGGGCACTCGAGGGAAATGACCCAACAAGCCTGCTCAGAAGCAGATGAACACCATCCCAGTCAGAATATGGAGATCTCAGGGGAGTTTCTAGCAAAGGTAGATGACGGGAATGTTCAGAAGGAGGCCTAAGATCTATATTTGAAGGCCATCTTGTTATTTTTTCCCACCCTACCCATTAAACAATGTAATAAATTCTTTCTTTAAGAAGAAAGACTTGCTGAATCACCATCTAGTCATACATCTGTTACAAAATCACTGCCCTTGGGTCATAATCTTTCGCTGGTCTTCGCTGGTCTTTGCCCCTCCTACGCATCTGCTAGCCTGCGGCTCTATTCTCCTTATAGAACTTTTCACTCACATGAAAGCTACCAAATGATGGAGATCTGTTTTTAGAGACGAGAAAGAATAGCAACCGCCCGTGTCATGGCAAATAGACCTTGAAGATTGCAGGAAAGATACTGCCATTTGTATCTGAATTTCAAAACCTTCTACCTAGGTGGGCAGAGAGATGGTTTAGTGATTCAGGGCACTTGCTGCTCTAGCAGAGGATCCGAGTTCTATTCCCAGCACCCATATCATGCAGCGTGGCTCACAACAGCATGTAACTCCAACTCCAGGAGGATCCAACCCACATACATATACATAAAAAATAAAATAAAAGTCTCGGGCCAGGCATGGTAGTATATCTCTTTACTCCCAGACCTCAGGAGGCAGAGGCAGATGGATCTCTGTGAGTTCAAGGCCAACCTGGTCCAGATAGCAAGTTACAGGGCAACCAGGGCTTCACTTGGTGAAAAATGACTGAATAAAATAGAACGTTTTCCCAAGCCCTTAGCATTCACTGCCCTGTGGGTTCTCTGAAACGGCAGGGATGGAGCTGTGAATGACAGCAGCTTGTTTCAGGTATTTATCATAACTAAAATCACAGAATTTGTATCTGACAAGTTCGATCGGCAAGTAAGTCTGGCAAGTAAGGTCCCCTTACATTTATACTTATATTTACAACTGTAGAACATAATAAAGAATAAAAACGCTATGCAATAAGAAGTTCCACAAGGAACCATCTTCCTTTGGCACAGACGGACAAGGCAAAGCCGAAGGGGAACTGGGATCCCCTCGAGGCCTGCGCTAGTCACCTGAACTCTATCTGGAAAAGCAGATGGTTGAGGGTACCCAGCAAGCTAGTAAAAACTGTGACTTTCTGCAAGAGCAACTGAAGATGGCTTCATAGCTGAAGTGGCCTGGGTCTTTAAAGTGAAGTGTGAACAGGAGAGAGAAGGGGAATGACATGGGAGAGGGGGCACCCTCATCACGTGGGCCAGACATAGGAGCAAAGGCTGAGTCAGACCAACGGGGGCAGGGCAATGGGCTACACTCAACGGAACCTTCAGTCTGGATGCCCACGGGCATCTTAGCATTGACAATTGATGAGGTCACATTTTGCATGAGAGTTTGATTAAAACTGAAAACCACACAAAACTCCAATTATCCCCATAAGACATGTGAGCGCCTGTCCCCTTGCACTGACCAGCAGTTCTTCCCGTAACTCTGCTGCCTCTGCACGCTTTCAGATCACGGAAGCTGAGAGTTTTGAAACATGGACTCGCGGTGTAGCAACGGCATTGCATGCTGTGGTATGCAGATTGATGTCACACTCTGCCCACGGTGTCCGCCACCTCCTCAATCATGGGACTTTTGACTTTATTACATTACACGGCAAGGAGAAATTAGTTTGGAGATATGATTAAGGCTATTTGTTTAGTTATTTTATTTTAAAGTTAGAAATAGGGCTGGGGATATTACTCAGTTGGCATCGTGAGTGCCCAGCACACACAAAGCCCTGAGTTTGATCCCCAGCACTGTATAAACAAGGAGTGGTGGCAAAGGCCTATAAGTCTATACTTAGAAAATGGAGGAAAGTGGAATCGAAATGTAATCCTTGGTTTAGGGTCAGCCTGGGCTACATGAAATCTTGCCTCAAAACTAAAAATAGAAAAAAGAATAGACGGTCTTAGATCTAAGTGCCCAGGATACTAAAAGTGACTAGGTAGACAGAAGAGTCAGAACCAGAGAGGTGACATCTGTGAAGGCTTTAGGACCAGAGAGCTGGCATCTATGAAGGCTCCCGGAAAGTACTTTGGCCTGCTGTCTTGTTTTCAGATTCAAAAGCTCCCAGAGAAAGCCAGAGATTTCACCTTCTTAGCAAGTCTCCAGGTATTCTCTGGGGTTGTTGTAACAAATTAGCTAATTGCTGCTGATGCTGAAGACGGAAGTGGCATCCTGGCTCAGAAGCCACAGGATGGATGTGACAGCCTCTCGAATCTGCCATATTAGAGGAAACTGAGTCTTCCCAGGGTCTCCAGAAAGCAACAAAATTCTGCCAATACAACCCCGATAGACACACCTTGGACTTCTGATCTCCACAAATTTAACAAATTTGCAGTGTTTGGGGCCTCGACGTTTGTAGCAATTTGTCACAGCACCAATAGCAAACTAATACACCGAAAATTTTGTTCAAAAGACAAACTCTCCGGCTGCACCTAATATCAACTAAATCAGAAGTTTGGAGGGCGGGGCCCAGTCTGTCTTTGAACAAGCCTCAAGGGCTTCTGATACATGCTGGAGTTTGAGACTCACGCACTAGACTAAGCAATCATAATCATTCTCTGAAGAAAACACATCCAGACAGAGATCCCCGAGGAAACTCAACACGAGCAGCTAATGACTTGATTAACCATGATAAAATCTACCAGGCCCAGGCTCTGTCTCGACACGCATGCAACAGGGAACCCAACCAAATCTCTGGTGATTCAACCTCCTCCTTGGGGCTCCAGGTCCTCATCTGGAAACCCAGTGGCAAATCTGCCTGCATCCCAAGCCTTTTCGGGAAGTCTCTTTTTGAACTTGCTTATTAACCCAGCTCGAGTTTCAGCAATGGCAACCACTTTCCTCTTCCTCACTATTCTTCAGCTTCAGTGATATGTGTAGGTAAGGGCCAGAGAGGAATATCAAATATTCCAGATGAATTCAAGATTCTTGGATGAAGAGAAGGATTTGATAGACTCAAACATGGAGGCTCAAAAGTTTTTTTTAGTCTGTTTTCGTTTTTAGTTTGTGTGTGTGTGTGTGTGTGCGTGCACACATCTGTATATGGGTTCATACGCATGTGTGTGCATGCATATGTGGAAAACAACCTCTGATATTGTTCTTCAGGTGCCATTCACTTTAATTTTTCTTTTTAAATTAGGACAGGGTCTCTCTGTCCCAGCATGGACCTCACCAAGTAAGCTGGGTTGACTGGACAGCAAGCCCCAGCAATTTGCCTGTCTCCGCCTCCCCAGCATTGGGATCACAAGCGTGTGCTGCATGTATGGCCCTTTTATTTTTACACGAGTTCTGAAGATGAAACTCTGGTCTCTGGGCTTACAAGGCAAATATTTTACCAAATGAGCTCTTTCTAGCCTGGAGTAAAGGTTCCTAATGTCCACAAAGTTGGGTCCCCCATCGTGAGTCATAGTGTGGGTGCTTGCATAACTATCTCAGCATGGTCACTAACATGTCTGACATGGTCAGACAACCCTTGCTTGAATTCTCCAACGACCTCCTCACCTCCAACGGTGTACTCTTCCATTCTGAGGGGTTCTATTACTGTCACACACCAGGTCCCCTCATCTGGTAACCAGTGTTCTTTGGACCTCATGTTTAGTTTCATTTGCACCTACACTATGGTTTCAGTTGCACACTCACACGCAAGCATGCACTATGGCTATCTTGTAGACTCACTGGCTGCATTCATGTGTTTTCTCAGGGCTGTTGGCCTGCATTGACCTCAGAGGGAGGCATGTGTGTAAGCTGGGCAGGAGGTAGGCATGGGCCCTGCAAAAGGCAAAGTGCTTTAAAAGCCTTTGATGATAGGCATTAAGGCTTGAAAGGGTTGTTTCTGAAATACTATACCTCCCTTTTAAGAACTCTTAAGATCTCGAGGGCGATACTCTCTCACCCCAGAAGAATTCAAGCATGAATGTTCTCAGAGCCTCCAATTAAGAATCCAATTCCATGTCCCCAGATGCTCATTTCCGCCAAAATTACCAACTTGGGTCTTTTTTTTTTCCTTCAAGGAATAAACTAGGCAATGCTGAGCAAGAACTCAGAGCTAAATAACCACTGCATGGTGTTAACAAATTGAAATATATAGCCCTATCAATAGCCCTATCTAAGATGCTTAAACAATAAATAGAAAGAAAACCCAAGGCAATCTTGTATTACTAGTTTATTAGCCTAATTGTTGTACATGGCTTAATTATGTGTCAGAAGTCATTCCTACCCTCTTGGGACTTAGAGATTCTGTTTAAATGTCAACTTACCTACATCCGTACAGTCTTATGGCTCAAATCATCTCACAAAATAATTTAGAGAAATTCAATTATTGGACTAGAATGCACTCAATCCTCAACTTGGAGAGCCACAAGATGCTATTTGTTATTCTTAGAGATGGATGCTAGAAATTTAAGCCAAAATACTCAGTGGTTTCTGCTTGCTGCATGTTAAATATATAATAGAATCCTATTCTTTTTAAAATTTATTTATTATGTATACAGCGTTCTGCCTGCATGTACTCCTGCAGGCCAGAAGAGAGCGCCAGATCTCATTATGGATGGCTGTGAGCCACCATGTGAGTGCTGGGAGTTGAGTTCAGGACCTCTGGAAATCTTTGGAGTCTCTGGAAGATTAGTCAGTGCTCTTAACTGCTGAGCCTTCTCTCTAGTCGCCCAGAAATCTATTTTTAGCCCTATTTTTGAGGCATGCTCTCACTACATAGCTCTAGCTGGTCTGGAACTCACTGTGCAGACCAGGCCAGTCTCTGGCTCAAAGATAATTCATCTGCTTTTGCCTCTTGAGTCCTTTAAAGGTAATCACCACCATGTGAAACTCCTTATACATTTTTAAATGGAAAGGATTGATTTGCATATCAAGAAGAGCTATTTAGTAGCAAGCATTGACCTTTTCTGTCCTACTCTATGTTCATTCCATCCAAAGTTCACACTTGGTAGCCAGTGTCACTGGCTTTTGGCAATAACGTTTGAGCCTGCATCATCCCCTGTGACCGCCACCCACTTCTAAGAGCCAGAGTGTTTACTCCACTCAGTGATAAAGTATAAACTATCAACTGCTAGCATCCTATTAGCCCCTGTCATTGCTCCAAAGTGCTATACTTGTCTATGGGTTGATCTCTACATCAATGAATTGATCTTTACAACTATGGGTTTATTTCCGCAACTATGAATTGATCTCTACATCTATGGATTGATCTCCACACCTATGGGATGATTTCCACACCTATGGGTTGATCTCCACACCTATGGGTTAATCTCCACACCTATGGGTTAATCTTCACACCTATGGGTTGATCTCCACACCTATGGGTTAATCTCCACACCTAGCTATGAAAAATAATACGTTTGAGGTGTCAGAACCCTATGAAAGAAGAAAAACTATTCTTCTAGGCCATAATCATGACTGTGACAGAGATCTAAAGACAGGTCTTAGTAAGACAGATTTCATTTTTGGTGAGTACTTAGAATATCATCTCAAACAAATACTTCACAACAGAACCCATTCCATGCCCTGCCCCGAAGCAAAAAGAAACTCTCTCGGGCCCTTCCACATCAAGCGTAAGTAAATAACTCTTGTAAATTTATAGCTTCTCTAATCTTGAATAGTGTAAAACAAAAGTATATTGTTCATTACACAGAGTGGGTCTTCCTTATGTGACATTGCCTTTCATAGTAACTGGGCTTCTTCCAAACAGAACCAATGGGTTACATGTGTATATATTGAGAGAGAGAAGGAAATTTACTTTTAGGGCTTGGCTACCATGAGTGTGGAAGCTAGAGCATCTGAAATCTTCAGGGCAGGTCGACTGACCAAAAGACTCCAGGACCTCTGATGTTGATGCTCCCATGCAAAGGCAGTTGAGAGACAGAGTTCCCTTTCCCAGCAACCTCAGTCTTTTTTCAAGACCTTCTGATTGGTGAAGGCTCATTCACATAATAGAAAATAATCCACTTTATTTTAAAAAAAACCTACTAATTTAAATGTTAATCTATAGCTTTCCTATCTAGGTGCTCTGTTGCTTTCTCATGGCCCAGTGCTTAGGTCCAAACACAAAGCACTGTATGAGTGAACCCACTTCAGTCCTTCACACTAGAAAGTCAGTGTATTCTACTTAGTTACCCAAGATCTTAATTAGATGATGGGGATTTGTTGACTTTGGGGAGTTCCATGCCCCCTTTCTTCATTGTACCTAGTATCTACCACCTATTATTCTACCCAAATAATTTTTTGCATTCTTTTTCTGCAGATTCAATGCCTTTATCTTTTTTGGAACAAGAAAATAATTTAAAGCTGCTTCTTACATCATCCTATGCCTTGAGGAAGAATCTAGGCTAAGGGGAAACGGCTAAAGTCCTCGCTATAACTAGGCATTATGCCATGGGGGTTCGCAACGGCCCTGCAGTCCAGAGACAGAGAAGTCCACATGGAGAGGAATGAACTTGCCAGTCCTACCTTGCCAACTACATGAGTCAACACTTTAGAAGTAAATCATCCAACCTCTGTCAAGCCTTCAAATGATTCCTCAAACCACTTTTAAGGCATTGTTGATCAGAGAAAACTCTTCTCATGTGCCCTGTCTGAATTTCTGACCTGTAATTGATAACTATTAGATACTACACTATACTATACTATACTATACTATACTATACTATACTATACTATACTATACTATACAGTATTATAGAATGTACAATTGTGTGAAAACAGCTTTTTTCAGTCAGCTTATTATTATTATTATTATTAATTAAAAATTTCCACCTCTTCCCCGCCTCCCTTTCCCCTCCCCTTCCCCACCTCCCCTTTCCTCTCTAGTCTTAAGAACAGTCAGGGTTCCCTGCCCCGTGGGAAGTCCAAGGTCCTCCCCCATCCAAACAGGTCTTTAAAGGTGAGCATCCTAACAAACCGAAGCCAAGGACAATGGCATTGGGATTTGATTCTACTGCATGGACTAACTTTGTGAAAATAACTTTTTAAAGACAAAATAGTAACAACAACAACAACAACGATAATAATATATGATCAGTTCAAGGTAAGAGTCATTGCTGTAGAGGACAGAAAACAAAAGGTGACACAGAGAATTGTTAAGGAATTAATAAAGATTCAGGCTTTTTTTGGGGTAATATTCATTACCCTGGATGGATGGATATGTAGACAGATAGACTTTATATGGTCCAGCGATGATAATTCCACGAGCCATGAGTATGTACTTAATGCAAGTAGATTGTGTTAATATATCTTTAAGCACATGTGGTCCAACACATAGGAACTTAACTTTGACCCAATAAATTCTGAAGATGTTGCCTCCTCTCATTCAACATGTCCTTCTGGGTTCACACCCTGGAGAAGTTCTTACATCAGAGGACAGGTGCAATATGAGTAGGAGCAAAACCTCATAAATAAGTACCAACAGATGCACATCTAACAAAAATTCCCACAATAATGGGACATTAAAGGACTAAGTGTGGAACAAAAACAATAGGCTAGAAATCATTACATTTCTGTGAAATCAGACAGCTGAAAATAAACAAGACATTGGTTAAAGTTCCTTGCTCTCCCTTCTTGCTCTACATGTTGAAATGCCACATTTATGGACTCAATATTCTATAACATTATATAGCATCATACCCTCATGCAAGCAGCTTTTCAACCCATATTACATGTTGATGGGTTCAATGAACAAAGTATTGGACCAAGCATCAGTAGGCAGGATGTTGGGTGGGCCTGCAGCCTCTCACCTTGGGGTGAATCATTTCATTTCTCCCAGCTGAACCCCAGGGTTATCATGAGCTACTGTGTTTTTAAATGGCTATGTACTGAATTTCTTGATTGGTTAAAGAAGAGGTTGCATCCCTATTCAGAGGGGAAAAAATACAACAAAGACCTCTAATGAAATGATAGTCCAGTAATCTTTTCCTCTACCTTTTATTACTTTGTGTTTCATTGGGCCTTGTAAATTATTAAATGGTTAGATTTACAACATCTTAAAGTTAAGTCTAAGCCTTGGCATCTTACAGGAAAGAGCTCTGTATTTATTACCGAGAAGTAGTTATTCCAAAGACCTTGTTAAGTGTCTGCACTAGCTATTTTTCTTGTTGCTGGAGAACACCTGGCAAAAGCAACTGAAGGAAAGGAGGTTCATTCTGACTCAGTTTTAGGATGTACACACAAGGAAGTAGAGCATGGTGCATGTCCAATAGCTGGCCACATCATGTCTACTGTCAGATAGCGAGCAGAGGGCTATAAATGCTTGTACTTAGTGGCCTTCATTTCCCCCTTTTTATTTCTTTGTTCATGCTGGAGCACTGTCAATAGGATAATGGCACCTACATGCAGGGTGGATTGTCCCTTTTGCAGCTAAACCTCTCTGGAAACACCCTAGCAAATATGCTCAGAGGTGTATCTCCCAGGGGATTCCAAGCCCAGTCAAGTGGAAAGTGCCCCCAGCTTTACCTTTCTTAATCCCAGTTCAGGACCCGGTGATCATATCCCACTATGAGAAGCTGACCAAGGCGGGTATGGAAAAAATACAAGCAAACAAATAAACCTATCTGGCAACCTCATCAATCGCTAGAGACAAATCAAGGGGAGAAGCTACAGATTGACGATGTGTTCTTCAAGACGCAGAAATGGAGATTTTCACAGGAACCCCGGCCGGCTACAGCTCATCCTGTCCCCACATCCTTCCTGTGTCTTCAGCACTAAGGGAAGGACTGCTTAGGCTTCTCGACTATCTGAACTTCTGCTACTTTCCTCTCTACCCTCCACCCAGTCCTTACACATGGTTTCAACTACATGCCCAATGTTCACACCAAACACTGTTGCTGCAACCCAGCTCTTCCCAGCGTCCCCAGCAAGGCGAACTAGGCACCAAGTAGAGGTGTCTGCCGGACACACCCTTTTGTCCCTCTGTACAAAAAGTTACTCCTGCCTGGGACAATTTGTTACACAATCCTCAGGACCACTTGACAGGAGGGCAGAGGAGATGGGTCCTCTGGCCGGGAATCAAGCAGAGTTTCTCTAAGGAACAGCCCTTGAATTTTCATCACATTCTGGGCTTTTCTTTCTGTCACAACACATTTTCAATTTCAAGCAAAACTTGCCAGTCCCTGCACTAAAGAATGGGAGGAAACAATAATTTTTAGAACATATGTAGGCTTAATAGTCTCCATATAGTTCCTCCAACTGATCCTAATAGTGAGATACTGAAGATCCAAAATAGTCAAGCCTTTCCACAAGGTGCAGCTTTCGAGCGCTCTCCCGGCGTGCGCCTGCTCTGTGGAAATGAAAGCTCTCATTCCTCTTCATCTTTCTTTCGCTCCTGGGTTTCTTCAAGGAGCTCTGAACTCCCAAGAGAACTGTGCAGCCCTAACGTGTCAATTTCTAGACATTCACGTTGAGTATGAAATGAGAAGATTTTAAGTGTTGCCAGGAACGGTAAGTAATGTTCGCCGTGGGAGAGAGAAATCAGCCCAGGAAGAGGCGAAATGTTTCTGCCGCAGATGGCCCTGAAAGTGACAGTTTCTTCAACTCTCTGAACTGATTTTGATTTTGGTCAGCCTGCTCCTATTGCAAATAGCTTCTTCATTTGTTTATGGGATCACTACTAAACATACCAGCGCTCCCCGCCCATGCTCTGGAAAATAATTCTCTCGGATTCTTATAAACAAGTTAAGTGGAAGAGGCTCAAAGAACATCTTAAAGAACATCTTCCCCCCTTCTCTCTCTTCTCTTCTCTTCTCTCTCTCTCTCTCTCTCTCTCTCTCTCTCTCCTCTTCTTCCCTCCCTCCCTCTCTCTCTTTCTCTCTCTCCTGTCTCTCTTCTCTCTCTCTTCTCTCTACCCCTCCTCTCTCTCTCTCCCTCCTTACCCCTCTCTCTTTCTCTCTCTTCTCTCTCTCTCCCCTCTCTCTCTTCTCTCTCTCTTCTCTCTCCCCCCTCTCTCTCTTCTCTCTTTCCCCTCTCCTCTCTCTCTCCCTCTCTCTCAAATTGTACCCAGACCCTAAACCCCAGCATGCTAAGAATTCAAACTAATCCATCCCATGCGCAGCGCTGGGGCTGCTGTTGTGCTTGCTCAGAACAAAGGGAAACGGGCATCATCTTATTAGTGAGCTTGTCCACACAGAGTGGAACCCTTTCACTCTCCTGTTTGGCCATTTAAAAAAAAAGAATGCAGAATTTGTTGAGTTTAGATTCTTAGAGAACTTCAAACCATTCTCTTTCTCCCAGGATTCTGTTCTCTTGATGAGCAGACCTTGAAGACCAGTGCATTTCCTCTCTCCACAGCTCCCTACTTCTTTGACTAGGACTGAACTGCATCTACTACTTACATTTTCATTGAGCAATGGGACAAAAGCCTATTGGTAATGTCTGAGAATTTAAAAATCTAGAAAGAGTAACCCAAAACAGGTTTTCAAGTTAGGAACAAGCTCCTCTTTAGAAAAACAAACAGCTAATATACAAATTCACTGAATTGAGGCCAACAATAGAAAATCAGACCTCATAAAAGTAACAAGCTTCCATATAGCAAAGAAAACAATCCATCAAGTATAAGTAAGTCCACAGGGTAGGAGACAATCTTTGCCATCTCTACATTTGATAGAAGATTAATATAAAGAATCATTAAAGAATTAAAAAAAACAAAGTCAAGAAAACAAGTGAACAATTGAAAAAATAAGCTATGGTTTTAAACAGAGAATCCTCAAAAGAATAAACAAAAATTGCTAAGAAATATTTTTAAATGTGTTCCAACATCTTAGCAATAAGAGAAATGCAAATTAAAACTACTTTGAGATTTCATTTTATCCCAGTAAGAATGGCCAGAATCAAGAGAGCAACAGGTAACAACACTGATGAGGGTACAGGAAGAGGAGGTCTCATTCACCGTTGGTGGCATTGATTCCTGCATCCATTAAGGAAATCAGTGTGGAGAATTCACAGAAAGCTTAAAAGAGAGTCTACCCAACAACTGAGTCACACCACTCCTTAGCGTATGCCAAAAGAACTCAACATCCATCCTTGGGTGAGTCAAGCTCATTGTACTTTATTCCCAGTAGCTAGGAGATAGAAACAAACTACGTATCCTTCAACTGATGAATGGATAATGGAAATGTGATACACATATACTGTGGAATTCTAGTCAGCTGTAAAAGAAATGAAGTCAATGGGTAGAACTAGAATACATTCCACTGAGTTAACCCAGGCCCAAAAGGAAAAACATCACGTTTCTTATTTGTGAATACTAGCTCTGAATCTTTAGATGTAAGTATATAACTTGGAGCAACCACAGAAACAGGAAAGTAAAAAGGGATTGTGTGGTGAACGGAGGAGCCCTAGAGAGACAGAGAATAGTGGCCAAGTATTATGGAGGGAGAAATGGAAAGATGAATGAGATTTAACTAGGAAGTGGGAAGGGAGGAAAATACAAAGGAAGCGAAAGAGATGAGGAATAAATATCACTAAGAATGCTTGATAAAGGCACAGGGGATCATATTACTTTATGTTTACTTAAAGATACATATTCAATATATGTGTATGTGCATAGACACAATTCAAAGGAAATTTAATGTTTGCATTAATAATTCTCTCCCTAGGAGCTGTAGACAATCTAACAAAAATTCTAGTACCAGGGATTGTAAACCTTCCTTTGAGTTGTTAGTCAGAAGAGTCCAAGAGACTTCCCAAACACTATGGACTACTACCATTGCCCTTGACTGCATCTCAGATCATGAAGGTAAGTCCCTATGGCTGAAGATGTCACACACTTCAGACTGAGGGCTGGGAGGACCTGGACACTGTTGGGGACTATTATTTTATTATTATAAATAAAATATTATAAATAATAAATAAAAATATTTATTATTTTAAGGTGTGCTATTTTTGTTTATGCTGTGGAACATTTGTTTAACGATGTTGCTTTTCTTTATGCTGCATTTGTTGAACTCTGTGAAGCTGGGATCTTTCAGGTGTTGGGATCAACACCTGATGGCCTAACTAGGAAGTTAGTTAGAGCTAAACAGCCAATAGCAAGGCAGAAACAAGGGTAGGCAGGTCTGGCACGTAGAGAGTATAAATAGGAGGAGAGATCGGCAGATAAAGAAAAGGAGCAAAAGAACAAGGAGGGGAAGATGGTAGGGGCCAGTCACCCAGTCAGTCACAGAGTAAGAGAGTAAGATAGACAAAAGTAAGAAAATCAAACGGTTCAGAGGCAAAAGATAGACAGGATAACATAAGAAAAGCTAGCAAGAAACAAGCAAAACTAAGGCCAGGTAATCCTAACTAAGAATAAGCCTCCATGTGTGATATATTTGGGAGCTGGGTGGTGGGCCCCCCAGAAAAACCAAAAGAGTAAAACTTAGAATAACAGAACACCTCCTCTCTGAGAATCAGCTCTCAGCATCAAAGGTTCTGTGCAAACCTCTAGGGGAAAAAAGAAATTGGTAGTCCTACCCAGCTGTAAAGCCCATGGACCACAGCAATGGTCAGGGACATTACAGGTGTCCCCAGTGGTGCAATAGTGGCATTTTTTTATCTAGGGAATAATAAACAACTGTCTAATTGAACTTAAGGTCCATCCAATAAGGAGAATTCACACCTGCACTGCAAACCTAGCCTGCTCCCCCTGGCTGAGGAGTCATGGATCCTCTATGAAAACCTACTCCTGATGCTTTCCTAAGCTAACATTTTCTTCTCGATAACGTTTATCCTTATATCCAAGTGTAAGTGCAGATCTCACTGCTTGTTAAAGAAGCTTCCCTTTGCAGCAGAGACTATGACAAAAATCCACAGCTGATCAAAAGGCAGAGAACAGCTGAGCATGGGGTGTTCCACCCTAACTGATACATCTACAACACAATCCCCACACATAAGGATCAAGGAGCATCCCGGAAGAGGGGGCACAAAGATTGTTAGAGCCAGAGGACCAGGACCCCTGCGGAGAGATACCCTGAGGAAGCAAAGGTAGCCTCTAAGAGGCAGAGAGGCACAGATCACTTCTTTTTCTCGCAAGTTCTTTCCATTCTCACCTTTAACTTTGTTGTAAGTTCTCACTAATTTGCCCAACCTGGGTGTCAGCTCACTCTCCAGCCCACACAGGCCTTGAACTTGTCTTCTTTCCTTGGCCTGTTGAATGTCTGGGATCATAGGACAAAGCACCAGGCTATTTTTTTAATTTAATTTTTAATTTTTTTTAACGTGGCAGGAAGGTTGTACCCGTGAAATTTCAGAAATATAATCAGCTCAATAAAACCTGGAGAATGATAACATTGGCTGGTGTGCCAACATGGATGGGGTACATCTCACAAGGCCCCAGCTCTAGATGAAAAATGATACACGGTCAATGGCTACTGAGTGAGGAATGCCAGTGTTCCCCAGAGATGAGCTTCCTGAAAGATTATCCAATCCCAAATGGTCATCCCTAAACAAATACACATACTAGCAATACTAAATGGGCCTAGCAGAATTTATTTATATCTATAGGTGTGTATGTCTTGTGTGTATGTGTGTGTGTAAAAATAAAGAGGTCATGAACTTGAAAAGGAATGGGGAGGGCATGGGAAGAGTTGTACAGGGTGAGGAAGGAATGAAAATTATATAAATATAATACTCATTTATAAAATTTTGGAAAAAAATAAAAATTAAATTTAAAAAATAGCCTGGTGCTTTGTCCTATAATTCCAGACATTCAACAGGCCAAGGAAGGAAGACAAGTTCAAGGCCTGTGTGGGCTGGAGAGTGAGCTGACTCCCAGGTTGGGAAAATTAGTGAGAACTTACAACAAAGTTAAAGGTGAGAATGAAAGAACTTATGAGAAAAAGAAGTGATATGGGCCTCTCTGCCTCTTAGAGGCTCCCTTCTATTCCTCAGAAAACAAATATCTCAGGCTCACAGTGACCTTTTAGTTACTTCCTTTAGTATCAGCTAACATCCAACAAGCCAAAACATGTCATTCTTGGCATCCCACAATTCTCCCCACCTTGTGCGAGCTTTAAATGTGGTATGACATCCCTCAAATAGTTTTATTATAAAACACATCACCTTTCCCGAAGGAGACTCTAATCAAGATGCAAAAGAAAACAATTATGGGGTTATTCAAACAAGAAATGTGTGGCAGGTCATAAACATAAATTAAGGCACTCAAAAGAAAAATAAAATTTAATGAGGACAAAAAGGAAAAACAATATAAGGAGCCCTTGTCTATAGAGGAAGTAAGAAGCCCCACCACCACCACTCCATTTCCAACTTTGATCCTGTCCTGCAGCCTTGGGTAACGTTTGGTGACACTTCATTTGGACAGCCTCTACAAGTAAGGGGAGTTCATGCAGGGACAAATTGATGATCCGGCTCTGAGGAAATAAAAGCTCTGATTTGTGATGGTTGTTCAATTGCAACGGAACAAAACCTCCCACTGTCCACCTATTTCAAATGACCAACAGTTTCGTAACTGGCCATGGAAATTCCTGAACATATGAGCTAGTTCCTGCACACCGTGAGTGTCTGGAATGTGAGCAGCAGCTGCTCCAACTCTGGATAGCCATCAGTAGGTAAGGAACAGGGCCTTAGAATGGAACTGGGTAAATCTTGGAGACCCCCATGCTAGGATATCAGTGATAGGGCACATGCTCATTGCTGCCGAGAACACGAAGGTGGGACCCACTTGCTGGCTTTGGGAGTGGAATCAGGAAAGATGTGTGGTACAGGAAGAAAATGGAGCTCCAGATGGCAGGGTCCAGACACTGGTGAGCAGAGAGGAACTGGTGGCAACAAAGCTGAGGGCACAGGGAAGAGGAATGGGAGCTTGTAAAAGCGAAGATAGGGACCGGGGTGAAGGTGAAGGAAATGCCGTGCAGTAAAATTTCCCACAAGAGGAGCCAAGGATAACTGGCTCCTGTCACAGCTTTGCCTTCAATTCACCTGCCTGCGCCACCAGGCTCTCTGAGAGTCTCACTTAGTTTCCAAGAGAAGTAGCCATGGATAAAAAAGAGTTTCTGTCCAGTGACCTGTCCCTTCCCTGAAAACCATTACCAAACAAGGGCCAGGCATGGTCATCCATGCCTATAATCCCAGCATGGCACTCAGAAGGTTAGGACAAAAGAACTACAAAGACTTTAGGGTACCTTGGACTACGGAGGGAGCTGCAGGGTTGTTCTCTGTCTAAAGAAAAGAAAGAGTGTGAACTCAGGTTGATAACGCCTCCTTACACGTATGGAACAGCTTTAGAATGGGAAAAGCTGTCTCAAAAGACCAGAGGGGGGAAAATTCCCCAGAACAATTTGGCTTTGAGTTAACAGATCTGAAGATCTTAAGGCAAAAATAGGTCTTTGAGATCCTATGTCATTCTCCCGCCTTTGGAATAAAGCTCTGTGATTTAGTAAGAGTCCCCCTCCCATTCCCCTGAGTCCCAGGGACTGGACCCTGCTTCCCCAGACACTCTAAAGAAAACTTGGCTCTCCCAATTGCTTCCCAAGTGACTGTTTCCCAAACACACACACACACACACACACACACACACACACACACACACACTCATTTTTAAAAGTTTACTGACCTACTCAAGGAATAGGAGAACTGCTAAAAATGGACACTGAGAAAATTTTAGTTACAGAGTTGTTTTTTTTTAAGATAAGACAGAAGCAAAACAGTTCAGTTAGTGTAAACTCCTAGGCATTTTTTTCTTTTGGAGAAAAATCAGCATACTTGGTACTTCCTGTTTGTGCATCTTCTTATGGAAGATGCCTGGCCATATTTAGAATCACCAAGTAGAAATCTCTTTGAATATTACATTCTACAAGAAATCTAGCTCATTTCACTTTTCATAGCTCTGGCTTTTTACTGAATTAAAACTATTAGCTTTTTTAAATGTGTGTGCGTGTGTGTGTGTGTGTGTGTGTGTGTGTGTGTGTGTGTTTATAGTATATGTTCATGCAGACATACAAGTACCAAAGTGTGCCCGTCGTGGTGAAGGTGTGGAAGTCAGAGGACAACCTTAGGTCTCCATCCTCATCTTCTACCTTGTTGGAGACAGGTTCTCTTTCTGCCTGCTCTCCACTAGCTGGTGCAGGGACTTCCCAAGCTTCTCCTGTCACTACCTTGTGTCTTGCTGTATGCGCTCTATGGTTACAGATACGTGCCACTGTGCCTAGTTTTATGTGGATTCTGAGGACTCGAACTCAGGTCCTCATGATCAAGCAGCAAGTGATTTTCCCACTGAACCATCTCCACAGACCCAACTTGCCTTTAATACAGAAATTTAAATTTAAAAATCTTCAGTAAAACAAATGAATAAATGAATGAATGAATGAACAAATGTGCTTATCAAATACCAGTCTCTCCTTCTCAGCTTCTATTGGTGCCTTCCTTACTCCTGTTCTAGAAATTCCCAGTCTCTCATCCTGACTACTGAGCTGCTGGGACATTAATCCGAAGGAGATTTAGACCTGTACTCAGTCCAGGTCTACTGATATTTTAAAGAACCTGCTAGCAAGTCTTCTCACTAGAAGTGGAGTCTTTTTCAAGGTTCATTCATAAATAGATATGAGAGATATATAAAGAGTTGTATTTTAAGGAATTGGCCCACACCATTTGCTGTAGCTGGCAAGTCAGTTTTGTCAGGTAGACCGGCAGACTAGAAACTCGACTGCAATTGACATTGCAGTTCTTGAGGCAGACCATCTTCCCCAGGAACCTCAGCTCTTGCTCTTGAGGCTGTCATCTGATTGGACGAGACACATGGACCAGTCTCAAGAGTTGTCTTCCTTAAAATAAACTGATGGCAATGTCAATCACATCCACAAAATCCCTGATTAGCCAAAACTAGGAGTAGTGTTGAACCAAATAGCAGTACCAGAGCCAAAACCACATATAAAATTAGCTCCGCTTCTCAGGAGCTGGAATGTCATTCAGTGGGAGAGTGCTCACCAACTCCCTATCTCTAGCCCTGGATTACCCTACACTCATGTATCCCACCTTCACTCCAGGGTCTGTGGTGGCATTAATTTGGTAGTTGCCACATTAGCCCAGATGGTATCTACTCTCTGTGGCTATTTCTCTCCTTTTCATTTTGAAGAATTGTTCTGGTTTGTTTTGGTTTTTTTTTTTCCAGAGGGACAAATTCATTTCCCTAAAGGGTCCATCTGTGTCATCAGTTCCCTGTAAGTATTAATGGACCATGCTTAAATGACAGTGTCCACTGCAAGTTGTCTATGGACTCTGGTCCATGCCATTCTTGCTTTGGAACCTGGCCATCTGTCACCCTTAGGAACCTTCTAACCACTCGTGTGGCAAGGGACTCTTGGGAAGGCCCATACTAGCCCTGTGGAGTCTTCCTGAGAGGGACATATTTCCATTCATAGCTCATTTGATGAAACAGGTCACATGATCACACAAGCTACCAGAAGCATGGAACTACCACTCCCATGTGATGAAGGAAAATGTGGAAAGATGCGGTGCCAGCATTGACTGCTACCCATTGACTGCTGCTGAGTCCGTTCAACTGGTCTACCCTGCAGAGAAACATACACACCCCAAGCACAGAAAGGGTGAGGCTTTGTCTGAGCAGGCCACCAGCCCTCCTCCACCCTCCCAGGTCGCCTTGATCCTCCACCAGACATTGTCGCAACCTCCTCTGTGCACTTGCTCATGTCTCCATATATACATCCAAAATCCACTCTACAACTTCATAATGAAACAACCTTATAGTATATCGACAGCTTGGATACTTTTCCTAGGCTCTGATTTTCCTTACAGGAATTAACATTTCAACTAAAAATTAATTTTTTAGTTCACTCAGGATTACTTCCACACAGATTTCCTAGCTTCATGCTGAAAATCCACTCGAGACCAGTGACCGAATATCCTAGTACCTAACTTGCCCTTTGTTTCTAATAATATGCTGAGAATTAAAAACAATTAAGTTTTTTATTAATTTATAATAATTTTTATACACTTAAATAAATATTTATACATTTATAACTAAAAATTTAATCAAAACTTTACGAGAAGATACTTATAAAATGTATTATGTGAATAACAATATTCTATAATCAATGCCATTGTTGTGAAACAAAAATGTTCATATGCACCACTTTTAGTGATTTAAAAATACTTCAGAGTAGTAGAGAATTGTTTTCAGAAAATGAAAGGAGAATTTTTGTTTGTTTGTTTGTTTGTTTGTTTTTCGAGACAGGGTTTCTCTGTAGCTTTGGTGCCTGTCCTGGAACTAGCTCTGTAGACCAGGCGGGCCTTGAACTCACAGAGATCCTCCTGCCTCTGCCTCCCGAGTGCTGGGATTAAAGGCGTGCGCCACCACTGCTCAGCTGAGAATTAATATTTTTAAAATAGGAAGGTATGTGTTCATACTTTGAAAAGAATTAAGATTAAGTCCTTATGAATTTTTTGATTCTTCCCTTCCCTTTCTAAAATTTTAATTACACTTATTTATTTAATGTGTGTATTCACGTGCGTGTGCACATGTACATGCACAAATGTGCATGTGCACACATGAACATGTGCCATAGAACATATTTTGAAATCAGAGAACAGCTTGTGGGAATCCATTTTTGTCATAGGAGGCCTGGGGACCAATGTCAGGTTAAAAGCTTGAGGGCACTAACTCTATTTTGAAGTAACAAAAATCTATCTCATCCTGTTTAAGTAATTGAGAAGAGAGAAAAGGAGGGGCCAGAAGGGAGCTAAAAGAAGGAAGCAACCACCATAGATTATGACAGCCTCCCTGGAAAACTAGCCAGCCACGGGAACTGCCCATCACCAAGCCCTCCACTGCTCGGCAGAACCTACCAATGGGAAGGCTTCTGCCCTCCTCCCCAGGGGCCTGAGGTTAAAGCTCTATGAGCACTAGGAAGTGGAGGTGGCATGTGTGACAGACAGCACACAGGGTAACAAGATGTCCCCTTCAAAGCCCAGACACCACCACAGGTCATTACCTAAGGGAAAGGAAGTATTCTTGCTTGTCTTCTTGCTTGTCCTAGCAACTACAAGTTCTCAAACTGGGTGAAGCCCAGGCCAGCAAAGTTGTGCAGCGGTTTACCAGTGTGGGTGTGAGCACAGGAGCGGGCTGAGCGCAGCCCTATCAGATGTGCATTTGCTACGTGCTCTGGGATATCTTTTTCTATGAACCGAGCCCTCAAGGCCCAAATGCTTCCTATGGCCCAAAGGAAAACAGTAGGTTAGTAAAACAAAAACAACAGAAAAAGAGGAGGTAGGAAAACACTAACTTTATGAATTACTTTATGTCAAAAGCTAACAAAAGCGTTTTCAAAAGACTTCTTTACTTTTATTTATGCTTGTATCTGTATGTATGCATATATGTGTGCAGGTGCCTGTGGAGTTCAGAAGAGGGCATTGGACCCCCTCAGAGCTGAAGTTACAGGCAGTCGTGAGCTGTCCACGTGAGTTCTAGGACCCACCTTCCAGTCCTCCACAAGAGTAGTTCACACGCTTAACCACTGAGCCCCAGGTGCCAGCTCTTAAGGTTAATGTGTTGACCCAAGGACAAGGTCAGCAGGCTTGGAATCCCCATTCAACTGAAATCTACTAGAGTGGTGATCTCATGCCTAAGATGCACCATCCTTTGCTGTGCTTTGCTATGTGACTCAAGGGCACCTCACTTGGCATTTAAAGGCATCCTCTGGGCATGCATTAAAGCAAGCATTAAGTTTTCAACAATCCCATTGCCACACACTCTGATAGATGCCAACGTTTTAAGTCTCCCAGTGTATCACTACCAGGAAGCTCTGGGAATCATCCTGGAGAGAAGACCAGCCTCTACTCTTGCTCTTAGAGACCACTCCCACTGGGCTTGTCTGAGTGCCTGCACATCCTCATACCTCCGTGCGGCTTCTTCCTAACCCTGCGGACTGCCCTACGGGCAGCCTCAAACAGCTACAAACGCCTTACATCTACAGAAACCCTGGCTTTTGGGTCTTGCCTTAGATTTTGGTGAACGTCCAAATTGGAAGCTTAGTTTAACAGAGGGGAGAGGGGAAGAGTCAACCCTTCCAGCTGAGACTAAAGCCTAATAAAGGAAGTGCAGAACTGGCGCATGCCAGTCCAGACTCGAACTTCCTTTCCCTTGTTCAGCCTGGGGCTAAACTCAAGAGTCCTAATTACCGCCCTTCACATTCCAAGCGCCTTAGCAACTTCCAGGCTGCCTCTAGCAGCAGGTGGAGCTACTGTCCTAGATCCTGGGTGAGGTGCAGCAATAGCCTAATCTAATTCATCAGCTACCAGCAGGAAACACAAATGATAACACTAAAATCAGATTGCTGGAAAGAGGGGCGTGTACAGTAGATGTGAAAGAATTCCTGGAATTTTTTTTAGACCAGACACTGTACGAGGAAATGTGGTTATATTTGTTAAGTGTGTTAAGAATGTAGTTTTTATTATATATATTCTGTGAAGCCTTTCTTGATGTGGGATTCCACTCTGTATGCTATGAATATGTTTTACTACCACTGGTTGGTTAATAAAGAAACTACTGTGGCCTATGGCAGGGTAGAAAACAGCTAGGGGGAAAGTAAACTGAATGCAGGGAGAAAGAAGGCAGAGTCAGGCAGACCGGTAGACGCTCAAGAATCAAGTGGTGAAGTAACAAAGCCTTGTACTAAAATATAAAATAATAGAAATGGGTTAATGAAAGATGAAAGAGCTAGCTAGGCATATGCCTGAGCCCTTGGCCAAATGGTGTTGTAATTAATACAGGTTTTGTGTGATTATTCGGGTCTGGGTAGCTGGGAAAGGAAAGCACAGTCACCACTTCCACTTTCTATTGTGGAGGTGCTTGTTGACCAGGAACCCCCACCCCAGTATTACCTAACTCCTAGGGGTAGCAAAAATTTTCCATTGGGCACCGTGTTCCACATGCAACCAAGAAATTCCTCTTCATTCACATCCTTCTACTAGCTGTCTGACTCTTGACCACCAAGAAACCAGTCCTTCTTCTGACCTAAATCACTCCAGGGCCAAGCACCCAGCTTGCAGAGACCATCAACGTTATAGCCCAGTGCCAGCCAAAATGACTAAAGCTTACCCGTTCTAAACAGTTTAGAATGTCCTGTTTCTGTTTCCCTGCAAACCCACAGTAGACTGTCCAGGTTGATTTCCCCTCTCACTCAGCCCTGACCCAAAGTTGCTGTGAGTGACTTGGGCTCCAAGCCTGGACAACTGTTTGCCTGTTTCAGGCTATGATGGAACAGTACCGACCTATGACGTCACGTCACAGGATGGAAAGAAAAGCCAAGCGGAGCCTCTTTTCACTCACAAAGGCCACATCTTCCTGAATGGAAATGAGGTTGGCACTGCTCCTCTGGTCACCACCTTCATCCCTAGCGCTCTAGCCAACTCAGAACTTGGTTAGCAGCAACAAGCGATGTCTCTCTGCCTGTGTGGGACTGGGTGGATCTCCAGGCCTCCTGTTGACATCAGCAGTTTCCCTCCTGGGCCTCTGAGAAGAGGGGTAGTTACTTGAGTAGCAAGGACACTGAAGCAGGACTCTGAGACCACAGGTCTACCCCTGCTGTTGGCTTCAGGCAAACTAATCCGCCCTTCACGTCCCCTTTTCTTATCTGTAAAATGAAGGTGGTAGGTGGTAGTGACTGTCACCCAGGGTTGGGGGAATGCCACAGTAAAGTATCTGAGAATAGTAGGTAGGGCGTGTGGCACACATGTTGGTTGGAAGCAACTGTTGGCTCTAGGAGCCCCACTTCTCCAGGGTGTTTGCCTCTCTCATGCAGCCTCTTGACCCATCCTGGTGCTTCACCACATGGCTCGCATGTGTCCCTTCCTCTGCTGCTATGTCCCACCATGATAATAGACTGAATTTCTGAACTTAAGCAAGCTGCTCCAATTAAATGTTTTCCTTTGTAAGAGTTGCTGTTGTCATGATTTCTCCTCACAGCAATAAAAATCCTAACTAAGACATCCACCTCATGCCCATTCAAAGACCCAGGCTAACAGAGATTTCACTACCTGGACTATCACTCATTGTCTTAGGAGAGCAAGGATAAGGTAAAGTGCTGTATCTCCCCCTAAATGTGCTTTAGCATTACTCCACTCACACACTGGCCAGACAGAGACATATGGGTGTGCACAATTTTAAAGGGACAGGAATATTATCTCCTTGTACACCCAGAAGTAGAATGGAACCCACGATTGGTGGAAGTGCTCATGTCTTACATAGAAGGAACAGAAAGTTATCTCAACCAGAACGAGAGACTGCTATGTGCTAGTTCTGACACCCCAGGAGAGCTTGAAGAGGGAGATGCATTGAAAAGTTCTATGTAAGAGAGAGGTGGGGTCAGACTTACTTACTCATCTGTTCAGTTGATTTTTTTTTTCTCATTAGGTATCTGCTGTGGGAGTTCCTTCAGCTCCTTCAGCCAATCGCCGCTGAGTTACCAGCCCATTGGGGCGTGGTCTCTCCCTTTAAAAAAAGCAGCGGCTGTCCTCCACTCTCTCTTTGTCTTCCGGCTCCGTTTCCGGCCCCTGGACTCCTTTCCTGTTCGCGTGGAGGGGCTGTTGTCTGGGACGGTAATCTGTAAGTTTTTTCCCCTTTGAATAAATAACCATTCTATTAATCATAATTCCAAACTGGTGTGGGATTGTCTGTGACTTACGCCTTCATCTGGCGCCCCACGTTTGGTTGTAGAACCCCCCCTTCCCCCCCACTCAACTGCTTGCTACCAGCTCGGCTAGTCACGAGACCTCCCTCAGCTGCGGCCTGTGCCCTGTGTGTGGAGCCAGCAGTTCAGTTAAACCCCACGCCTCCCAAGCTCCACAGGCTCGGGACAGTCTCTGCCTGCCTGGTTTGCTCTTTTCTGAGTTGTTTTCAAATTTCCCTTGTAAGTGCGGCGCTTTAGTGGCGTGAATCAGAACGACTCGGTCACGTGGAGGCATACGCGGCTTCCGGGTTGCTCTTTTCTACCCCTGGATTCTGGGTTTCTGGTTCCGTGTATGGAATTGATTTAATTAAACTTTCTTTCTTGAGCAACTTATATTTCCTAGTTTTTAACAAATACTAAGGCAGACACTGAAACAGGACCTGTTTAAGTCACCTTTGCAGTGGTTCTAGTCGCAACTTGGCAACAGCGCCACCAACTAGACAAGAGGTAATATGGCAGTTTTTGTTTCCAACGCCAATTTTACTGTTTTCTTTATTAATACAATGGATTATGTCATGCAAGGTTTATATGACTATGGGAATATATTAATTTACTTGTTACTAGGTTTCAGTTTTCTTTTCAATATTTTATCATTAAGAAAGATACGATTTTTACGGACTAATATTGAACAACTAGTTGAAAGGATTAAAATTATTGAAAATCAGGGGTTATCTGAACAAGTGGATACTATGATAGACAAAATTGACTCCATGTCCAAGGGTACTAGGAAGTTACCTGAAAGGGTACAGGCTGTTGAATTTGACGTTCAGATGTTACCACAAAGTTTTGATAAGGTAACAGATAGAATGAACCTCCAGAATGGGAACCAAAAAACTGATACCTTAGTGAAATTACTAGAAACACGGGTAGGTCAGGAGATTCAGGATTTAAGGGATACAATGATAAAAAGATTAGAAATGATTGAAGAAACTATTGGAGCTGGTGAACAGAGTAAGAAGGCACAAGGACAGGATACAATGCCACCACCAGCTGTTAGAACTGGCTTACCCAGGGTCCTAACAACATACCCTGTAATTTATTCTGACAAAGGGTTAACTTCCAAAGGCTCAAAGGGAGTTAAAGAAGCTAGATGGACACCAATAGCAATGAATGATTTAAAAGAAATTAAGCAAGCTGTCGTTAACTTTGGCTTGCACTCTGCATTTGTTAAGGAAATGATAAGGACTTGGGCTTCTAATGTCAGAGCTACCCCCCATGATTTCTCTCAGCTAGTGTCTGCAGTTTTAGATGATGGGCCTTCCTTGATGTTTGGAATTTATTTCAGAGAAGAATCCAAACATATGGAACAGCAAGGAAGAGCAAAAGGTGTGGAGGTTTCCCAAGATCAAATTCTTGGTGTAGGAGCATATGCTGATCCACAGGTCCAAGCTCTTTATGATGAAGAAGTGCTGTCCTTATGTCACAAAGCAGCCTTGAATGCTTTGAATAGAATACAAGATCCAGCAAAAAGGGTCGAATCATATACCAGGGTTAGGCAGGGACAGAGAGAACCCTTTACTGACTTTGTGCAAAGATTAATTAAGGCTCTGGACATAGGGGTAACAGACCCAGAAGCTAGACGAATACTTCTTGAATCTCTAGCTTTTGAAAATGCAAATACTGAATGTAAAAAGATAATTGGGCCTTTAAGATCTAGATCAGCACCAATGGAAGAATGGATACAGCATACAATGAATGTTGAGATGTTTAGCTATAACGATGAATCCTGGGTAGGAGAAGCGATTTCCAAAGCTATGAGGAGACATCAAACTACCAGGTGTTTTAATTGTGGTAAATTAGGACATCTGAAAAGGGATTGCAGGCAAAGAAATCCTAGGAATAATATCTCCTCTGGGAATGACAAAAGTAGGAGATCTCAGCCTTCAGGTATATGCAGAAGATGCGGTAAAGGCCGACATTGGTCCAACGAATGCAGGTCAACAACAGACAGACAAGGCAACCCGATACCATCGGGAAACTCCTTGAGGGGCCTCTCGCAGGCCCCCAAGCCAAAAGTGGCCCAGTCATTCCCAGTTACAGTCGAAAATGTGTCTCACCAAGAAAATTAAAAACTCCAATGTCTGCCGTAAAAAGTAATACTGGTCTAAATGATGAATTACATGTGGAGAATGAGTCAAAAAATTCAGGAGGACAGAGTAAACGTATATTTTGGCAAACGTATATTAACGATCAAAGACCAAAGCTAAGAGTCTGTATAAATGGCATTTTTATTGAAGGCTTATTAGACACAGGTGCGGATGTAAGTATAATTACTCCAGAATCCTGGCATCCGAATTGGCCTCTTCATGAGGTAGATGTTCAGTTCCTGGGAATTGGAACCCTATCTCGTGTAAAACAAAGCACAAGATGGGTGGAATGCATAGGGCCTGAAGGGCAAATAGGAAGATTAAGGCCATATATAGCAAATATTGCAATAAATTTATGGGGCCGTGACCTGCTACAGCAATGGAATACCCAGATTAACATTCCTGTAGTTCCAGGAACTCACAATTCTGGGAAGGATATAATGAGGTATTATGGAAAAAGGTCACCAGCCATTCAGGCTGTACAAGAACACACAGCCAATAGCAAACCTTTAGAGGTACCAACAGCCCTACCTTTAAAATGGCTAACTGAGAAGCCAATATGGATCAAGCAGTGGCCTCTAGCTGAAGATAAGTTACAGGCTTTGGAACAGCTGGTACAAGAGCAACTAGATGCTAACCATATTGAAGAATCAACCAGCCCTTGGAATTCTCCTGTGTTTGTTGTAAAAAAGAAATCTGGTAAATGGAGAATGGTGACAGATCTAAGAGCTGTCAACAAGGTAATTCAGCCTATGGGTCCGCTACAATCTGGAATTCCTTTGCCTTCTCTATTACCAAGAGGATGGCCTCTTATAGTTATTGATTTGAAAGATTGTTTTTTCACTATACCTTTGCAAAAAAAGGATAGAGAAAAATTTGCCTTCACAGTGCCTACTTATAATAATTCTCAGCCTACTAGGAGATATCAATGGACTGTCCTCCCACAGGGGATGCTCAATAGTCCCACATTGTGTCAATATTTTGTTAATAAGCCACTGGAAATAATTCGTAAGCAATTTCCCAAGTCCATAATTTATCATTACATGGATGACATTTTATTATCTGATTCAAATAAAGATATTTTGGAAAGTATGTTTGAAGAAGTAAAGAAAGTTTTGCCTAGGTGGGGATTACAAATTGCCCCTGAAAAGATTCAAAGAGGAGATTCTATTAATTACCTAGGCTACAGAATAGGGTTAGAGAAAATTCGAACACAAAAGGCACAAATTAGGAGAGACCGGTTACGGACTCTTAATGACTTCCAAAGATTGTTAGGAGATATTTCCAGTCTACGACCAGCTGTTGGGATAACACCTGATCTAATAGTTCATTTAAACAAAACCTTAGATGGTGATAAGGATTTGAATAGTCCCAGAAAATTGACAGTTGAAGCAGAAAAGGAACTGACAATGGTTGAGGAAAAATTACAGGAGGCACATGTGGATAGGGTCAACCCGAATCTTAGTTCCATCCTAGTCATACTGCCTTCCAGAATTTCTCCTACAGGGATTTTAATGCAGAGGGAAGATATTATTTTAGAGTGGATATTTATACCTCATAAACCAAGTAAAAAATTAAAAACTTATGTAGAAAAGGTTTCAGAATTAATTATAAAAGGTAAACTGAGACTTCGTCAACTAGCAGGTATAGACCCAGCAGAAATTATAGTGCCTTTTACTACTGAGGAAATAAGAAAGTTATGGGAAGATAATGAACCATGGCAAAGAGCTTGTGCTAATTTTTTGGGAGAAATTAGCAGCAACTATCCCAAAAGTGATAGACTTAACCTCATAAAGAGAACTTCTTGGATTCTTCCTAGAATTGTACGTGATGCTCCAATAACTGGAGCTCGGACATTTTATACCGATGCAAATAAATCAGGGAAAGCAGGTTATAAATCGGAAGAATTGAGTAAGGTGGAACAAAGCCCTTATAATTCTGTCCAGAAGGCAGAATTATATGCCATTCTTATGGTGCTAAGGGATTTTAAAGAACCTCTTAATATAGTTACAGATTCACAATATGCAGAAAGAGTTATCTTGCATATTGAAACCGCTGAATTCATACCAGATGACACAGAGTTGACTTCATTGTTTATCGAGGTACAGGACATAATTAGGAATAGGCTTTGTCCAATGTACATAACACACATCCGGTCCCATACCGGTCTGCCTGGGCCTCTAGCACAAGGTAACGCTGAAATTGACCAATTATTGATTGGAAGCGTTCTGCAGGCCTCAGAATTTCATAAAAAACATCATGTCAATAGTAAAGGCTTAAAGAAAGAGTTTTCCATTACATGGCAACAAGCTAAGGACATTATAAAGAGATGTCCTACTTGTTCTTTCTATAATCAAACACCATTGCCTGCAGGGAGTAACCCAAAGGGTACTCAAAGGAATGAAATCTGGCAGATGGATGTGTTCCACTTTATGGAATTTGGTAAATTAAAATATGTACACCACACCATAGACACGTATTCAGGTTTTCAATGGGCAACTGCCCTGAGCTCAGAAAAGGCTGATTCGGTAATCACACATTTATTGGAAGTTATGGCCATCATGGGTATACCTGCACAAATAAAGACAGACAATGGTCCAGCATATGTATCTAAGAAAATGAAACGCTTCTTTGCTTATTATAATATAAAACACGTTACAGGTATACCAAATAATCCTACAGGTCAGGCAGTTATAGAAAGATCAAATCGTACTATAAAGGATATGCTAAACAAACAGAAAGGGACGAAAGATACCCCCAGAAATAGATTGCATAATGCTTTATTAACCTTGAATTTTCTTAATGCTAATGAGAAAGGAACAACAGCAGCAGAGAGGCATTGGATAATGGAAAAAACTTTTGAACTAAACCAACCTGTTTATTTCAAAGACGTGCTGACCTCTCAATGGAAGCCAGGAGATGTGCTACGTTGGGGAAGGGGTTTTGCTCTTGTTTCCACAGGAGAAGAAAAATTGTGGATACCATCAAAATTAATAAAGGTTCGATTTGAAGAGGAGAAACCTCTTGGAAAGGAGAAATGACAGCATCTACAATGATGATAACCATACAGGTGGTAAGAAAAGCATATAGAATGGGGGCAGGGTTCTGTTCTTATCTCCACAGGAAAACACTGATCTTTGAAAAGTTCAAGGGACCCTGGATATTTGAATACTGACAGATGGAAAATAACGGCCCAATAGGGACTATCAAGAAAACTGAATAGGTTCTGTAAGTACCATATACTAAATCATATTTCTAAATTTATAGAGCTGGTTTTAGAGTTGGACTCTGGCTCAGTCCCTCTCTAATTCCAAGCCTGTTGTTTAAAGAAAAACCCAGAGTTTCTGGAGTTTCTGTCTCATGTCAAGAGCCATGATATGGGACAGAAAGAAATATGAGTTTAGAAAACATCTTTACTTTTCTTCATATCTATCATACCTTCATTAAATATATCTATCATGTCTCTCATTGAATATAGGTATTCATGTATATGTCTATATAATTAATGTTTAAGTTTTCCACAATGAACAATGAGTTTTTCCTACAGTGACATTTGAAGTTTCCAGGAAGAAGATGGGGCCCCATAACAACAACTCCACCTGGTTGATATGACGTCATGATACTGATAGCGCTACTACAAGACCTGTTTTGGGTACCAGCTGCACAAGACGGTTCCAACGTGCTGAAATGGTGCACATCTTGTACAACATTCTGGCCAGACCTCCACAAAATACTCAGAGACTATTTGCAATTTTAAAAGACATTGATCTTGAAATTTAACCATCATTTTACTTTCACAGGATCCCCCAGAAAGAACGTCGCCCCCATGACAGCTGGAAGTAATTCTAGAGAACGACGTCCCCTCTCCCAATAAAGTTTGTCCTTGGGTTTAGGGACATCATTTAGGGGTTGGTTATAATTAGTATACGGTTGAGGGTTGGGGGAGGAATTTTATAAGCACAGGAATCTTAAAAAAAAAAAAAAGGAGGGATAATTGGATTATGGGATAAATAGATTTGTACTTGTGAGTTATTGCTTTTAGACAAACATATTGGTATCGATTCTTATATATTGATACAAAGTTAAATTATGTTGACTATTTTATGCATGCATGCTTCATGCTTCTACCTCTGTTTAAAACATTTTTATGTATTTGTATATATATATTGTATTGATATATGTATATTTACCATATTGCATTGTACACTTCTACCTCTGATTAAGATACTTATATATTGTTTATGTATTGATATATATTTACCATATTGCAATGTATACTTGCACATTGTTTATATTTGGAGGTCTCATTGTCCTCATTTATTGCACACTTGTTTATTATCTCAGTCTTTAAGTTAGATAGATATTGAGAATTATATAGATCAACAGTCATCTAAGTTTGTCATTTATAATTAGACTAATCAGGTTCTTTAGATATATAGAGATTATATTCAGTATAGATAGATAATCTTCAACCTCTTCAAAGAGCTGTAGAAAATGGCCTTTAATCTAATTCAGAGTTCTATGGTAGGGAGACACAATCACTCCTGGCAACACTGATCTATGCCCGAGAGAATGTTGAGCACCAAAGACACTCCACCTGGAGCCTTTCTTCTTGGCAGAACTGGCCTTTGGGTAAAGAAATGCTCATACCTCAACTACTGACAGAGTTACAGAATATCCGTAAATGGATAAAACAAGACTGTCATATCCTGCCAAGACAGGGTAAGATAGTTTTGAAGTTTCTTGCCTTTGAAAATGGTATGTCAGTTACATCAGGCCTTAGCCAAAGTTGGTTGCTTCAACGCTGCAAATGTGACTTTGGGTGTTTGTCCAGGTAGCCAGTTGTCTCTGCGATTTGTTACATGTTCTGGAAGTTGTTTGATTGCACTTCCTAATTACTCAGATAACATTATTTCCCTTCTCAGATCTTCGATGGGATTGAAGATTATATAAATGTAGTTACTTTCCTTTCATGACTTGGCCAAGTTATTTGTTATACAAGACTTAAGCTAGTTAGAATAGGATATTTGTATTTATTGTATATAATTTCGTAGGTTTGTACTTATTGTATATAATTGCGTAGTAGGCTTAGAACTCTCTTACTTAAACAAAAGGGGGAGATGCTGTGGGAGTTCCTTCAGCTCCTTCAGCCAATCGCCGCTGAGTTACCAGCCCATTGGGGCGTGGTCTCTCCCTTTAAAAAAAGCAGCGGCTGTCCTCCACTCTCTCTTTGTCTTCCGGCTCCGTTTCCGGCCCCTGGACTCCTTTCCTGTTCGCGCGGAGGGGCTGTTGTCTGGGACGGTAATCTGTAAGTTTTTTCCCCTTTGAATAAATAACCATTCTATTAATCATAATTCCAAACTGGTGTGGGATTGTCTGTGACTTACGCCTTCAGGTATCTACTAAGAGCAAAGCATTATTGTTGGAGTTGAAAACATAGTGTTGGATAGAGTTCTCTCCATTTTAGAATTCAAACTCTAACATCAGGAAAGGTCTTTTAGCAGAGTCTTGGGCTGGACTGGAAAAGGCCAGTTGAAACAGGAAGTTGGGGAAAAAAGTGTAAAGTACAGATGAGTAACAATGCCAACTTGCCAACTTAAACAGTCACAGTGGGGCTGAAGGGGAGGGGACAGAGGAAGGAAGTGACAGAACCCAGTGAAAGAATAAAGAAGTATGTGGATTTAGTGATGACTCTGTCTCCCTCTTAGACTGGGATGCCCTTGCCATTCATTAATTCAGAACCCAGGAGTAGATGAGATTCAAAGAATGGTGGGGTTCACCAGTGATGCCCTAACTTTTTCCCACAGGAATTCTGATATATCTGGAATTCAACATAGCTATCCACTGAAAAATATATTTGGAAGAAAACAGAAGGAAGGAAATAGCACAGGGAAGCTCCTACATCTCATAATGGAGTGTCAGGGGTATAGGGGATGGCAGACATGCAACAGCAATGTCCACAGGAAAGAACATTGTAATGAGGAACACATTCAACAGATAGGTGTTCATGTGTTATAAACAACTTTGCTCATAGTAGCAATTTGCGGAGATTGTTGGTGACTAACCATTTGAGTATTTCCTGAGCTTAAAATTACTCTTCTTCAAGAATCCAAATCAACTGAAAAAGAAAAAGTACCACCAAGGAATCTAGTTGAACTTTTGCCAGAGAAGTCACCAAAGCACTATGCTGATAATTATCCTTCAATAAAAAGAGAAAGCAGTTAAGGACAGCTGGTCTCACAAATATAAAGATTCAACCTGTATAAAAGTATTTGCAGAGTGAAGACTGTCATGGACTATAGAAAATATTTAAGGAAACAAAGTTTGCTTATAAACTAAAAGTGGTAAATAATGAGACAATCACAACGAAAACAGGAGATTAATGTTGAAGACTTTCCCAGCAAGTATATAAAAAAAGCAAAGAAAGAGAAAAGAAAAATAAAAAGATTAAATAAAAAGTTGGGCAAGCAATCCTGGAAGACCAGCAGCTGACTTTTAGAAATTCTAGAAAAGAGACTGGAAGAAATTATCAACAAACAGTTCCTCAAAAAGTTACAGAATAATTTTCTAAAATACAAGGACCTTCCTTAGTGTTTACACAGTGACCACAAACAACATTGCATCAGACAATATAACTATGAGATTTCATAACATATAAATTCTAAGCATTAAACTCAGATCTCGCAGGGAGAAAAGGAACCCAACATCAAGTGGATGAGAAATGGATACTCTTTAAGAAAGAGATGAGAATCATGATTTTATCAGAAGGTGGATCAAAAACTAAATACCAACTATCTTGGTTAGGATTTCTATTGCTGTGACGAGATGCAGCTCTTATAAAGGAAAACATTAATTGAGGTGAGAACTTACAATTTCAAATTCAAAGGCTCAGTCCATTATCATAAGGGCGGGGAGCATGGTGGTCTACAGGTGCTTGAGCAGGAGCTGAGAGATTTACATATTGACTCATAGGCAACAGGAAGTGGTCTGAGACATTGGGAATAACTTGAGCATATACGAGACCTCAAAGCCCACCCCCACAATGTCACACCTCCAACAAAGCCACACCTACTCCAACTCCAACTCCACATCTCCTAATAGTGCCACTCCCTTTGGGGGCCAATTTCTTTCAAACCACCACACCAACATAAAATAAGGATTCCAGAAGAAATCATATCAGAAAATCAATGTGAAGTTTACTTAGGTAAGGGTTTCTTTGACAAGAGGCAAAATTTGCTACCTATAAAAAACATGAATATACTGGGTTAGGTAACTTTGAGACACTGCAACCAAAGTCTGTAAGCAAATCAAAGCTTATGACAGAGTCTCAACAAGTGTATCTGGCACATGTCTTGATCTAGAACACACAGGGCACTCCTTCCAAGAACAAAAAGAAAAACTAAGAAGGTGAACTTTTAGATGAGCAAAATGATGCAAGCATGGATACTTCACAAGCCAGGATATATCACTGATTAATAAACACAGGGAAATGTCTAACAGGATTATTCACCAGGAAATGCAGAAAATTCCAAGTAGCCATCACTACTCTAACACAAGCATGGCTAAATTTTAAAAGGCTGACAGTGTAGCTTCTCACGCCCTAAGATAATAAAAGCAGTGGATACCATCTCTGGGAAATGATCCAACCACCTGGGAGTATTTGTGACCTGCCTAGTAATTCCAACCCCAGGTATTTACTTGAGAGAAAAGAGTACATATATCATTCAAAAGGCAAGTACAAGAATGTTCATAACCGCTCTCTTCACAGTTGCCCACATCTGGAAACAACCCAAACATCTATCGAGAGAACAGATAAACTGTGGAATACTGCACAGCATGAAAATAAATGTACAACTAATATCCACAATACATGGCAGTTTTCATAGACAAAAGCATGAATAGACTGGACTTGACTAACACTGAGAGATTGCTAGCAAAGTTCATTAGCAGAAGAAGACAAACTTAAAAGAATGTAATTTCATATTTAGAGTATAGGTAGAGCTTCTGGACATGTAGTGCACACTTGTAAACCAACCAACCACTTAAACAGAAAGTTCATGAGTTTAAAGACAATCTAGTTAGTTAGTTAGTTAGCTAGCTAGCTAGCTAGACACTATTTGCAAGTAAATTGAAGAAAATAGATAACAAAGTACTGAGTGAGGTAACCCAGAGGTAGAAACTAAAATCCCAAATAGTCTGTCTTTTGTGGATCTTCCCAAATATTTAGATGTGAGTATATAACCTAGAGGAGCCCCTAAAACCAGGAAAGGACAAAGGGACAATGGCATGGGGACTCCCTAGAGAAGCGATAGTAGGACATGTGTGCTATAAAGGGGGAATGAGAAAATGGGGAGACTGAACTAGGAAGTGTATGAGTAATACCTATACATATAAACACACACACACAGTTTAAATGGAATTATGCCACATGAGATGATAACGCTCTCCCCAAGAGCCTTAGATGATTAAATAGAAGTGATAAGAATGGTAAATCTCTCTTTGAATTGTCATCAAGGGGAGTCCAAAATACTCCCCAAATAATAAGGACTATTGCCCCTGCCCTTGGTTGCCTCTCAGAACATGAAGCAAGTCTCTATGGCTGAAGAAGTCACACACTTCAGATTCGTGACTTGGAGAACTAGAGATGGAACTGACCTGCCTGGACACCTCCTCCCTGAGAACCAGCTCTCAGCATCAAAGGTTCTGTGCAAACCTCTAGGGGAAAAAAAGAAATTGGTAGTCCTACCCAGCTGTAAAGCCCATGGACCACAGCAATGGTCAGGGACACTATAGATGTCCCTAGTGGTGCAATCGTGGCATTTTTTTTATCTAGGAAATAATAAACAACTGTTTAATTGAACTTTAGGTCCATTCAAAAGGGGAGTTCACACCTGCACTGCAAACTTAGCCTGCTCCCCCTGGCTGAGGAGTCGTGGATCCTCTATGAAAACCTACTCCTGCCACTTTCCTAAGCTAACATTTTCTTCTCAAGATTTATCCTTATATCCAAGCGTAAGTGCCGATCTCACTGCTCGTTGAGGAAGCTTCCCTTTGCAGCAGAGGCCATGACAAAAATCCACAGCTGCTCAAAAGGCAGAGAACAACTGAGCATGGGCTGCTCCTAATTCATAGACTTAGAAAAATCCATCACCACAGCTGGGAACACAGAGAGAGTCCAGCAGAGTTTCCCCCAGCTCAGCCCACAGAGCCCGGGGCTTGACCCTGAACAGCATAGACTAGTCTTGGGAGCTTATTTATTTCAATGTAAACTCAATGGTGGGTCAGTGAAAAAAAACATAAGACTATAAAGTACATTTCAACAAGTTGAGTCTGCAATGTAAAATAAGATATGTATGCTTCTTTGAGGAAAATTCTTCAATACCACCCCTATGCGGGCACAAAAGAGGCAGTTGTTCCAGCTGCAACCAAATGTGCCTCTAGGTAACTCGGGGACACAACCCCCTCCAAGCACTGCTGAAAAGAGCTCCCACTATTTCGTTAGCATCCGCAGCATCAGAGTCCTCATCGTGACTGGTTTACAAATCCTGACTCATTTGAAAATCACCCCAAATATTCCCCCACTAGCCGTCCCCCTCCTTCCTAGTAAACTTTATTAAGCAGTGAATTCACTTCAAACATTATCCGCTTGGAAAATTCAGACCAAACTAGTCCAGCTCATGGTACCGTGGATTCCCCCAAAGAAATCAACATGCCCTCACATTTCTTCACAGAGAAAATATCTGAGATCTGCTGTCCTAAGGGTGTCACTTCCCCCAGGAAGAGATCTTGGTAACAACCTGAAGCAATGCCCTTGCTGAGAAGAGACTTAGGCATCAATAAAGTCACGGGACCCCAGCCATGTTTCCAGCATTCTGGGCTCACAGTTAAAGTCAGATATCAGGGCTGGCTCCTGAAGAGAGCCGCCTAAAGCTTAGGCCAAAGCGAATCCTTCCTTCCATGATTTAACCAGGGTAGGAGGGTACACTGGAGATAGTGGTACAGGAGCGGCTCTCATTGTTGCCCGCGTGCTCTGGAAAATATCATCCTACTCTAAGAGGATGAAAGTCTCTTTGAAAGCATTTATCCTGGTCTACTCAGGGATAGAAGACAAAACCCAAAACACATGGGAAGTACCAATATCCCACTCACCCTGACTGATAATATCTGGTGTTCTACTTTCAAAACTATTTGCTTGTAAAAGAAAAATGTGTTCCCATCTCCCATTGTCCCCCCAGAGCTGGTCATCTTTCCTTTGATCTCTAAGTTCTCATCTGCAAAATGAAGAGCTGAGTGAAATTATTATTGAGCTCCTAAATCACCTAGTAATGACAACTATCAAAGCGGATCACATACCGGAATTTCACAAGTTGATGCACACACACACACACACACACACAGACACACACACACACTCACATGCACATATAATATCACAAACATTTATCTGTTCTTTCCATAATTGTTGTTTGCTATAACAAACATTCTGGTCTTGAAGATGTACCTCACTTGCATGTAGCTTAGTTTCCAGCAGTGGTTAAAATTAAATGACAAACAAATACATGCTTTATGGTAATAATGGCTACAGAGAGACATACAGAGATGGAGACAGATGAGAAGAATTGAGTAGAGCGTTCTATTGTGTATAGGACTAGGAACGGCCCCTTGAATGTTGTGCTAATAGAGCAGAGCTTGGTAAGATGTGTAGTGGGGAACTTGGGCAAAGGGGTTCTAAGTCAGAGGAGCACCATGTCCAAAGGCACCAAAGTACTTACCTTGACCTGTTCAGTACTCAAGGGACATCGTAAACATTAGCATAGCAGTACAAAAAGTCAGAACAGCATCACCAGGGGTTTGAAAGTCTTACCCTCACTCTGGGCGAGGATGGGAAACCTCAGAAGGGTTCTGAGCTTTGGCAAGACAAGAAGACACACACATGTTATTCCCACTGTTCTCTGTAACAGAGCTTTATGTGAACAAAAATAAAAGCAGGGAGACGAGGCAGGACATGAGGGCAACAATCCAATTGAGGAATGACGATAGTGTGAACCAGGCGGGACTCAGAATCACGGGCTGTACCTTGAAGGTAAGAGCAACTGGATCTGCTACTATGCAGTCTAGGGGTGAGAAAGAAAAGGGCCAAAGACAATGTCAAGATTTTTTCATGTAAATGAACGAAAAGATGAAGTTTATATAACTAGGAAAGATGTGGAATAAATCTATTTGAGGTAGGAGCAGCTAGGAATCTGGATGCTTAATTATAGATACGTGAGGTTCCAAGTGGCTTTTAGACACTTTATGGAAGAGTGATGCTAACCCCAGAGCTTCAGAACCTTCTCTGGAGAATTTAAATGCAATCTTCTCTGAAAAGGCTCCTATCTTTCACTGGAGAACTCCCTAGAGACCACCTGCACAGGAGGCATGCCGGGAGACATTTAACCATCTGTTTTCCAGTGAGAGAAATAAATCCCTGATTTGCAATATCTGCCAATTCCATGGGAGTAAATACTCCCACTGCGGTCAGAGAATGCAGAGAAAGGAGAGATTTTTCCCAAACTGGAGGAGGAGGCTCAGTGTGTCCCCACGGTAGCCTCTTCCCCAATGCTCTGGCTCCCCTGGAAAGACTCCTAAAGGGAGTCTTTCCTTGGAGGTGGGGAAGGAAGATTGATGGCTTTAAGTTGTTGCCCTTTAAACACCTTTGCAGGGCTTTGGAAACACGAATTGTGAGAAAGCCCGAGGCCCTTCTATTATAAACAGCTGCCTTATTGTAACACATAGATTCGAGGTCTGACTTTAATTATCGCTAATGCAAAACAAATTTGCTCTAGAATTTCAGTGGGGGGTAGAACAGGACAGGGGAGGAAGGGATCCCTAGTCCTCGCAAGGGTCCTCAAGTCATTTATAAAAAGGAGAACATCTTTTATACTCCTCCCCCCTGGTTTCTGAACTCAATATTCTTTTCTGAATGAGTCAGGGAAAAGTTGAATTGCTTGTTAATTGAGGTATGGGTTTGGCGGGGGCAGGGGATGTTTTAGGCTCTAACCTGCCCAGAGAGAAGAATGACATTAGGTTTACATTAGCAAACTCTGTTGTCTGGTCAGCAGCTTAATTCTTAGGAAAGCGTTCCTTTCCTCTCCCATCCTGGAAAGGGGTTCCTTATCTGCTCTACAGTTTGGAGTCAGATGGGGGTATTTTAGACGTTCATCCTGAAGCTCCGCCCTAAAAGACTCAGGTTTTGCTGGTATAGGGTAAGAGCAATAACCCCATTCCAATTCTAATGTGTAGCCAGACCTGAGAATCTCACACTAGAAATTCAAGTCATGAGTGTTTGGTTGGAATCAGCCTGGTTGGCCAATCTCAGTTCTTAGAAAAGCCGTCGCAAACACAGATGTGGACCAGCAAGATGGAAGCCCGCAGACTGGAAACTGGCCAGGTTTGCCGTTCCGTTTCTGCCATTTGATACTGGAAAACCTACGAAACAATAAAGATTTTAGAGGACAGCTAGCCACCAGGCTAACAAAATTAAGGGAGCTATGCCGTAGGAGTTTCGCCTAGGCATCCACTCAAGAAGTCACCTGCAGGACCTGAACAAGCGTGCATATTGGGAAGAATGGCAGCCATGCTGATTACTGCTTGTAGCTAATCAAAGCTGGGTAAGGAATGCCAGAGTGACAAAGGCTAGGTCCAATGATATGCCCCAAAAGGAATCTGTGTTTGGCACAGAGGGTCAAATTGATACACGGTCTTCACTTTTGCCAGTTCTCCACCATTGTTGAGTTTCCTGCTTTTTCTATCTCACAAGAATGGAGCAGAAGTAACGCTCTTCAAACCCCCCTAACTTGGCATAAACTCTGACTAAATAAGTCAAATGACGTTTAAATGGCCAAGGCTTCTCAGTTATCCACAGTCAGTGGTCAGTGGTACCAAAGCTCTCACACTGGAAGACTGCATTGTCTCTTCCTTCGCCTGCCTTTTCAATCAGAGCAATCCCATCGCCTCTCTCCAGCACAGGCATCCACATCCTCCCCATTCACAGCTGGATGCCATGGAGGCATCACAAGAACAAAGAACACACACTAGCAAACGGGCAGAAATGGACACAGGAACTAGTGGTCCATGGAAAGATCACAACAACTCAAGAACAAGCTCATAGGAAGCTCTTCAATCAAAGGGTGCTGCCTGGCTGAGGGTCTTCCCATGGGATGAGCTGCTGACGCACCTGAGGAAGTCCTGAGGAAGCCTCCAGTGTCCTCAGGAGGCAATGGCTGTTTCCACCCTGTGTACCAGAGAGCATCCAGTCTAGCTACATTTTGGGGGAAGTTAGAGGCCAGAATGCTAAAATGCCAGCGGTAGCAGAGGCTTTGAACTCAAGGAAAGCATACAGAATGGAAGCTTTGTCTTTTAAATCTCTCCCAGGAGAAAAATGTAAAAGAAAGAAGTGGAGGAAGGAAGGAAGGAAGGAAGGAAGGAAGGAAGGAAGGAAGGAAGGAAGGAAGGAAGGAGGGAAGGAAGGGGGAGGGAGGGACAGAAAGAGAAAGAGAGAGAGAGAGAGAGACAGAGAGAGAGAGAGATATTTTAGTTGGGGCTTCAGTCCGGAAGATCAGACTGGGGAAGGGAAATGCAATGCTTTTAACAAAAGAGCAGGTCAAGGCTGCCAAATGAGACAGGGGACAGACTTCTCCGTTTTCCTCACCTCTCTCTTCCTCCAAGAACACACGTTACTAATTTCATGGAATTGATGGTGCAATGAATGTGTTACAGCCACTTGTTAACCCTTTCCCAGACACAGCAGCACTGTAGCTTCTCAGGTCCATATCTGTACTGGGTCCTCTGCCTACTGTGCTCCTTCTCACCCATCAGGAGCTAGCTCTCATGTTGTGCTCCTTGGCAAGGCCCCCTGACCTCTCTGAGACAGTTTGTGACCTATTTCCTTAATCCCTGAGGCCTCATTCGTGATTTCTGAAGACATGTTGCCTTGTTGCTATCTAAGCACACGTCAGTCTCCTCGAGTAGACACGGGTCCAGGAAGAGACGATCCTCATCTGTGGCACCCGGTACATCCTCAGAAAGGGAACATGGGAGAAGGGACAGACACACAGGTGAGAGGAACTCCAAGGGGCCGCCTTGTCTATAAAGGGATCTTCATCAACAGGAGAGCTGCTGCCCTTGAGAATGATTTTCTGACAGGCAGCGAGTCATCTTTTCTGGAAGTTTGGAAGAGCTGTCAGCAAGATCCCTGCCAGTCTCCTTTGCGTCTCTCTCTATTTATACCTTGGGGCCAGGAGACACAAGGAGGCTGTCTTTTCTAAGGACAGTGGTCTCCATGCAATGCCTTCTCTGCATTTTTTTTTCTTGGCAAGAATCCCCAGAGTTTAGGTTTCCTCTGGAGACAAACCACCAAGAGGGAAATTCCTTCAAAAAGAGTTCTCCTGCTGTTTCCAAGGAAATTGACAGAGAGTCTAAAGATCAGCTTTGTAGTCTTTAAGTCCCCGAAATTCACTCTGAAGTAGAGTTGACTCAACATTTTTCAATAAAATATTCAGGGGGGTGGAAATTAAGAAGTAAGAGGGTATTTTTTTCGGTTCAACGGAGAGGATGAAGAGCATCAATTCTTTGTATTTTTACTGTATAGTTGGGCAATGACAAAAAGAAGGCCTGGTAAAATACTTGGGCTTGTAATAACGGGGCTAAACACACACACACACACACACACACACACACACACACAGAGAGAGAGAGAGAGAGAGAGAGAGAGAGAGAGAGAGGATGTGAAACATAATAACTCAACTTGTTAAAACTTCATCATGTTACCCTTTTGAGAAATAAAACAAAGTCCACAAGAAGAAAACATGTATGGGTGACAGACAGACTAGTATTGAACCCCTAGTCATAACCTACCAACAGTGCAACTTTGAGAAAATCCCTTTACTTAGCTATAACGTGGGCCTGACAGGACTTTCTGTGCACGTAAAAGAACTTAGGTCATGACAGGCACAGACAGGTAGAAAGTGAGCAGGGGCAGGGTCACTAGCAGAGACTTCAGAACCATCAGCATCAGCAACATCATGGCAAGAAAGCATCGAGTATCAAGAATTTAAGAAGGAAGAATAAGATGGCATGAACCATCCCTCTCCTGAGATTCCCATGACTTCATCATGCATACCAAATGCATCAGCCTTTCTTTCTGTACAACTCTGAATAGTCAAAGAAGGGTCCAATCGACATCATGGAATCTATCAGAAAAGGTTCTAACGCATCCCACCAAGCCTTTCAAACTCATGATTGAGACAGAAAATGTTTCTCTGTTGACTATTCAGTCAACAATGTTTCAGGACCTCAGAGTTCAGTTCTATAAGCTCTGAACTGATCACTGTCCCCAAGAGGCCTAAAGAAACTGCTAAGGACAAATTTCATTTTAGAAGTTACTTCCAAGAGTTTTTCCTTACCAGGCCTCCTAAAGTATAAAAGGACAGAATAAATACAAAATGAGGCCATGGAGGTGGACCATTTATAAAATGCCAGTGTCAAGTACCAACCCCAAGTTCATGGACTTTAATATCTCGAGCTGAAAAGAATAAAAGAATATTCAGTCGGCAGGACTAAGTCCTCCTCCTTTCCACTGTAGCTTTCCATGCCCTAAAACAAAGGTGCGCACACACATGGTATGAGGCACACATGCGTGTACATGTGTCCTCCTGCCTGTGTGCACAGGCAGCAAGTGGGTATGAGGATAGTGGTGTGTCCCCTACCTGGGTCTGATTGTCGTGCTAAGGGTACCCCAGGCTTATATAAGTCAGCTCACCCATGCAGACAAAGAAAGAAGGTCGCTGAGCCAACTCCAAGCATCAGCCCTGATCACAGGGAAGATGCAAATAAATTCAAGTGACAATTCAAATTACAACCCTCACTCTTCTCTGGCTTTAAAATGAGTTATAGAGATTGGTATGTGGGCAGGATTTTTTTGTTATTATTATTCCCTCCTGGAGCTAATCAATCTTCAGTTGCTTACTTTTTAAATAAATTGCCATATTATTGTATTGTAAGACCAAGTGATAATTGACCAAGGATAGTCAGAGAGAGAAAGAAGCTCTGCTCCCATGACAAATGTGCTGGATGAAAGAGTGGATGACTGTAGATAATTATGACCCGTCCTATGTCCATCTCCATGCTATACATGTTACTCTGCACAGCTGTGCACTTACAGGTAAGAAATGAACTCCACACTGTGTGTACATATGAGTATGTGGTGTCTTAGTTACTTTTGTATTGCTGTAATAAAACACCCTGACCAAGGCAACCTATAAAAGAAAACACTAGACTGAGCTTATAGTATCAGAGGGCATTTAGGCCCCAAAGAATCACACAGAGATCTCTATTAGGTCAGGCTACTTATTAGCTCTTGTAGCTTATATTAACTCATTATTCTGATCCATGTTAGCCATGTGTTTTAGTACCTTTTTCAGCAGGGCAGCTCACATCTTGCTTCTTCGGAGTCTGGGCAGGAGTGGGAGGAGTCAGCTTTCTCCTTCCCAGAATTCTTCTGTTCTCCTTGCATCATTTTTACTTTTTGTTTGGTTTTCCTGCCTATATTTCCTGTTTGACCAATCAGCATTTATTTAAAACATGATTGACAGAATACAGACAATTCTCCCGCATCAAGAGGGTTTGAGTCCATAATGGCAGAGCAAAGGCATGGTGGCGGGAGCCGCTGAGAGCCCACAGCCTGATCCACATATAGAAGGCAGAAATAGTGAGTCTTTTGAAATCTCAAGACCTAGCCCTAGTAACACACCTCCTCAAGAAAGCTCACACCTCCAAACCTTTCCCAAAGAGTTTCACCAACTGGAGACTTACGATTCAAACACGGGAGCCTATGGGAATCATTCTCATTTAAACCACCACAGTGTCTAAGTATGTATATCTATTGAATATATGTATAGATGATAGATAGTAGACATATAGATCCTCACATACAGGTTGCATAGCTGCACACATGTACACATATACACATACAAAACCACTGAACAATTCATGCCTGTGAACGAAATGTGTGTGATCTTACAAAGCTTCATCTTCACAAAGAGTTGTCTCATGAGCTCTGTCTGTGCTGACACATGGCCTTGTTTTAGGAAGCATGCTTTTCATTTCCATGGTTTATTATCCCCTGGTTGTTTCTCTCCTCCAATAAAGAAACCCCGAATCTCTAGCCCTTTCCTTACACTACATCACCTGTCACCAGGAAGGTCAAACCTCCCCATGCTTGGCCGATCACCACTGCCACCTTTCTCGTCTGTAAATGGCTCAGAGCAGCCTGTGTCTGCTCTGGGTGACTCCCTGTGGATGCCAGAGTCTTTCTCCACAGGGCTTCTCTCTTCACGAGCAGAGAAAAGATGTTGGTGGAAAGGCCCATGCAGACAGCCTCTATGGGACATGCAACATCTGGATCCAATAATGCCTCATAATAAAGTACCTCCTGTAGCCTGAGATCAAGTCACCTCTCCACTTACAGTGGAAGTCATCAGTCTCCCTACTCTATGGTCTCTTAGGAGGGTATGGCTTTAAGTTCCATCTTTTCTACAAACAGTCTTGGAAGCCTTGAGGAAATGTGGGAGATTCTCTGTCTGCTGAAGGACTGTGTCCCAGGCCAGTCTCCTGGGGCTACATGTGCGGTCAGTCTTTCTTGATCACCTCTCTTCCACCTGGGAGATGCCCTGTGATCAGAGGGTGAAGGGTTCTCAAATGGAAGACTGGTGCTACCACCCATACTTCAGTCTGGTCACGCTCTAAGGGAGGCCAATAGCTTCCCCTAGTGCACCCAAGGTGATGTTCTTAAGATACCCTCATTACTTCATCTGTCCCCCAAAATCTCCTCCAGGGCCCTCCCTAATACCTGAAATCCCCCAGCCTCTGCCCAGAGGCCTTCCAATGTCCTGTGGAATCCACAATCCTGACGCTCCTTCCATGTTCTCATTAATCTTTATCAGTCTTCTGAGACTTCTCTTCCTAGAAGTGAACGGCTGGTAATGTATTAGCTGGTTAATTATTGCCTCATACATTTTTTCTATCAAAAAAAAAAAAGAAAAGAGAAAAAGAAACGTATTCTTTTTTGTTTTTTGTTTGTTTTTGTTTTGAGACAGGGTTTCACTGTGTAGCTTTGGAGATTATCCTGAAACTCACTCTATAGATCAGGCTAGCCTTGAACTCCCAGAGATCTGCCTACCTCTGCCTCCTGAGTTCTGAGATTAAAGGTGTGCACCACCACTGCCCAGCAAAAAAAAAAAAAAAAAAAGTTATTCTTTATCAAGAAGATAATCTGTAGAAAGTAAAAGCAGAGGAGAGATTCCAATATTCCAATATCTCAGTATAGGCTGAGGACAAGCTGACGGAGGGCAAAGAAGATGCTTTGGTTTTCCTATGCCACCCTGTATAGTTGGTCATCAACTCCACATCCAGCAAAATCGAAAGATGGACCCTTGAGAAGTATATCTTTGAAAAGACAAAGCTAAGTGTTCTGGAACTCTCTCAGAATCACACGTGTAGATGGTTTTTGCTCCCACATGGAACATGGGCTTCTTTGCCTAGCAGCATGGGAACTCAGCAGACACACAGCACTTCGGGGCCCAGCAAGCCTCCTGAGTTCTCCCCAGGGCAACACCAAGGAGCCAGATTGCGTGGAGCTCAGAGGCCAAGTAATCAAAAACACTTCTGGCAGGAATACCAGGGCCATTGGGAAACTAATTGAGATCCTGCCTGGCTGACTTGAGTCTGGAAACAGCAAGAAGACTGTGCAGTGAGTTGTCAGAAGGCAGAATGGACCCAAGGCTTTTGACTTAATCATGTTCCACGAGAAGACATTCTGGCATGGTGCACGCCTGAGACCTGCCAAGCCTTGAGTAACAGGAACAAACAAAGGAGGAAGGAGAAGGAAGGCTGAGAGCAACTGGTGAGGAGGGGGAAGTTAGGCTATGTCTCGATGGTGCCAAACATCTGGGTACGCTATAAAATGTTTAAGCCAAGAGCTGGCCATTTTGTCTACAGAACAGCAAGCAACTTGTCTGAAAATGTCTAGGTCATATTATGATGAATTTCATCGGATATTCAAATGTTCCTCAAGGACATAACCAAGCTTTCTCTACTTCATGTCTCCACTTAGTACATGTTTGGCCCCTAGTAGATCCTCTACATATGTGTGAGGAAGGAAGGAGACAAAGAAGGCACATTCAGAGGACCCCCCCCTCAATTTTTTTAATGATAAGTTAACCAAAAATAATCCATTGTCTAAACCAGGGTAAGCTTGAGAAGAGAGAGCGCTGATCCTGGCCAAGGACAATGTGGTCACCCTCCTTCATGATCAGTTTTATATGGAAGAATGAAGCACTAAGAAGAACGGGCTTGAAGGGTTGGTCCTCCGATTGTTATGTTAGACAGGCTTGGTGTGCACAAGGAAGAGCAGGAGTGTCGGTGTGACTGGACCAGAAAGGGGGTGGAGTAAGAATGGGAAGCAGGAGCAGCTTCTTTCCAGGTGGGAGTAGTGATCTGAGAGAGAAATTCAATCCGATTTATGTTTCTAAAGCCCAGTCTGCAGCCGTGTGGAAAACAAGAGGTGGGATCCCCAGGGAGCCCCCTAGTCAGCTTTCTGTTACCCTAACAAAGCACCGAAGAGAACAACCTGGAAGAGTAAAGCTTTATTCTAGCTCATGGTTTCAGAGGTTTGAGTCCATAGTAACCTGGCCTTAAGCTGCTGGCCCATGTTGAGGTAGAGCATCGTGGTGGGGAGCTAGTGATGGGGAAAAGTTGCTCACTTCATGGTGGGAGAGATGCAGAAAGAGTGAGAGAAAGAAAAGGAGGCACAGTGCAGTCCCCACAGCATGTCCCCAAGGACCCTTCAACCTAGCTTCGTAAATTTCCATCACCTTACAACGGCTCCTCAAACTATGAACCCACCAGTGAACTCGCCCGTTGGCGAGGTCAGAGCCCACATGGTCTCATCACTTCACAGAAGCCCCTGAGCACTGCTGTACTGGGGACCAAGCATTCACACATGTGCCTTTAGGATACATTCCAGACCTAAGTCACAACATTAGCATCAGTACATGGTGGCTGTCTCAAGAGCCCCAGGACTTGGGCTGACGAATGTTAGAAAGGATATCACAGATGTGGTGGAAAGGAGGGGCTTGTCTTAGGATAACTAGACAGGCTGAGTTGAGAGGGCTCTGCTGACGCGGTAGACATGGGTGGTGGGGTAAGGTACGGAGAAGCATCGGGGTGGCTGCAGGTGACTGTGCTATTGCATCTGCTGGGATCCTTTACCAGCCTGGAAAAATCAAGGGACGTCAGTAGCCTCAGAACATCCTCATTGTACACAGAGTCATAGCACACTTGGCTATTTCTTGTCTGTGGCTTCCTCCTGTTGATCTCCCTCATAGCTCTTGTCACTGTCTGTAATTATTTATGTGCTAATCTGGTTAATAATCATCTCCTTTACCAAATTGCCAGCCCATTGAAAACACGGGTTCTCCCTTTTCACCAATATCCTGCACAGTGCTCGTGTCTACTCATGCTTAGGAGTTTTCAATCCTTTTGTAACTTTAGAACATCTTTTGGTCCTAGAAAGCTAGGTGATGCTGCACAGGTAGCTCACCGGGCCTCCCTTGTTTCTCATTATTACAATGAGAGAACTGGAAGAGATGCCTAAGGTCCATTGCATCTCAAACATCCTAGCACATTTTCTTCATCCTCAGGACCAGTGATGTACCCAGTGTCCTCATTTTTCCAGAGCTTGCATGCTGGGGTGCAACTGCCCTTTCTTTTCTCTACACTTCTATTCCTATTATTCATTTTTGGCACGCGAAGCCTATGCACTAAGCCAGACTGCCTTTGCGCTAACGGTGACTAATCCTGCAACCTTCTGACAAAAGAGCTCTCTAGTTTATTCTGTCTTTTCCTCTTTCTCTCTTACAGCTCCATGTCCAAGAGGGAACTTCGGAAGGAGTTCATGAAAGCTGCCAACAGCTCTATGATCCCTGGGCCTTCCTAACCTTATCCTTGACATGCGAGAATCTAACACTTCCCTGATTGTTCCGCTCCCCGTTATCACAGGAAAAGAGGGTGCATAGACAAAATGAAACTGACAGATAACCCCTAACTCCATGTTAGTCACTAATTAAAGCCTTTTGAGCAGCTAATGAGACCCAGAAGTCAACATAGGAATGCTGTCTGTGTTCAGGCTGGGGTGATATAGAATCGCAATAGTTCCTACTGTAGCTGTGTAGATTCACATAGCTGAGGGACAACCCTTACCCAGAGAAAGAAATTCCCTAAAAACCAGGACAGAAATCTGAGTCTGTACTTGACACTCATGGCCCACAGGGACTGCTGGAAACTCCACCCTGCTGCTGTTTCCCAGGCATGAACCCCAAGTTCTGCCCCATGGCTGCCCATCCCTGGCCTGTATCCCCAAATGTGACAGGTGCATTTACATTATGCATGGAGTCAGCGAAAGCCAGTCTCCAGGAAAGATCAACTCTGCCCTACTTTTATGCTCCTTCCCAATCTACATCTTCTACCCTGCTCCCTGCCCTCTCTCGATCTCTCTCAGGCTCATCTGAGACAGGAGTCTCCTCTCCCAAGGCCCCTTCCCAACGTTCTGCTGGACGCTCCATGAGCAGCCAATGCCAGTGACCGTTTTCTCTGCTGAAAGCTCTCTTCGTCACTGCGCTGCTCCTAAGTGTGTCAGTGTGGAGAGTCTTAGCTCAGTCTCAAGTCTCTTTAGTCTGGCTTTGCCCAATTTGAAGAAAGGATTAACAGAATTGGTAGTAAAAAATGCAATCCCTGGATGTATCCACCACCTTCCAGATCCTGGAACGCCCCTCACTTCTCACCTGTACCTGCAGCAGGGGTATGTCTCCCTCTAAGCATGAATAACTACGCTTTCCTGGGTACAGATAGCTGTATTCATAGCTGTGAGTCTGGGTACATCAAGCCTCAGCTCAGAATCTCACAGTTCCCCTCCCATTCAGCCCAAGGAAAAATCAAATCCACGAGATACTTCAGAAGCCCTCTACCACGGCAGGTAGTCTTAGCCTGTTGTTACTTCTATAACAAGGCTCTGAGACAGGGGATTTAGAATACAGAAACGACTTCTCTCATTGTTCTTGAAGTAGCAAGATCAAAATACCAACACGTTCGTTGTCTGATCAGATTGGATCGCTACTTCCAAGACTGGATCATAAATACTGTGTCCTCTGGAGGAGGCAAACACTGTTCTCTCGCACAGGAGAAGGAAGAGGTAGAAACAGGACCAAGTCATTCCCTTAAGCCCTCTGTTTCATTCCATTCATGAGGACAGAGCCTTGGCCTGGTCCTCTCCTAAGAGCTCACCTTTAATTGGGGATGAGTTTCCAACACAGATTGAGGGATGCAACATTCAAATCATACAGAGTTAGAGTCAATGACTGTTGTAACACCAGGCATGCTTCTGCCTCAGGGACCTTACACTCGGGAATAACACATTGGCTGTTTCTCGGCCTAAAACAAGCTTCCCAAATAACAGCAGGCTTACTATCTCTGTGCCTTCAAATCTACCCAAATGGCCATGGCAGCACCCTCTATTTATAGTGTCAACCTCCACCACGCTATCCAATCCCTGCCTCCTTGCTCTTTTATTTCTCTGAATCTCATGTAACATTGATTCTCCACACTCCTCTGCTTTCATGTCCTCTAGTGAAATTTCAGTGCCAAGAGGGAAGGAAATGGGTCTCTCTTCTTCAGTGTGTCTAGAACAGTGAGAGCCACTTAGTACCATTGAATAGATTACTTCACTAGAAGCTTGCCGAGGGTTGGGGAGACAGCCTGGTGAGTAAAGTACTTACCTTGCAAACATGAGGACATGAGTTCAGTCCCCAGAAACCATGTTTTTTGTTTGTTTGTTTGTTTGTGTTTAGTTGTTGTCGTTTTATTTATTTATTTATTATAAAAGTTTATTAATTTATAAAAGTTTCCATTTCCGCCCCTCCTCCCAACACCCTCCCACTCCCCCCATCCCCTCTCCTCCTCCCTCTCCATCCCTAAGAGCAGTCAGGGTTTCCTGCCCTGTGGGAAGTTCAAGTTCCTGCCCCCTCCCTCCAGGTCCAGGAAGGTGAGCATCCAAACATACTGGTTCCCAAAAATCCAGTATATGCAGAGGAAACAAGTCCCAGTGTCATTGTCAATGGCTTTTCGGAAAGATCCCAAGCCAGCCACATTCAGAGAATCTGGCCACATTCAGAGAATCTGGTTGGATCACGTGCTCGTTCAGTCCCAGTTAGCCTTGGTGAACTCTCATTAGATCAGTCCCCTTGTATCAGTGGGTGAACGCACTCTTCATGGTCCTGCCTTTTTTGTTCATGTTCTCCCTCTTTCTGCTCCTCATTTAGACCTTGGGGGCTCAGTCCAATGCTCCAATGTGGTTCTCTGTCTCAATCTCCATCCATCAACGGGTGAAGGTTCCCTCTGGTCTTGCCTTCTTTGCTTACGTTCTCCTTCCTTCTGCTTCTCGTTTGGACCAAGGGAGTTAAGTCCAGTGTTTCAGTGTGGGTCTCTGTCTCTATCTCCATCCATCGCCAGATGAAGGATCTATGGTGATAAGCAAAATATTCATCAGTATGGTTATAGGCCAAGGCCGGTTCAGGCACCCTCTCCTCTGTCCAGAGAACAATCTGGGGATCTTTCCTTGGACCTGGGATCCCCTTTATAATCAAGTCTCTTGTAAAATGACTCCCTTAGTTGAGATATATACTTCCCTGATCCCATATCCATCCTTCTTCCCTCCCTGTTGTCGTTTTTATTTGGGCCCAAAATGGCAGTGTTTATAATCCCAACTTTGGGAAAGGGGAGGGGCAGGTGGATTTCTTGATTCACTAGCAGTGCTGGCCAGTTATTTAAGTCAAATTGGCATGGGCTACAGTTATTTGGAAAGAGGGAACTTCAATGGGGAAAACGCCCCCATCAGATTGGCCTTTGAGCAAGCCAATGATGCATTTTCTTGATTGATGTGGGAGGTGCCACCTTGGGGCTGGTGGTCCTGGGTGCAGGAAGAAGGCAAGCTGAACAAACCACGAGGAGTAAGCCAGTCAGCAACACTCTTCCATGGCCTCTGTATCAGCTCCTGCATCCGGGTTCCTGCCTTCAGTTCCTGCTCTGAGCTCCCTGAGTGAGGAACTGTGCTGTGGAACTGCAGGCTGAAATAAACCCTTTCCTTCTCAAGCTGCTTTTGGTTGGGACACTGGCTCACATCAGCAGAAATGCTAGCTAAGACACTGGCCAGCCAGTGCAGCCTACTGGGGGAGTTCCAGGCCCATGAAAGACTATTTCAAAAATAAAAATAAGAAGGTAAACTGCAAAATGCCCAAGGTTTTGCATACATATGGGCACACACACACACACACACACACACACACACACACTCTCCAGTCATATTAGTGCAAAGAAAAATGTGTGCACAGAGAGTGGAGAGAGACAGAGAGAGAGAAAGAGATAGAAATAAGAAAGTTCACCAATAGTTAAGAGTATATATGGTTCGCCAACAGTTGAGACTTTTGATACTACATTTGTGTCTCAGATTAATTTTTTAATTTTAAGATATGTAGTTTTAAGTTTCTTCTATTTTTATACTGCATTGTGTAAAAGTGGGGAAAATTAACTGAAACTACTTTGTAGGATTTCCAGTGAGAAATCCACGAGGTGCAATCAGCACAGTGCCTGGAATATACAAAGTTCTCTGTGGATGGTGTCTATTACCTTCAGCCTCCGTGGGTGAATTAAACATTTGGAAACAATCAAAGGCCACCTGGACTGAAGCTTGGTAAATAAAATGGGTAAATAGTGTCTGTACTCAGAAGCAGAATAGGAAGAGAATTCAATATAAGTGGTTGTCTTCTGTGGTTCATAAACCAGCTCTCAAAAAACAGTTCTGGGAAAGAGAGTGGAGGAGAAAGGCTATACTCACTTCTCAAGCAATGATATCCAAATGTGGCCCCCTGGAGCGTAACACACTCTTGGCCATCATTCTGACTCATGCCTTGGTCCCAATGAGCCCGAACAGGAGGTAAACATGCATGCATGTTTCTCCTGCCCCATGTCTCCCTTTCTATCACTTTTCTGTAACAGAGACTCAGGTGCTCTCTGAGTATCTGGGTCAAGAACCTGTCGGGAGAGCATGCCAGAGAAACCGTGGGAAGAAGGTCACGGAAACCGATACTCTGAGCCAGACCACAGAGTAACCTGAGTGTCTTGAAGGTCTGGAAATCCAACACTGGAGCAGCAATCAGACTTGGAGATGATGACCCCTTTGTGGAACATGCTTCCTGGGGTACAGGGGGCAGAGTGCAGATGCCTCTCAAATGGGCTAGACACCTAAAACCCTGGTAGTATCTACGTCCCTGTCTTCCTCTCATTCTGCACATCAGAAAACAGAGGGTCTATGGGAGTCCTAAGTGACACTCAACTCTGCTTCCCTAAGGAGCCAAGTGAAGCACTCTCCCATGCCAGTAGTTCCATTACCCTCCTCCAAGACCAAACATATTCTCCAAATTCTATTAGAAGCTCAGTGAGGGACCATAGACGCTGTCCTTCTTTGTTTTAGAAAGGAAGTTGCGGTGTCCCATAAGAAAGGATGTTGGTGTGACAGACACTAATGGTGACCCACTTATGTCCCCTAGGCCCCCTCAGAGACCTCCTGCTAACAGTCCTACTTCCAGTGACTTCCTGCACCTTCTGTCCAAGGATATTCTTAAACAACAGAGCACGCTCAGCCCACAGGCAGAACACCAGGATTGACTGATCAGAAATGGCCCCACCTGTTTGCATAATGTAAGAAGTTCCTGCAGTTTCTTAGAGGGTCTCAGCTCTAGCCGTGGTGATGGCTTGGCAGTTTCCGTAGGCAGATCTGCACAGAGCATCCTCTCTGTTGGCTTTCCTCCCTTCCCCTGCCCACTTCCTCACTGCTTGCCAGGGTGTCAGCGACTTGTTGCCTCAGTACCCTATGTAAGTGTAGGTGTTGGAGTGAACTCCCACTGTTTTCAGGAGCAAACCATAAATAGGGAATTTTGTGAACCTGTTGTTAAACACGACTGTTATCAAAAACTAATGTACTAAACTGCTACAGTATGAATGTCATCCAAAAGTTACGTGTGAAAACTTAACTCCCACTGTAATAGTGTTAATGGCCTTTGGGGAACTGACCAAGGTATGAAGTTGGGGCTCTTCTACAGCCATTAAGGGGGCTTCAGAGAATTGCCTTAGAGCCTTTTCATTCTGCTGTCTTTCACCGCGGGACATAGCACTGCCTCCATCACCCTGCAAAGAACACCTTCACCAGACACAGAAAGACTCTGGAACAATGAGAAATAAATTTCTACAGTTTATAAACTACTTAGTCTGTGATGTTTGGTTATGGAAGCACGAATGGGCTATGGTATAACCTCACAATTATATTTTAAACAATGTTAATAAATATTTATCACATTCTAGATACTGTATTTTTCTGTTGCCTGTGCACTAAGGTTATTGACATAGACTGTGTTATATGACACACACAAACACACATACACACATATAGTCAATGACTTTTCTAACACCAGGCATGCTCTGCCTCAAGGACCTTACATTCAGTAATAACACATTGGAATTGCCTGGAGTGGGTAAAATCTTTGCACCTACACCCTAGATGTAGAGACTGGAGGATGAGGGTTTTCTAGACTCTCTGGAAAATTTCCAGTGTATATCATAGGCTGGGAGCCATGGCTCCATTACAGTGAATTTTATTATTAATAATCTTGAGAAACAAAGACAAGAAAGGTTTGTCTGAACATGAGTCTGGTCTCTAAAGGATAACATGGAGGAAATACAAACCCGTTAGCAGGTGCTGAGGAATGCATTCACTTGCTGATTGCAAGAATACACACAGGAATGGAGGTGAAGATTACTTGTCTTCTTGGAGGACTTAAAGATGGCTTTTCCAATACTGGTGATGGCCATGGGTACACCTTATTCACACTTCCTTAGTTCTTCTTGTAAGGAAACACAGCAAGTACCAAAACCAGTGGACCCACCAGATTAACGAAGGGGGTCATTCGTTCATACTCATACGCACGTTCTTGAGCCAACCATACCTAATCGTTACAGTATTTCTGCCCACCTGTTGGTAACTCAGAAAGCAGTCAGAGGATCCCTTCTTTCTAAGGATTCACATCATTCAGTCTAATTATGACTTTCAACTTTCATCCTGCTTTCAAAGTACTTTTAGTGTTTCCCTACTATTCACATTAAAAGGGAAAAAAAAGGTTTCGATGTGTCTGCTTGGAAGTCAAGGTCCCTCATTCGCTGTTCCCAACTTGATTGTCTGTCTGTGTCACTCTCTCCCCATTCAGAACAAATTCTGTTTCACTATCCCAAAATTCTCTGATCCAATCTGTCTTCTACATACTTTTTCTTCTTCAAAGTACTTTTGTAAAGGTTTTCATTTTAAAAGTAATTATATGTTGTTTTTCTACTTAAGATAATAATGAATATTTAGTCCACCAATAAGAGAATGCTTAAGGATACACAAACATATATATAATGTCATATATATAAATACATCTATAATGTTGTATATATGAACATATACATATATATAATATCATATAAATAAACATATATTTATGTGGATCTTTTCTACTGATTGAAAAGAAAATATCAACCATATTGTCAACAAGCATCTTAATAGGCTAATTTGCTCTTGGCTCTAAACCTTTACCATGCCACTTGGCTACATATCAAAAAGTAGTATACAAGTCTGATGACCCAAGTTCAGTACCTAGAACTCCAGCATTCTTGTGGACACCCTCACCCACAGGCCAGCTGAATGACACATTCATTCCAGTGTGGAAGGTGGTTGGGTACAACCCAAGTAATGACATCAGAATATAACCAACTCGTTAACAAGAGCTAGTAAGTTGTGTTTAAAGTCAAGAGCACTGTGGTTAAATCACACATGTTCTTGGCTAATGATGAAGGTAATTTTACATTTGTCTTATAAGTTATTTCTGACATAAACATACATATTAGTGGTGTTATAAACCCCATTCCTTCTTTGTCTCTTGCTTTGACCAATGGGCATATATGACACAAACCAGGGCTTAAAAGTAGCACCCCAATGTCTCCACTTTTTCTTCTTCTCTTTTGTGGACATTAGGCTCCAGGTTTGGAGGGCGAGCAGCACATGGAGCAGACAACACCAGACAACACCCAGACAAGTCTAAGGCGAACTCAACCAATGTTAGGACCCACCCGCAACTAAGACCACTGGAATTCAGCTAAACCTTGAAACTGCTAAGAGTTAACTAGCCCAGCTGGACTTGGAAAAATTGCTCAAAGATATCAGCCTAAACTGCCATCCTCAGATTCAGGGATTTAGCAAACACAGATAGTTTGTAGCCACTGAATTTTGAGGTGTTTTGTTGCATAGGGTATTCTGGTAACAGACAACTGATAGAACTGCCCTCCAAAATCTACACTGCCGTAATTGAAATGAGGTGAAAACAATCAAGCAAAGACTAACTACTTACCTAGTGCATGGGCTGAGGCTCTGCTACGTGGTTCACCCCTTTGTCTGACGAAGGACAGTCTAGGGGTTCAGTTGTATGTGCTGGACAAAGGAAACATCTGGCCATAACAGATCCTCTGCTTGCACAGTTCCACAGAGCCACTAGCTTCCAAACTTTTTAAAAATTAGAACTGACCCACTGCTATCCTTTACTCTAGTTTATTTTCCCTTTCCAAGTCAAAATCATTAGCCAGCGCACACTAAACCACAAAGGAAAAAGTATTTCTGCAAAAAGGCTTCCCCAAACACTAGGATGACTTTGCCCATTGTAGGAAGCCATCTCGCTCCAGCTGCCAGGCTGCTTCTGGGAGAACCCCGGAGTAGCCAGCAACAGTAGCTGGTGTAAAAGCTAATCTTAGAAAACACGCATCACTTCTCCAGCCCCGTTAATTAAGACCAGAAACCCGTAACTGAGACATTCACAAAAACGGGGTTTCTAAGTGCCAGCTTTGCCTGAGCATCCTCTAGAATGGGCCAAACTTGGGGAGGTCTCTCTGGGATAGGATGGGCAGGAGAGTGGGCTCTGGGTGGTCAAAGCCTCCTCCCCTTCTGGGCGCATGGCTCAGTCCTTCTCGGTCAAGTGCCAAAGCTGACTGACTGCTAGCAAATTAAGAGAGGAACAAATTCCTATGGGTGGTTTTTTAGAGTTCTTTTCTTATTATTATTATTATTATTCATGTCTCCAGTGTTCACCCATAAATGAGGAAATTTTTGACTTCTTCAAGGATATTTCTATTTCAACCATGTTGTCTTACCCAGATGGGGCCCATTTCAATCAACGGTTCCCCGTCCTGGTACTTGGACTCAAGTCCAAGTCAGTTATTAAACTTATTTAGACTGTGCTTATTTCTGAGTCCTGGTTTATTAACGTGTTTATTTAGATATGGGCCTAAACAGGACTGGAAGGTACAATCTCTCCTTCTCAAAAATGCAAACTTTGCTTCTGACTCCAGGTCTCGCAATTTGTCTGGATGAAGTGCTGATATTGGCAGGTTCTCCTTGGATACATTTTAGGAGGCTGTGCCTTTGATATCACTCTGAGGGTAAAACTGCCATATCCACATATGTCTTCAATTGCTATGATATTCATTTCCCTGCTTCCTACCATGGAGATTTTTTCAATCTGTTTAATACTAAGAAGGAGCCAGGTTGCTATTTTAGATCTAACTATGAAATATTTATTGAGCTCTAATTTGCCCAGAGCTATTTGAAACCCTTGAGTCTTAGGAATTGGATTTTTTTTTAAAGAAAAACAACAGGCCCAGAAATTGATCACATAATGGGCGAAGAAAAGGAGAAAGCCACCTTGATTTGAAGAATCTGCACACCGGTGCTCGTGGACTCAAAGTGCCTGGAGGGCAAGGCAGTAGCTTTGGAGCTTTCCGTCTTCTTGGCACGGTCTGTGCACACCAGAGCACACTCTTGAGATCCTGGGTCACAAAACCGGCGTTTGTCATGATGAAGGTCAATGGCCTACCCAAGCTCACACAGGGATAGCGTTGAAATCACCATTGCTTTCCTTCACTCGCTAAGCAAATAACTGTGGTGGGACACCCGCTTACTACAGTGGCTCTCAACCTGTGGGTTGCAACCCCTTTGGGGTTGAATGACCTTTTCACAAGGGTCATGTATCAGATATTTGCATGATGATTCATAACAATGACAGTTATGAAGTAGCAACAAAATAATTTTATGGTTGGGGTCGCCACTGCATGAGGAACTGTATTGCAGGGTCGCAGCATCAGGAGGGTTGAGGACCACTGGGTTAGAGTCTGGGACAGAGTGACGTGAGTCAGAGCACAGCATCTCACAGCCAGTTTCTCTACTCGGGCACCAGGAATGGTTCTTGACATACAGAAGTTCCTCAACGTGAAGAACCCACAGCTCACAACATAGTTTCTTAGCCACGTCCCAGATTACACTTTTACTTATGCATTCACCCATAAAGGCAGCTTTGCTCTACTTTATCATACGCTTTGGCCATATCCCCCCCATCCACCCTCCTCTTCTCCCTCTCCTTCTTCCCACTCTTCTCCACTATCGCTTACTCTTTCCTCTCCACACCTACACCTATCTGAAATCTAAGGTCCACAAATGTGATGTCAGCCTGAGTCTGGCTTATTTCAATTAATATGGCCATCTCCATTTGTAGCCACTTCCCAGCAAATAGCACATAACTTCATTCTTCTTTATGGCCGAATAAAACACAGTTGTGTCCCTTTATCCATTTCCTCACTTTCACTCTACAAAGAACCAACATAGCTCAATCGCTACATAGGCTAATAAGACAGACATGTCTTCAAATTTAAGTACAAAAGGCCAATAAACATCTGAAAAAAATGTTTGATGTCCTTAACCATCATGGGAAATGTAAATTAAAACTGCAATGATAGTCCATCTCAACCTAGTCAGAAAGGCTACCAAAAAGAAAGCATATTACAGTCAAGGTGGGAACATGTGGGATTAGGGAACTCTTACCCACTGTTGGACAAGAGTAATGTAAAATATGACCACAGTTCACATATCAATGTAGATAAGTCTTTGAATTCTTTTTTCCCAGAATCTTTGGCCTATCATAGTGGTGTGGGACAATTCTGTATTCTGTCAATTATGTTTTAAATAAACACTGATTGGCCAGTAGCCAGCCAGGCAGGAAGTATAGGTGGGACAAACAGACAGGGACAACCAGAGGTGGCACAATGAGAACAAGAGTGTTCTGGGAAGAAGGAAGCTCTTTCTGCAGTCCTGTCCAGACACCGAAGAAGCAGGATGTGACCTGCCCCGCTGAAAAAGGTACTGAGTCATGTGGCTAACATATACTATAATAATGGGCTAATTTAAGTTATAAGAGCTAATAATAAGCCTGAGATAATGGGCCAATCAGTTTATAATTAATATAGGCCTCTGTGTAATTTCTTTGGGGGTTACTGGCTGTGGGAACTGGGCAGGACAGAAACCCCAAAAAGCAGGCCCTCATGTTACATCATAGCTTCTTTTTTTATGGTGAAAAAGTATATATTTAGAATTATCCCACTGGACTCAGTTTAGAAGATCCCAATTTTGTTGGTAGCATCCAGAGCATCTTATCAGGAGCCAACTGAACCTACTCCTTCTTCTCTCCATTGGGCCTAATGAGAGTGTTGACTTTGGCCACATCAATGTCATAGAGTTTCTTCACAGCCTGTTTGATCTGGTGCTTGTTGGCCTTGACATCCACAGTGAACACAGTATGCTGCTGTCTTCCATCTTCTTCACGGCTGACTCAGTAGTCAGGGGGAGTTTGATGATGATGAAGTGGTCAGCTGGATGTGCTCTTTCGAAAGTATTTGGGCTACTTCCAGAGTCGCAGGGTCTTGGGCCGCCGGAAGGTGGGTGATGTGCAGATCTTCTTTTTATGACTGTGGATGCCTTTCAGCACTGCCCTCTTGGCTTTCAAGGCCTTCACTGGCTTCAGCTTTGGGAGGGGCGGGAGCTTCCTTCTTCACTTTTGGCGCCATCTTGGCAAAAAGGGCTGCCTCCTCCAATAGCTTCTAATTGATTCTCTTGACATGGTCAAATAACCCCTTGATTGCAAAACCACCCAGCTTTAGGATCCTTGGTTTAAAGGGAAGTCTTCTCCACTCAGCCTTGAGTGACATGATGAATTTGTATTATTGATGAAAAAACAAACGGCCTAGAGAATCAAAGAGAAAAAACTGACTTTTTTTTATTCATCACTGAAGGCTGCAGGTGCATAATCCATTAATTAGTACCGATTATGTTTTACCATCTTAGAATGTAACATAATTGATGCCTGGTGATTAATAAATATTTCATGCATGTGGCATGTGTACGTGTAGAATTGTATCCCTATATTTGTGGTCATATATGTGGGTAGATGCATATGCATGAATGCATTTGAACACTTGTGCCCATGGAGGCTTGGAGGTGCTCTCCACCTACTTCTTTAAGCAATGCCTCTCTAAATCCGGTACTCACTGATTCCAACTATTCTAGCTTTCCAGCTTGTCCCCAGGATCCCCCTTTCTGCCTCCTAACTGCTGGAATCACATGCAGCCCAGTTTTTCATGTGTGTTCTGACATCTCAACTCTGATCCTCACACTCACATAGCAATTGGCTTTATCTCTACTGTATCTGTGCCATCTTCACAGCCCCAATCTTTATTAGTAAAAATCTTCTAAATAACCCAGATTTTGGTCAAACAATTTTCTTTCATTTTTCTCACTCTGTGTGCACTGTAAGCATGTGGTCCTTTAAAAAAAAACAAAAAAAAACCTCATAGTCTAAAGAGAGCACCAAAGATACAGAGTAAAAGCAATGCCTCCAAGGAAAAAAAAAAGAAACCTTGTTGACGTCTGTCTTAGTCAGTTGCTGTGAAGAGATAACTTGGCCATGACAACTCTTATGAAGGAAAATATTCAACTGGGCCTGACTTACAGTTTCAGAAATTTAGCTCATTATTACCATGTCAGGAAGCATGGTGGCACACAGTTAGTTATGGTGCTAGGGGAAGCTTGGTGGTACACAGGTAGACATACTTCTGGAGAGGAAGCTGTGAGTTCTACATCTGGATCAGCAGTAGGAGAGACTGATACTGGGCCTGGTTTGGGCATTTGAAATCCCAAAGCCCACCTCCAATGACACACTTCCTTTAACAAGGCCACACCTACCCCAACAAGGCCACACCTCCTAGTCCCTGTCAAATAGTGCTACTCCCTAATAAACCAAGCATTCAAATGTCTGAACCTATGGGAGCCATTCTTATTCAAACCACCACCACATCTGACATGTTACCAAGTTCTAATCCATTTGGATTTATGAGCAAACACCTGGGGTGCATTAGTTTGGATGCGCCTTTCCTGGCAGTGGTTACAGAGAAAAGAACAAAAGGCTCTAGGCATTTAGCAGTCCCAGCTACATTTCATTCCAAATTCCCATTGTGAAGAAGTGCCAAGAGTCTGGGTCATATAGCAATTTGTAGTTTGATTCCAGCTTCAATTTGAGGTGATGTGTCTGAGACCTGGTCAAGGGCACACCGCCAACCGACCAGCATTCACTTAGGGCCCAGGCCTGCTGCTTTCTGCCCACCAGAGAAGCATACTATGCACCTGGCAGATAATGTTTCAGATTTTGTTTCTCTATTTAAAAAAAAAATGGCCCAGTGCGGGGGGAAAAAAATGGCCTGGTAAGAGCTGCAACTTTAGGGAAAGTTGGAAAAGTAGTTAGCTGTAGTTGGTGAGGCCTGGAAAGGTCAGAACAGGGGCATTCGGTTCTCAGTGGAATCAAGAATCCATCAAGAATCCAAAGAAAACCAAGGACTTACACATTCTCTTATTTTCACTATCTTCCCATTTAGGGAGACAGAATGGATTGAAATTTAGCCTTTGGGAATACTAAGTGCCAAGCATTACCCTTGCTTATTCAGGAGCACATACAGGGGTCTGCTGATTATGGCCCAGTCTGCTGAGCTTTGGGTGGCCTGAGACCACAGGCCTCAGGAGGGAAGGGACACAGGCAGAAACCAGGGGATCTTTCTGAGCTGCCTTCCCAGGAAGCGCTCAGGAAGTGTGGGGACAAAGGGTTCCTGCCACGGAGAGCTGGTAGATACAAGAGGACACTGAGCTGGTAGATACAAGAGGACACTGTAAAGTCAGGGATAGACCTAAGGTCTCTTGTTTGCTCCAAATGTCAATGCATATTAGTTACACAAGGCAAGATCCAAGGTGGGGAAAGCATACCAGGCCCGAGGGACCTGAGAAATGACCTTCCCAAGGACTAATAGGAGGCTTGAAGGTGTTTGTTCTCCAGAAAGATCACAGACCAGAAAACAGCCATCTCCAAGACCCACAAAGCCCTTCTGATCTACTTCCCTGAGAGGGCCATCAAGACCCCTCCAAGACCCAGCAATGTCTTGGGCTGTGCAGCTTCCTGACACCTGCCCTCCCCTAAAACCTGGGTGCAGACAGCAGCTGCATAACTTATTTCTGAGGGACTGGGGAGCACATCACCCGCTTAATTACATTCCCAGAAGCCCAAGACCTCTGGCTGGTTATGGCCTTCTCCTGGGCCAGCATGAAGATGCTTGCACTTGGCTCCATGGCCTTTCACAAGTTGGAGAGGACGCTCCAGCTGTTTGTCAGTCAGCCTCCATGCAGGTGCTCTCTTCAGAGCTGTTTACACTTCCTAACAGCCCTGCTTATGACAACACAGCAAAGTGCTTGTTTATAAATGGGGAAACATCATTTTGGAGAAGTGAAGCAATTTGCCCAGGGTTACACAATCCGTAAGTAATTTGCCTGGGACAGAACCAAGTCTAAATCCTGGGTTCTGTCGATGACAGTAAGGGATGTTCAAGATCTAAGAAAGATGCAATGTTTAGGACAAGTCCAAACAAGAGGCTAAGCCTCTCCTGCTGAATGTTAGGAGCCCAAGCCTAGCAGCTGGGTCAAAGCCACAGCTCTCCACACCACCCACCATGTTGATACCCAGGCTTCTCATGACACCCGAAAAGCCTCCCCCAAAGTGTGAGCATACCCCACCTCCTTAGCCTGAACTTGCAGCTCTGAGCTCAGATCTTCGGGATCTTGGACCTTTGAGTGCTGCCAGCCACTCAAAGAAAGCCAGCTCATGCCCCAACCTCAGACATTAGGGTCAGAGACTACAGGACCCTTCTTGGCATTGGAAGACCAACAGACAGGATTAACCTGAATACTTGTCCAGAGCCTCATTTGTTAGCTTCATTGTGGCTGGTTTAACAAATTGCTCCAATGTAGTGGCCCCATACAATGGAAGTTTACTATCTTACAGTTATGGTTAGGAGCTGACACAGCTCTCACTGGGCTACAGATGTCATTAGCATGGAGCGCCTTGCTGGAGGGAGATTCTGGCAGCGATTCCTTTGCCTTGCCTTGGTTCAGCTTTGAGGATGTCCACCCTCCACGACCGCAAGCCGCCTTTCTCCATCTGCAAAGTCAGCCACAGGGAATGCCAGCCATCATCCTCCTTCCATGACCTGTGGCCCTGTGATGCTCCCCTATGTCCCTTTCCACTTTCTGGAACCTCCGGTTCAATTGGTTCTTCCCACTAAAGCTCCTCAAGTCAAACCCATCTGCTGACTCCTCACCATGAAAGGTAACATGCTCACACATCTTGGTAACTAAGGCTGGATCTCTGGAGCGCCTTTGGGTCTAATACTTCACACAGCCCTGAAGGCCGGAAGCTCTCCTCAGGTCCTTCTTGCACACAGAAGCATAGACAGTTTTACAACTCTGGGCTGGAGCCACCTTGGACTAGGAATGGGTGGAGGGCAGGACCACCCTTTCCTCATTAGCCAATATCTGACCTAGAGAAGGCCGTCGGTAGCTACTCAAGAACAAAGACGAGTTTGGCCAAGGAAAGGCCTCTCCCAACTGCCTTTAAACCCCATGACCTTGATTGCTCACACATGCCTGTCTGGGGCTTCAGTCAAACCCTTCTGGCCATGACTCCCCACCCTGTCCCTGCAGGTGGCACACAGCTCAGATCTCGTTTTCCCAGTAGAGCCCATTGACCTACCGTAGAGGCAACACCAATTGTGGTGACCAATTTGTAAGTGATGCTGCCATGGGAGGCCTATGTAAACATCCTAGAAATGAAATCGTGCCAAACCACCCAGCGTCTCAGGCAGTCACACCCACAGGTGAAATAACCACCCTCTCCGGGAAGCATGGGGCGACTCAACAGTCAGGGTAAAATTGCCAAACTGGCTAAATAACAAAATAACTCTGGCCAAAGGGTTGTCGCAGGGAACACTGCCATGCCCCTCAGTATCTGGGTCCTGCCACCTCTCTAGTATCCCCGAGGGTACTGCCCCAGCCTCCTGGTGACGATGAACCCTCATCGCCAAGGGTGAGTTACCAATATTTTTGGTGAGTCAGTCGGTAAAGACTCAAGTCAATAAAGACTCAGCCCAAGGTCATGGAGCTTATAAATGAGAGAGTCAAGTTGAACCAAGTGTGGTTCCTGAGAATAGTGTACTTTCCGCTCTATTGCACATGCTCCAAAGTGTGATGACACAACCATCTCCAGCCCCTGGGGCTTCTCCAGGCCACCAGGAGCAACCATGAAACTCCGTGCCACCTGGCCTGCCAAGGGCACATAGATCCCAAGCAGCCCTTTTACCTTTCAGATCCCCTTCTTTGTGGGATCCAGGTTTTTGTGAGCGAAGTTATCGCTTTTAGGGTTGTGTTATCTCAAGGTTTGAGTGTAAAGAAGGGATTGTGCTCAGACACCTAGAGGAACTTGCCCAGACACTGAGGTCTCGGTTATATCATCGTATTAAATTTCTGAAACCTAGGAGGAATGAGATGACGAGAGAGCATGATTGATTGGCCTTTCCTTGGAATCCCTCACAATAGTCTTCAGACCGAGTGGCTAATGTATATTGTTCATAAATTTCTCTAGACTCTGAAAGGAAGCTAGCCTGCACCTTTTGCACTGCTCTGTCTGACCATTCCTCTGCAGATCCGGATTCCCCAGGGGCCTAGCATAGGCCTCCGGAGGAGAGTCTGCTGCCACTTCTCCAAGGGAGCCAGCGTCCTCAGGGTGGAAGTCAGGGACATTGGGACTACTCACTAGAGCACACATTTCTGGCTCGGGACCGATTTCTCATTCACTAAACGTGGGATGGGAACTAGACATGTATATTTCTAGCACATTCCCACGTCATGCTTCTGATCTGGGGAACCCCACTCTGAGAACTGCATGCCTGAATTTACGGCAGATCTGGGCTTCCTCCCATCCAATAGCCTACAACGTTCCCCGGGATCTGAGAAGGCCCAGGGCAGCTCTCCTAGTTTGTCTTTGAACTTCCTCTCCAGGTCTTCTTGGGATCTTTCATAAACGAAGCTTCAGCTTCAGTCTCCCTACCTACTCTGAGATTAGCTCCAGGCTTTTCTCTGAAAAGAGGCTAATCCCCAAGAGCTAACCCAGAATGTGAGCTGCCTGTTTACCAAGCTGCCACCCTACTTGGCACTGAAATTTGCTTAACCATTGCTCACCTGCTGACTTCTGAGGATTTCCTTGTCCCACCCTTGGCCAGCCTCAAGTCTTTCAAGTCGAGTCCTGAATGTTCCTTATTTACCCATTGAGGAATTTGGGGTTTCTTCCTGTATCCACTGCCTTTGAGAAGATCCCTGGTTCCCATGGTCCTCCATCACACACATGACACACACTAAGGGGTAGAGGACAGCTCTAACTGCCTACCCACAGATGGGGAGTTTGTCCCTGAGGTTCAGAATTGCTAATGAAAACAAAAAACAGTTGTGTTCATTGCATCACTGGGTGTCTAATTCCCGACAGGTAACTCTCTCCAAATTGCTTACACCTGACTAGGCAGGGTCCCTCCCAACACACACCTGGGGACACCTCTGACATACAGGGCTTCTGTTCTAGAAACTTCCAAGGGAAGAGTCAGACACAGTCTCTAAGGAGAAGGAATCTCGAAGCAGCCCAATCTGTGCCTAGATGGAGGATGTTACTGACAACCCTCTCCACTTCCACACCCGAGCCCTCTTGATGCTATTAAACTCACCTACATGCTTGTTCTGTGTTCTGGTCACAGCACCGCCATCTACACCCACCCTTCCTCCTGCAGGATTGGTCAACAGACCTGTTCCTAAGCTTCCATGGCAAAGCAAGCCCTCTTTAGACTTTACCTAAAAGGAAGGGCACTAGGGAGGCTGGTGTCTGTTCCTGAAAGATCGTGGTTAGTGGTAGCAATGAAGCAATTAAAGGTCCCAAGGAAAGTGGCACGGGAAAGGAAAACCCTGGCTATGACCTCTCAGGCCTTCCTAGGCAATGTGACTGTCCTAGGATGTAGTATGAGGGGGCCAGCTTGTTGGGGTTTCTGTCCTGCCCGGTACCCCACAACCGGCAAATCCCAAAAAGAAATTACACACAGGACTCCATAAGGTTATAAACTGATTGGCCCATTAGGTCAGGCTTCTTGTTAACTCTTATAACATATATTACCCCATTATCCTTATCTATGTTAGCCACATGGGCTCAGTACCTTTCTCAGTGTGACAGCTTACATGTTGCCTCTTCGGTGGTCTGCGCAGGAATGACAGAGGAACCTCCTCGCTTCCCAGAATTCTCCTGTTCTCATTGCATCACCTCTACTTCCTGTCTGGTTTTCCCGCCTATACTGCCTGCCTGGCCAATCAGCGTTTTACTAAAATATGATTGACAGAATACAGACAATTCTCCCGCATCACTAGGGCACCTGTTGTCTTAGTCAGGATTTCCACTGCTGTGCAGAGACATCATGACCATGACAACTCTTATAAAGGCAAACAGGTAATGTATGGTTTACAATTCAGAGGCTCAGTCCTTTATTGCCATGGTGGGACATGGCAGCAGGCAGGCAGACATGTTACTGGGAGAAGGAGTTGGGAGTTCTACATCTTGATCTGCAGGCAACAGGAAGTGGTCTGTGTCACTGGGTGTAGCTTGAGCTTATGAGATCTCAAAGCCCACCCCCACAGAGACACACTTGCTGCAACAAGGCCACACCTACTCCAACAGGGCCACACCTACTCCAACAAGGCCAGACCTCCTAATCATGCCACTCCCATTGGGAGCCATTTTCTTTCAAATCACTATACCATCTTTCTTTAAATATACGAACTAAACAACCCGAGTCCCATGTTGTGGAAATATAGAACCCCCTTCCACACTTCTAAGGGCCGAGGGGCTTGTACTGTCTTGACCACATCACACTTAAATTTTCCTTTCCAGGCTCTCCAGGTCTGCCTATCATCTCACTGCCTGTGTGTCTTGCTGCTCTATATATCTGTTCACCCATAGACTCTGTCCCATCCCCACTGCATTCCCCAAATGACAACAAGCCCCTGTCATGGTTTTATTAAAATTTAGGTAGAATACAGAACAGCAAATATCTTAAAATAAAATATTACCTATCCGCGTTTTTAAAGTTGCTATTGCTCATCCAGGGAACTAAAGCCAACCCACCTAGTTCTCAGGAGTTTGCTCAATGGGTCAGAGCATTTGCTCTGCAAACAGGAGGACCTGAGTTCGAATCCCAAGAGCTCATGTCTGGGTTCGGTAGTGCACACCTGTAAATCCAGTTCCCCTGTGGAGTGATGGGAAGCAGACAGACACAAGAAATTCCCTAGAAGCTTGAAGAAGAGACTCTTGCTGCTGCAACTGAAAAAAACAAGAAAACCTGTCTCACACAAAGTAGAAGGTGAACACTGACACACATTGTTCTCCTCGGTGTCTGATCTTCACAGGTACGTCATGGCACGTGTGTAAGCACACACGCGTGTTTGCATGTGCGCACGCGCGCACACACACACACACACACACACACACACAGAGAGAGAGAGAGAGAGAGAGAGAGAGAGAGAGATTGGTGATTAACGCAGGTTAGCAAAGGAGAGGTGAACTGCAAGGTCACATTGGATCCTCTGTAGCATGTGCAGTGGTGAAAATACCACACTGAGCATCAGTAATACTGAATAATCAACGAATGTAAGCAACAAAATTAAAACTATTTAAAGATAAAATAAATTGTGGTTGCACCTCTGCCATGCTTCCCGTCTTCGGCCTTGCACATCTCGCTTCCCTCATTTCCTCCCGCATCCGAATTGCTTTCTCTCCCTCATCTCCTCACACTGCCGAGGGGGAGTGGAAAATTGCCACTGCCACTCCAGACGTGGTTAACTCTGAACTCTCTCCTTTCTCAGGCATGGGAGCCTTGTTAACTCATCTGCTTATTAAGGCTTGCTTGGCCAAGGACTGCCTTTCCCTGGCATGAATTCCACTGTTCCCCGGGCACAGAGAGCTGCACGAGTCATTTCTGTTGTGGAATATCCCTGTCACATAATCAATTTCCTCGTCTGCCTAAAGCCTCATGTTGATTCCTAAACCATAAGAATCTGGTCTTAGTGCCAATTCACTTTTCTCAATTACTCACAAATACATATGAATTCACATAGATGAATATATAACATTGTGAAATCTTTCACAAATGATTGAAAAACCAATACACGATCCCATCACTAACAGCCACTTCCATTTTCGAATGTTCCATCCCAATTTGTCTGCCCACACATATGGTTGAGCCATTTCTATTTTCTCCTGATGCCTTTCATTTTTCACAATACTAGTTCATGGCTTCGTTTCTGTCGTTCAAAATGTTTTAGAGCATTCTGCTGAATCCGTGCCTTCGTTTAGCTCCACACTTCTCTTCCTGAAAGCAGAGGAGCTTGGCCTACCTGGCTTACTGGTAACTAACTTGTTAGTTACTATCCTCCTTGTATTCAAATATCCGACAAGAAGAAACTGAAATGATTTATTTTGGCTTGTAGTTCAAGCGGATACAGCCCATCTGGTAGAGAAGGGACAGTGGCAGGAGCAGGAGGCAGCTGGTCACATTGCATCTACTCTTGCAAAGCAGGGAGAAGACAGGAAGTGGGGACCAATTCTCAAGATCCACAGTTAGGAACTGACTTCCTCTAGCGAGGCTCTACTTTGTAAAGATCTGACAGCCTTCCAAATCAGTGCCACCAGCTTGAGATCAAATGTTCAAATATGGGAGTCTACAGAGAGTCATTTCACATTAATGACTCAACACTGATGTATCCCAAACAATGTTAATTAATGCCTGGCAGATAGCAGTAGTGCATCTTTGTTGAATGGGTGTATGAATTAGTGAGACATTCAAACTGTAATTTCTTAATGTTGACTCTGCATACAGAGCAACCGAGTTGCCCTACATGTACCCAGACTGTAATTTCTCAATGCTGACAGGATGCAATAGACATCATTAACGTACATATTCTTTTTCTCTGATTTAGTTATCTCATTTATAGAGATTGATAAAAGCAGTAACACCACCACCTCGAGGCCTTCCAGCTAAGATCAAGTGTTAAGAACAGGGCTGGCATTAGCAGTGGTTACAAATGTACTCAGGGTCTCTTCTCTGCTGCTGAGGTTACACACTCTGACCATAAACAACTTAGGAAAAAGTGTTTTTTTGACTTACACTCCCAAGTCACAGTCCATTATTGAGGGGGATCAGAGGAGGAACGTAAGCAGAAACCATGCAAGAAAACTGATTTGGGGCTTGCTCAGGCTCATGCCTAGCTAGCTTTCTAATACAACTCAGAACCACCTCCCTACGGATGATACTGCCCACGGTGAACTAGGCTTCCCGGCATCAACTAACAATTAAGACAATCCCCCACAGGCTTGCTGACAGGCCAGTCTGATCTTGGTAATGTCTCAATCGAGGCTTCCCTTGATGACTCTAGTCTGGATCAAGGTGACAGCTAAAGCTAACCAGGACAAACTGCTAACACATAGTATCTGGATGCTACATGGCAGACTCTTTGCTAAGCACTTTATGTCATTACGTCATTACATCAATGGCTTCTCACAACATCCCTACAAGTAAGGTGCTAATTATCTCCTCTGTACAGATGAAGAAACAGAGCTGATTCATTTGCCCAAAATCACACCGCTTGTTCGGGGAAGAAGTGGGATTTTAGGAGGACCTATCTTGGTCCAGACTCTGAGGATTTACATCATTTAAGAGACGTTAGATCAAGGTGAAGGATGAACAGTTGGCTCTCAGCACTTACAGCCACATTGCTTTTGAAAAGAATTATGTTCTTTACAGACAGAAATTAAAGGTTTGCGTATTCTTATTTGTAAACTATATATATATTGAGGGTTATTTTAAAAATCCAGTCCAATAACCATTACCTTTCAAGTGCAATATAGAATAACTATCATACAAAGTAATAACTGACTTATTTGGATTTAAATATAACATTATACTATTTGTCATCTGCTGTATGCTCTCTCTTTCTTTAATCTAGTTTGACCTTATATCTTTAATTTCACCTTCTCCTTTGGTTAGCTAGGTGGGCGTATAATCTCCTTTGGTTAGCTAGGTGGGCGTATAATCTCCTTTGGTTAGCTAGGTGAAGTTGTTTTGGAGGCTACCAAAGAAAAGCTTCTATTATAAACTACTCTGACTTTCAATAAGCACAAGGAATGAGCTCATGTTTCTGGACACCCATTAACCAACTGAAATAACTTGCATTCTTGGGGCAGTTCTGCCTAGAGAGTATGCGGGACACAGACTTGGATACCCTGGATAGAGGCAATAGAATTCCCTAGGTACGGGCACTGCTGAGCTCTCTCTAAAATATTAAACAGTTTCTGTTGTCCTCGAGGGAGCCGAAACCAATACAAACAAGCAGGCAAATCACTCGATACCCAAATGCAGATGCAATCAGTCCAGAGATACAACCTGAGCACAGACTGATGATAGAGATAGCCCCAACCCCAATCCAGCCACAAACAAGCCCAGCCTTGTAATGACCTCAGAAACCCTGGAAGGACTCTGAGAAGCAGAATTATCCTTCCATGGTCTGCTTTGAACTGTTTCTCGGGTCTTTCTATATGATACAGCCTGTCTTCAGTCCAGTCATTCGAACAAGAATAGCCAAAGATCCCTCATTCTTATATTTAGTGTAGCCATTCTCAACCTCCCTAATGTGGTGACACTTTAGAACCACCTCATGCTGTGGTGACCACCAACCATGAAATTATTTTTGTTGCTGCTACTTCATAGCTATAATTTTGCTACTATTATGAATTATAATATAAATATCTGACTGTGACCCCTGTGAAAGGGTTGTTTGTGCCCCCTCAAAGGGGTCATGACCCACAGGATGAGAATCACTTATTCAGATGATGGTGTGATAGTTAGAGTTAAGATGTTCTAAAACTGGGACCAGGAGGAGAGGAGGGAGGGGGAACTGGGATTAATTAATTTTTTTAAGGAGATGTTTTAAAACTTTAAGAACAGAAAATGATACTGAGAACATCTGTAGCAAAAGGAGGTTGAACATGGCCTCTAAAACTTCCCTCGCCCTCTTTTCTCCCTTCAACATGTATGGTGGTGGTGAACACTATGTATGTTCTCACTTAGTACAGGATACCCATGACGAAAGACCCAAAGCACACAATGCACACGCTGCCGCAGTAAAATAACCTAGGACTTGCTAAAGCTTATTCCCAAACAACACGTTTGTGACCATGGACACAAATAATGTGACAAGAAAAGCATGCCTGGCCAGCCAGCTTGCCAGCAAGGCCCTGCTGCCTGGTCTGGAACCAGAAAGGTCATTCTGAGGTTAAGCCCCAGTGAATGGTCCATCATGATATAAACACAGCACAAGCTGGAGCGATGTGCAATGTTATTCTTTCACCTTCTTCCTGGAATTTCAGAGACTGTACAAAACCGGAATATAAAAGTGGACAAAATAACGCAACAGAACAAAATAGTGTCTGTGGAGAAATATGTGCTTAGGGATTCAAAAAAAGAAAAAAAAATATACTTCAGCTGTAGCTTTGGCTTCTCTCATCCCTCATCCACACAGTTCTTCTTCCCTCGGAAAGGCTGGCCTATAGTTTTCCTTATTTTCCTTGTTCTCTATGGGATTTTATTATTTCTCAAGTTCTTTCGCCTAAGCACACACAGACGAAAAAACTATTGGGTGATCTAACTGGATGGGAGAGTAGGAAAGCAAGAAAACTCAGAGCTTTTTAAATGTTATGAAACACAGAGTCTAAGTATGAATAAATCTTAGCTGTAAACTGTATCAGACATCAGCTGCTACAATAATACCATGAAACAAAGCACCCTGAATAGAACAGTCGATAGCAACACCTAATCTCATGCTAACATATCTGAACACTGTGAGCTGTCCTACCTGAACTCTACGGGAGGAGCTGTGCTTTCTTCAATCAGTGGAGTTTGGGGGCCCTTCCACATCTCTAACTTTTCTGTTCTCAGTGGGTACCTGAAACACATTCCCACAGGAAATGGAAGCAAGGCAAAGCATGTAAGAGCATCAAAAGCCTCTACCCATTTAGTGCTGTGGAATATTATTTTAAGATGTGTTACATTTGTTTATGCTGTGGAACATTAGTTTAATGATGCAAAGATGTGCTGCATTCTTTTACATTGCATTTGTTTAACTCTGTGAAGCTGTGCTACTTTGCCTGTCTAAAACACCCTATTGGTCTAATAAAGAGCTGAACAGCCAATAGCAAGGCAGGAGCAAGGATAGGTGGGACTGGCAGGCAGATAGAAAATAGGAGGAGAAATTTGGGAAGAGAGATCAAGGAACGAGAAGAGAAGGAGAGGAGAATGCCAAGGGCCAGCCACCCAGCTACACAGACAGCCACAGAGTAAGAAGTCAAAAAAGTATGTAGAACAGAGAAAGATAAAAGCCCTGATGGATGATTTAAGTTAAGAAAAGCTGGCTAGAAACAAGCCAAGCTAGGGGCGGGCATTTATAAGAAAGAGTAAGCCTCTGTGTGTTTATTTGGGAACTGAGTGGCACCCCACCTCAAGAGTAAAAACAGTTAAACAACCAACCACAACTCATCACATTCTCTCACCGTCTGTGGGCCAGAGTAAGCTGTATGACCAAGTTCAGAGTTTGGAGAAGAAGGGAGTATGGTCTGCATCAAAGGGATGTAAACATTTCCTAACTAATAATCCAAACTATGACAGAAACCAACCTATAAAGTAGGTGCATGGCTCTTTGCTGTTAACTGAGGAGTAATGAACACTTGCATGCCATGTTCTCCTTCACCCAAATTCTCAATGAGTCGTCTAGCTACCCTCCGGGCTTCGAAGAACTTAGCAAGGTGTGCAAGTCAACCATCTCATGTTACAAATAAGAAAACTGAAATGCAAATAATTATCATAACTTGCTCACCATTTTGGAATATGGGGAATGAAGCCATAAATAAGCGGACCCTGTGTATCAGTGTCCACATCCAACAGCTGCTCATTTCCCACCTCTAGACAGAGTCACCAGCATTGCTGCAGCTTCGTAGTTTACGTCCTGTGAGGAGCATTTGCAGTAGGAGAGAATGCTTGCCACCAGGTAGCACAGTCAATGAAGAAAAGGAGGAGCTAAAGGAGGGGATTCTGCCTACCAAATATCAAGTGATTGACTTTGCGGCACAAACCTCAGCATCAGCTGACTTCCATCCCTGTTATCCACCCATGTTATGTGGGTGACTAAACCAGTGCAGGCAGAAATGGGAGAGAACACACTCGAGCTGCATTCTCAGTGAACTTCTGATGAATAAAATATGCAAATGAAAGATAAAAATGGAATCCTATTTTTATTACTTTCCATTGTTGCTGTTTGTTTCTGTGGCATTGGGCTTCGCACATGCTAGACCAGTGCTCTTTCATGAACTGTATCCAGTGTTCCATCATAAACTGTATCCAGTACTCCACCATGAACTGTATCCAGTGATTCGTCATGAACTATATCCAGTGCTCCATCATGAATTACATCCAGTGCTCCATCATGAACGATATCCAGTGCTCCATCATGAACTGTATCCAGTACTCCATCATGAACAATATCAAGTGCTCCATCGTGAACGATATCCAGTGCTCTACCATGACTGATATCAAGTGCTCCATCATGACTATATCCGGTGCTCCATCATGACTATATTCAAAGCCTTATTTGCTGAGGATCAGAGACTCTGGAAACAGGAGTATCTTTAACTCATAAGGAGTAGAGGCTCTGAAAGGAGTACCATGGTCTAACACAGTGGTTCTTAACCTGTGGGCTGCAACCACTTTGGGAATCGCATATCAGATATTTATAACACAGTTCATAACGGAAGCAAAATTACAGTTATGAAGTAGCAATGGAATAACTTTATGGTTGGGGGAGTCACAACAACATGGGGAACTGTATTAAATGTCACAGAAGGTTGAGGACCACTACCCTGAGGAAACTGGCCACCAAAGAAAACCAGTAGGTCCAAATACACATGTCCAATTTACAGTGAAATGCCTCTCTCTACCAGTAACTGTATAATGAAAGAGAAGTCCAAATGCCCTTGATACACCTACACCAATAAGAAACCCATCGCCACCACCCACCTCCAGGAAAGGGCATCATAGCACCTATCACTAGCCAGAAAAAGATCAAAATGAAACATCAGAAGTAGATTCTTTTGGCACCGTCATGAAGTTAAACGAATCCCAGATAGACTCATCACAAGCCCAGGACCGTCTGTAGGGGATTTAAGCAGGAATGCATGTCAAAAACAGAATGAGGTCAACACCAAGAATAATTGCCACTTAGGGCCAGCAAGATGGCTTGGCAGGTGGAAACACTTGATGCATGAGCCTGACAACCCGAATTCCATCCCAGATCCCACAGCGGAAGAAGACAACCCACACCTGAATTTAGCCTCTGACCTCCACACACATATCATGACAAGTGTGTGCCCGCAGCCACCCACACATACGTTGTATACACATTTGCATGCACACACTAATAATAAAGAAAAGAACATTATAATTAAAGTGGCGCCTGGATGCGGCTGAACATCAGAATCTTTCCAAAAGGACCGGATGTTTTCAGCCTCTCTATAGCCATGACTCCAAAAACAAGAAAGGGTACAAAATGTTCCCCTTCGGAGGTGGGAGGACAGAGGTGTCGAGATGAACTGGCCTGACTATTTGATCTGAGAGTGCAAGGGGACTTCTTGGCCAAGCCTTTGGTGAGGCCCTCTGCTCAGCTTCTGCTCCTCTTGCCTTCCCAAGCTTAAAATGTTAGAGAGCAACAGAGCACATCCCAGACCATCAGCAGTTTAACCCTTCTAATCTGTATAAGCACACCACTACAGAGACCTGGCTCAGAACTCAGCTGGAACTACATTTCCCATAATTCTCTTCCTCTGTGGCTCTTGATTAAGGTTGGCAAGAAAGGAGATGTCTGCTAGAGGTGTGAAGGGGAAAAAGTGAAGTAGCAGTCATTGCTGGCAGGAGGACTGATAAGGGTCCCTAGACTATGGCGCTCACTCACGTTGACTCAGACTCCAGAAGTACAGGCAATGGCTGGATCACAGCATCTCCAGGCCCACAGAGTCTCCTGGAGCAAGGTTGTGCTGTGGGCCAGGAGGTGCTACTCTTCCTGTAGGCCGTCTGTGCTAGCGGGGCGAGAGGTGGTAACCTAGCTCAGCCTCACTCTCCCACTTCCCACGCAGCTCTCTGTCCCATCTGCACACCCTGACACTGTAGACACTGCAGGCCTAAAGACAGCAGGCTTGCCTGAGCTTCCACACTTGCTCTCAAATGGGGTGAATCTAATTATTGCAGTAAATCCTGCACTCCATGCTGTGCAAAAGAGCTTTGCTTTTCTGATCAGTGCTGAGACAGTCAGCACTCCCACGGTCTCAGCAAATATAAGCAAAAACAAAAAGGTCTTTGCAGTTCATGTGATTGTGTTTTGTCAAGAAAAAAAATTGTTAAATTATTTCTCCAGCTTTCTGCTTTCTTGAATGAACTTTTTTTTTCTGAGACAGGGTTTCTCTGTATCACAGCTCTGGGTATCCTAGAACTGAACTCACAGAGATCCACCTGCCTCTGCATCCCAAATGCTGGGATTAAAGGCGTGCATCACCACTGCCTGGCTTGACTGAACTTTTATTATTACATTCTATCTACCACCACTAATGCCACCAGCAACCCACCACAGCTGAACCAAGCATCATTGCATTAATGTCATCACAGTCACCAGAACAAGGGCTACCATCAGTACCCATTACCAAACACCCATTACCATTATTACTATCCCGTCATCATGTTACCCCCATTACCACCATGACCACCATATTAGTTAGGGTTTCTATTGCTACGAAGAGACACCATGACCATGGCAACTCTTACAAATGAAAATATTTAATTGGGGCTCACTTGCAGTTCAGAGGTTCAGTTCATTATCATTATAATGATAATGAGCATTACTATTATCATTATCACATGACATTACGTAGGCAGACAGGATACTGGAGAAGGGGCTGGGAGTTCTACATCTTGATCTGCAGGCAGCAGGAGACTATGTACCTCACTGGGCACAGCTTGAGCATATGAGCCCTCAAAGCTCCGCCCACAGTGACGCACTTCCTCCAAGAGGACCACACTCCCAAAGAGTGCCACTTCCTATGGACCAAGCATTCAAACACATACCTATTCAAGTCGCCACAACCATCATGACCATGGTCATCATCACCACCATCGATCCTAACACCACCATCATCACCATTAGTCCCTAACATCGCCACAGTCACCAGCACACCACCACCATCAATAACATCCCACCCTCACCATACAGCCCTCACTACCACCACCATGGTCATCACCGCCACCACTAAATCACTGCTTGCCACCACAATCCCCACTAGAACACCATATCCTCTCCTCTGGCACAGCATGCCACTGTGGTCACAGTCATTATCACTTCCGCCACCCCAACAGCCATCTCCTTTAGTCCCTCTTCATCTCCTTTAATCTCCATAACAATAGCACCAATTTCATGAGATTATTCACAAAGAGATGATCATTGAGTGGTTACCAGCTAAGGAGAGATTTAAACCCATGCCCAACTTCAAATTCCCTACCCTTTATTATTCTATACTGCCTCAGAAGCTGCATTGCTCAAACCAAAAGAACATAAACAGTCAGTGGACAAAAAGCCCAGAAAGAATCAAAGCTGCGCTGACGAGGAGAGGCGGGCCAAAGGCAGCGCAGCTAGGAGGCATTAAGGGGTAGAGAAGGAAGGAATTCCACAACCCCTCAGAGTGGAGATGGGGAGTACCCTACAGGGTGCAGTTCTGATCCAAAGCCTACTTAGGATTTCAATCAGAAATCGGGCCTTGCTTCTGCAGGTTCCCAGAGGAAAACTCATCCACCCTGGGAAGGCAAAAGACCAGGTCTGAAGAGCCAGAGAGTGAAACAGATGAGTGTCAGAAATAATTACAAAACATCAGCAGCCGTTGCTGGTGTCGGGGTGAGGGTGGTGTACATCCCTTGAAAAGCCTGTCGCAAGCAACTTGTGAGCGCCCAAGCCACACCCTCAAGACCACCTTTGTGTGTGTGTGTGTGTGTGTGTGTGTGTGTTTCTCCCTAAAGCACAGGAAAGATCACAATTTCCTTGTGGTTGAGCCTCTGGAGTTTCCTCACACTCAAACTTGATGAACTGGACTCTTGAACTAAGAGTCTTCAGATGCTAGATGGCAGTAAAGTGAATGAGATTCTTCCCGAGGATGGAAATAAGATGCACCAAGCTTTGGACCAAAGAATCTATCTATGCAGTTTGTTTAGGGAATGACAAAGTAAATCATCCCCAAGCTGAAGCTATGAATAAAAACAGGAGACCTGAAGGAGATTGCTGCAGTTTGCATGAGAGACTGACCTTGACTCCAACAGGAGGTGAAGTTGAAATATCCAAAGACTTATTGAAACAAGGGAACTTCCATACGGCAGCAGCAACTCTCAGCACCTGTTTAATGCTCACTGTATAACAGGCACTAGGCTAAGGTTTTTTATGGTTTTATTTTCGGTTGTGTGTGTGTATCCTCAGACGTCAGAGGGGGTCATCAGAACCCCTAGAACTGCAGTTATAAGTGGTTGTGAGTCACCTGATATACCCATGACTGTAAGCCTTGAATTATTTTTTAGTATGCCTGTTTAATAGTGTAAACTGCATTTACACTTTTGGGTTCTACCTCTTTTCATTTTTGAGGATGAAAGTATAGATTTATGGCCTTACCCAATGTCACATAGTTTCTATGGGTAGAGGTGAGCATTTAAACCCAGAAAGTCTACACAAACACAGTGGAATAATCAATTTTTTTCAAATATTTATTTTCTTTTAAATTGCATGTGTGTGCACATGAGTGATGGGATGCTCTCGAGGTAGAGTTACACGCAGTTGCAAGCTCCCTGATGTGGCTGCTGGATGCAGAACTTGAGTTCTCTGCAAGATTGACCTGTGCTTTTAACCACTAACCATCTCTCCATCCTCCAAGCTAAGCGCTTTACATGTATGAACACTCATTATTCTCAAGGTCACCCTATCTAATGGGTTCTGGTGCTTTTCTATATTTTAGCTTATTTCCTAAACACTCCTCTAAGGTGCAAATGTTAGAAGCTTTGTCTACTGTCGGCGATGTTACTAGGATGATAATCCCTTGAGGAGATGAGGAAGTTATTGGAAGTTGGGGAACTAGGAGCTTGAGTTAGAAGGAGATACTTAAATCCCAATCCCTGACACATCTATCTAAATTGCTGTAATATTAATAAAAACTCGGGAGTCAGGTATTGGGGTAAAAACCCAATGACTCAAAGGGCAGTGGAGGAACCAACAGCTGACCCTTTCTCTCCACGTTTCCCAGATGGAAAAGACAAAGAATGTCTCTAAGCCCCTCCATATATCTTCCTGTGTCTCCATATCTGGGTCCTCCAAAACCTCTCTGGTTAATTCCAGTCAGCCAATTCCTCCCACTAATTCAAGGTAAACTTTATTAGCAGTCTCAGTGTCAGTGGGAACAAATATCCTGCAACAAGTTCCTTCCCTCTCTCTCTATTTCCCTAATGCCATGAGGCCAGCAGGATGCATCTCTGTGTAGTCCCTGCCATAAGGTGCAGGCTAACCACAGGTCCAAAGCACCGTGACCACCATGGTGGAAATCTCTGAGGCTGTGAATCAGCAGAAAGCATTCTACTGGGACATTATGTCAAGTATCTGTCACAAAAGTGTAACTCAGACAAATATACCCTTGTATATTTGTTGTATAGATTGGTGAAAAATATGTCTAGGCCCATACAAGTGTTAGAACTCAGGAGGTGAATCCCAGGAACATAACTTTAGAGGTCATACCCTTGGAACCCTACACAGCTAGTACCCCAAGCTCTCTGGAGGCCACAGTAAGCATTTTTGTTCTTATTTCAGAGATCAAGAAACTGAGCTTGAAGTACTTCTGCACATTGCCATGACTTATTATCCCAACCTAGATGTGGGGGTCTCCATAGGTGGAATATACAGAGAAACCATACTACAACTTTACCTAGAGACAGAAGGAGGCTTCCAAACTCTCAGTCTTCCCCAACACCTCTCAAACCTTCAGGTGCAGAGGCCCCACCAAGTCACATGTGGTGACCTTTCCAAATAGTTTCATATATACCCATCCAGCTAAGAGCCAGCCCAGCACTGTCCTGTGAGTGGAATCAGAAAATGGCATGTAAATAGAAGGAAAGGGCAAAGCCAGCCACACTGTAGGCCAGGCAAAGCAGCTCAGATTATTTATTTCAAGCATTTTGCAATTGGCGAGACCCAAACCACATTTTTCCAAGCATTCCCTTCTCCTCCCACCCCCTCACAACACCCCTATTTACGTCCCTGACCCATGTGTATTTCCCACAAAAATACAGTCCATATGTGTCTGATCCATTTACACTTAACTCATCAAATTATTGTCTGCTAAGAGTAGTGTGGTACCCATAAGGCCTCCTGTCAGTGAGGCCATCAGAAGGCTTCACAACTCCTTTCTTAGAAATGGGAAACTATGTTTAGCCAAGGGCAAATGATATTGGAAAGAGTGGCGATGGCAGGGTGGTTCACAGCATGGCAGGACCACAAGAAGGAGTGGCATTCCAAGGTCCTGGAAGTCCAAGCCCAGGATCAGGTTCAGTTCTGTTTTCAGTCTTGTTTGCAGTCTTTCTGTCTGCCCCAGTCCCTAAGGTAAGATTGAGAATAAGATGGAGAGTGAGTAGCGAGTCTCTGACCTGGGTCATTGGTGACCCGCGGTATCAATGGCTTTGGCAGACTAAGTCACATGGATTCGATTTCAACTGTGGCAGCTTAAGAACTTGCAAGGACAGCTTTTCTATTTTCCTTCAGATGCACACACACACAAACAGACACATGCAAACACACACACATGCGTGCGCTTACACACACACACACACACAGCCCAAACCCAACACTTCTCAAAACAAACAATTACATCCGATATGGTTTAACTCATCCATGTTTTTCTGGCTTTAGCAAAAGGGGTCTAGTTTTGTTTTATTCTTTTTCTAATTGCTTAAGTTCAGCTAACTTAGTGTCCCTTAGGAAAACTGATCTATGTAAATGCGATTTAACTAAAGGAGGGTTGAGACTTCCACATGTGGTTTCCATTTTCTAATCTCCCTGAGCTCTGTACATGGTAAGCAGACTGAAAACGATGGTGGTCTCATTTCAACATCAATTTTTCTCCATTTTATCTCTCAAGAATGCTGAACAATGCTGGAGAGAATCTCACTTCCTCTTTTCCAGACAGCCAGAAGCCAGGATTCATGGAAATTTGGGCAGTGTGTTAAGTTGAATGCATGGATGGAAGGCCCAAAGGATGATGGCAACTCTCTATGACGTCTACCTTGTTACAACTGGCTGAAAGGCTCGTCAAGACTCATTTTAAATATTCTACTTGCCTGACTCATGTCAACAAGCATTTACAAATTGCAGGCTGTATTAGTTTTCTCCCTGTGTGTGGTAAACAGCCATAACTTCTGTTGCTTAGAGCAACTCGTGTGTGTTACTTCCTAGTCTCCAAGTATCAGGCACAACAGATAGCTCTTCTCAGAGGCTCATTCGGCTGGAAGTGAGGTATTGCTTGGCTGTGTTCCCATCTGGAGGCTCAACTTGGGAAGCCATTTGTAAGTTCATTTGGGTGTTGGCAGAGCTCATTTCCTTGTGGATGTGTCGCAGGTTTTCTTTTTTCTCTTCCTGACTATGGGTTGAGAATTGTTCTTAGCTCCTTGGAGTCTCCCGCAGGTCCTTCCCTTGCGGTTCCCTCCACGGGTCCTTTTAAAACATGGCTCTTTGCAACCTTCAAAGCCATCAGGAGCCATTTCCCCTCTACCAAGAAGGACCCAGATCTTTTAAAAGAACTTGCAGCCAATTAGACAGATCCACCATCACTTTAGATTAACTCCACACCAACTGACCTGGGGCCTGAATTTTATCTACAAAATCCCTTGGCCTTATTAATATAACATAACCAAATCATATTCTCAGATCCATATCCATGTATGTCTTACAGGGTGTGTACACCACCAGGGCATCTTGGGAGCTCTCCTAGAATTCAATTCTGGATAACATACCCCCTTTATGCAAGAGTGTAGTGATATTTTTGGTGAGTCCTACCTTCAAGAAGCACATAGGTGGTGGATCTGCAGCCGATCACTATCCCATGAGATTCATCCTATAATAGAGTCGTCTTTAATGTTCATAAATAGCACAGAGGTGGGTTCCGTAAGAAGACTACAAGACATTTAGCAGGCAAATGGGGGAAGGGAGTAGGTGGATTAAATAGGATTGACTTGAAATAGAACTTAACAAGTTACCACTAATTTGATTTCGCTAAGATATCGGCAATGCGTTCAGCATTCTTATGTCGTTTTGACTTTTTTTTTACTTCTTTTAAAAACAAGGAAACTAATTACCTCAAAGCCTGCTTTATGTACCAAATGTGTGTGTGACACATTGCACACTTACAATAAAATAACACTATAGAGGAATATGTGTAATAAATGAACACTTTAGCTCCTTGGGGAAGCACACCTCTAGTCCCTTCGGTAGGAATACACCCTTCTATTCATGAAGGAATCATTCAGTTCACAAAGGTAGAAAAGAACCCACAGGCATAACAGCAGCAGACACCATGGTGACTCCTGATTCCCCGCATAGCCACCAGAGTTGGGGGCAGAAATAATACCTACCTCACAGCACCTTGAGGGTCACATGACCAGCCACACACACAGAGTGGGCGTTTGTCTGCCAGTGGAGAAAGGTTCGCATTTGGAACTCAAAGTCTCTGACTTTACTGCCACAATCTGTAAACTCAGGGTTCAGAGAAAATACGTCTCTAGGTAGTAAAGTAACCTTAATGCCAACCCCCAAATATCTCTTGAGCCATAGAAGATGATAACATTACAGTCATAATGCGATTGTCCTGCACGTAGCTCTGGCCTGTGTGTTTCCCTTCCTTGTCAGCAGCTGGAGGCCTTTTCCAGTGATGCATGGCCCAAGGTCCTTCCTGGAGAGCAATGTGGCAGAGAGAAGACTTGAAGACCCGATGCCAGGAGGCCTGGACTCCAGGCTTGCTTCAGTTCCCTCTCTCTTTCCCAGCGTCACTGGAGGACAAGGGAATTTTCCACAGGACGGATAAGTGAGTTCCCCAGACAACAAAAGATGTTTGGTAGGCACAATGCATTTTGGACTTTTATTGTTTAAATATGGAGAGCTCTCCTAGGATGTGGAATCCATTAAGACCCTGGGCCCTGTAGCCAGGATTCTTGGGTTTGAATTCCAGCCTCACCGCATGGTTGCTGTGTGGTGTGGGGCAAGGGGCTGACCTTTGCTGTGTCTCCTGTGAATAATTCTAGCCTCCTATTTCTTAAAGGAGCTGTTGGAGGTCAAATAACTGAAAAATGTCAAATGTATACATGGGATCTGGCAGGGAAAAATCATTTCACTGTGTACGAAGCTAGACTCAGAGAAGAAAATGTTGTGTGTTTTCTCTTATACAGAATCTAAAATTCTAAACTAATAATGTATGTGATATATATTTGAGATACGCATGTAGAAAGAGGACTACCTGGGAAGGGAATCAGTGGGAGGAACACAAAAAAGGGAGTAGGGAGAGAATTATGACCATAGCACATTATATGTGTATATTAAATTCAGTCATTGAATATACTAATAAGAAGCTTATGCATATGTGTGTATAAATACATACACTATACACAACTATACACTAGCTATCATTAAGTACAAATTATGTAGTCGCATACACAGATACACATGCTTATATGTACACTCATATATATACTAAATGTGACTATATTAAAATATATATTAAAATAAATATATTATATAAAGTATATAGAAATGTATATATCAAAGCATGAGCCACTGGCATGTATTAGGGAAGGAACGCTGACCTGAAGTGACCTCCAGGTGCTGCATTTGCCCTGTGACTGGCTTTGTCCCTCTCTCATTGATCTGGTTGCTATCATCTGTAATGAACTGTTCCATCCTACTGGGGTGGAGACACCAGATGATACATCCCATCTGGATGAGGCTAGCATGCGAAGCTCCAAGTGAAAGTCTTGGAGGCCATCTGTGTGCAGAAGGTATGGCTTTGATCCCCCTGCCTTGGCAGGTCTGACGACAGCACTCAACTCCCTTCTGGGTCTTCTGAATCTGGTTCCCAACCCATTCACAGGGCCTGTGCATGGAGCTCCAGGCCACTAGGGTGTGTGCAGGGAGGACAAGAGGAGGATGGTGCTTAGTTAGTAAGGCTCCAGCTCCTGCTTCCTTGTCCACTGAGAAAGCCCTAGTAAATGTTCATGCAATGGGTTCAGCAAAGGATGATGTTAGAGAAGGGGTTGCCCCATTGAATCAGTAAATAAAACTGATGACCCCTGCTTCACAGTACTGTACTTACCAGGAAGAAAAAAATGACATCTGCTCACACTCTGTGTTTGAAATGCTTCAACTAAAGAATAAGAGGGTGGTGAGCCACTACACCACTGGGAATTAAGCATCGCAAGGATGAGGCTGGGTGTGCAGAAAAGGCCCGCCCCAGGCCGCCTGAATCTGTGTCCGCATGCTTCGTTAATGAAGTTAGGACAGTTTCGTGTCCATCACAAAGCCACCAAGCTGGACATAAACAAAAGCCAAATACCTGATCGTCTTAAGGAATCTAAAATATGAATGATGAATTTAAATGAGCTACACAGTTGGAAAAGAGCTGTTAGGAATGAGCTGTCACTCCACAGTCATGTATTGGGGCCAACTTAAGTTTCCACCAACTCACAAATGGATAAAGACATAGGTATGTTCAGAAAGCCTAGTATTCTGTAGGATGGACTACTACTTGGTGGTAAATATCAGATCACGTCTTGCCACTTGTGACAATACGGTTGGAACTGGAGATCATCCAAGTGTCACATGATCTCGCTCATATGTGGAATCTAGATAAGTTAACCTCATGAAAGTTGAGAGTATAACAGTGGTGGGGGCCAGGGAGACCCTAATGGCAGGTAGCCTCCGAGAAGGACATGCCAATGGGGACCACACATCTGTGAGACATTCTGGTGTTTCTACGCAGCAAGATGATGACAGAAGTTGGCAAAGTACTCTAAGTTTCGCAAACCTAGAGTAAAGGACTCTAAGTATCTTCACCCTAAAGAAATAATGTTTGACAAATTACGTACACTTACCCTGGATTGAACATGACAAAACATACACACAAATTGAGACTCCAGATGGTGTCCATTCATGAAAGTAATTTCTATGTCTAGATTTAATATATATATATATATATATATGTCTAGATTCAATATATATAATATATATGTATATATATAACAATAAATAAAAGAATTATTCTTCTGAGCTCACAAAAATCATTTCCACCCGTTGATACCACACTTCCAGTCAGATCTCCCCTGCTATAGAACTAGATGTTGCAATCACACCACACGACGCGAGTGTCTCTCGCCAATATGGCGATGCTTCTCACTCTAGCTTGCTCTGTCTTTCCCATTCTAATTTGCTCTCACCTCATCTCTGTCCCCTCAGAACTGTTCTGTGGCAAGAAAGAGAAAGGCACCAAAGAGAAGTCCTTTCAAGGAGAAGAAAGTCAACAAGAGAATGTTATTTATCTCCCACAGTCACCAAGTCTGGAAGTCATTAGCTCAGATCTGGGGTGGCACTCTACAATATCAGAAACCCAGGCCTGGTCTTTATTACTTCTCTCCCATTAGTGCTTCCCATTCTTGAGGTCTTTCCTGGTCCAAAATGGTTCCTTGATCACCAGATGTTAAGGCTGCATGCCAGACAGCAGGAATACGAAGAGGAGCAAATCCTTCCTCATTCAAGGAGACTTCTAAAAAATTTCACACGCTCCCTCTGCTTCTGTTTTGCCAATTGCAACTCAGTCTTGTGGTCATACATAACTTCAAAGAAGGCTGACAAATACAATCTTTACTCCAGACAGTTCAGTGTTCAACAAGAGATCAGTTGTTGACTGAGGTTTCTGTCCTGCCCTCTTCCCACCATCATTAAGTCCCAAAGAAATCACACAGAGGTCTACATTAGTTATAAACTGATTGACCCATTAGCTCAGGCTTCTTATTAACTCTTATAACTTATATTAGCCCATTATTCTAGTATATCTTAGCCACATGGTTCTTACTTCTTCTGTGATGGACTCACAACTGAAGAGGAATGGGCTTCCTTCTTCCCAGAATTCTCCTGTTCTTCTTGACCCGCCACTACTTCCTCTCTGGTTGTCTCGCCTATACTTCCTGTCTTGCTACTGGTCAATCAGCGTTTATTTAAAATATAATTGACAGAATACATATCATTCTCCCACACGAATCAGTTATGAAAAAGACCTGTAACAGATACCAGAAAAAAAGAAAGACATCCCCCATGCCTACTGACCTCCCAATTATATTCTGGTTTCCCGAGTGAAACTACTCTGTTGGAATAGAGTGAAACCCATTGTCTCATCTCTTCTTCCCAATTATGTCTTTAAGGATTAATTTTCAAGTCTGCAAAGAAACAGTAAGTGCCTACTGGGATCCATACAATGGAATACTATTCAGCAGCAGAAAAAAAAAACTATTAATATATCAGTGAGTTTCCAGGTAGTAAATATGCTCAATAAAAACAAACAGACCAAAAGCTACAGAACATATGTGTGACAACATTCTAGAAAATGAAAAACTAACCTTTAATGACAGAAATGAGCCAGTGGTTGTCTGGGAATGGTGAGAGGAGGTGGAGAGACTGATGTAGGTTCCTAAGAATTCCTGAGACTGGTGGGTATGTTCACTATTTTGACCGTGGTATTGGTGCCCTGGGTGTTGACATCTACCAAAAACCATCTAGTAGAATGTTTGAAATGTATGTAGTTGACTCTTCATGATTGTACCTCAATAAAGGTGCAAGATTATTTTCAAATCAAAAATCTTCTATATGTTTAGCCCAAGCTGTATATCTTGACTTCTGGGGTTTCTGAGGCAGTAAGATATCCTGATGAATAAATCTGGTTTTCTAGTATAAATGGGATAAGATGACCCCCAATCCCAAGCAACTCTGAAATGAGCTAAACCAAGCACCTGCAAGTTGCTTGCAAGTTCCTGCAAACGGTTTCAGGGCCAGGAGGAACTTGCAGGCACAGTCTCCTGCCTGGAGCTGTTGCTACAGGAAGCTATGGGTGCTCGTGGGGATGAGGGCATTCATATTTTAAATATCCCATGGTAAATTGTATATGATCCACTTTTAGAAATGAAATCCAATGGCATGCTGTCTTTGTGTTTTACATCTGTGCTGCAGAGCCGGGCAGGATCAGATGACAGAGACAAGTAGCTGGCAGAAATGAGTTCTCTGAAGGAATTGTTAGTGAGGCAGCTGTTTGGAATCTGCTGTTTCCAATGACCAACACACTCGCGTCTTGACATCTCTTGGTTCTGGCTTGACGCATGTGCAAAAGTGCATGCTAAGCTCTGGGAGTCTCAGATGTTGGCCCCAAGGCCAAGAGTGATGAGAACACTCCATTTTCTCCTCAGTTTTCCCTTCAGGCTCCCAATGCATGTGAAGGCTAATGGGACCAGTCCTTGGAGCACAATGCCCTTGTTACTTCCTTTCCTCCTCGAGGGCAAAAAAATCAGAGAGCCAAGTTCTGATTTTTGAAAAAGACAGGCTTTTTTTTTTTTTCAAACTCCCTTGGGTTCATGCTTGAAATTGACAATGTGATTCCCTTAGCTTTTTGGTCCTGTTGTCCTACCTGTCCAATGTTGCCATACCCCTGCATCATGATGGGCTCATTCCTTTGGAACCACCAGCCAAAAGACACCCTTTCTTTCTTGAATTTCTCTTGGTCATGGTGTTTTATGGCAACAAAAAAGCAACTAACGCCTGACTTCTAGCAGAGGGCCATCGGAGGGGTGAGTTTGCTTTGGGCCCGTGGCAGGGTCCCGGTGAGGAGGAGCTCGGGCTTTCCCCGACCCCATAGACTCCCAGGTCACCCTGCAGTGCTGGCTCCCCACTCCCGCCTGCCATCCCAGCTCCCATCCAGCTACAGTATTGAAAACAGCTTGGTACTGGCAAAAGAACAGAGAAGTCGACCTATGGAATCGAATAGAAGACCCAGATATTAACCCACAAACCTATGAACACTTGATTTTCGACAAGGGGGCTAAAGGTATGCAATGGAAGAAGGAAAGCATCTTTAACAAATGGTGCTGGCATAACTGGATGTCAACCTGTAGAAGAATGAAAGTAGATCCATATCTATCACCATGCACAAAAATCAAGTCCAAATGGATTAAAGACCTCAACATTAATCTGACCACTTTGAACCAGATAGAAGAGAAAGTGGGAAGTAATCTACAAGACATAGGCACAGGAGACCACTTCCTAAGCAGAACCCCAGGAGTGCAGACAATAAGAGAAACAATGAATAAATGGGACCTACTGAAACTGAGAAGCTTCTGTAAAGCAAAGGACACTGTCAGTAAGACAAAAAGGCTACCTTCTGACTGGGAGAAGATCTTCACCAACCCCTCATCAGATAAAGGCCTGATCTCCAAAATATACAAAGAACTCAAGAAACTAGACAATAAAACTCTAATTAACCAAATTAAAAAATGGGGTGCTGATCTGAACAGAAAATTCTCAACAGAAGAGCTCCGAATGGCCAAAAGACACTTAAGGTCATGCTCAACATCCTTAGCAATCTGGGAAATGCAAATCAAAACAACTATGAGATACCATTTTACACCGGTCAGATTAGCTAAAGTCAAAAACACCAATGATAGCCTATGCTGGAGAGGATGTGGAGAGAGGGGAACTCTCATCCATTGTTGGTGGGAATGCAAACTTGTGCAGCCACTGTGGAAATCAGTGTGGCGGTTTCTCAGGAAACTGGGAGTCAACCTCCCTCAAGACCCAGCAATTCCACTCTTGGGAATATACCCAAGAGATGCCCTATCATACCACAAAAGCATTTGTTCAACTATGTTCATAGCAGCACTATTTGTAATAGCCAGAACCTGGAAACAACCTAGGTGCCCCTCAATAGAAGAATGGTTAAAGAAGGTGTGGAACATATATACATTAGAGTTCTACTCAGCGGTAAAAAACAATGACATCTTGAATTTTGCATGCAAATGGATGGACATAGAAAACGCTTTACTGAGTGAGGTAAGCCAGACCCAAAAAGAGGAATATGGTATGTATTCACTCATAAGTGGATTCTAGCCGTAATTAAAGGTCTTTGAGCCTATTATTCAAGATCCTAGAGAAGCTAAATAAGAAGGTGAACCTGAAGAAAATCATGTACTTATCCTCCTGGAGATTGGAAATAGACAAGAGTCCCAGATCCTTCATCCGACGATGGATGGCGATACAGACGGAGACCCACATTGGAGCACCGGACTGAGCCCCCCATGGTCCAAATGAGGAGCAGAAGGAGGAAGAACATGAAAAAAAGCTCAGGACCGCAAGGGGTGCGATCACCCACTGATACAAGAGGACTGATCTAATGAGAGTTCACCAAGGCCAGTTGGACTGGGACTGAACGAGGACGCAATCCAACCAGATTTTCTGAATGTGGCCGGATTCTCTGAATGTGGCTGGCCCGGAGCCTTTCTGAAAAGCCATTGACAATGACACTGGGACTTGTTTCCTCCACATATACTGGATTTTGGGGATCCAGTCTGTTCGGATACTCACCTTCCTGGACCTGGAGGGAGCGGGGAGGAACTTGAACTTCCCACAGGGCTGGAAGCCCTGACTGCTCTTAGGGATGGAGAGGGAGGAGGAGGGGGAGGGGGGAGGGGGAGGGTGTGGGGAGGAGGAGAGGGAGGGGGGAGGGGGAGGGGGAGGGTGTTGGGAGGAGGGGCGGAAATGGAAACTTTCATAATTTAATAAACTTTGGGAAAAAAAAAGAAAAGAAAAGCAACTGACATACTGGGTAAACTCTGAGGGGCAGAAGTCAGTGCCTCCGCCCCACAACACCGTGGGTAAAGTTGAGTCACACCGCACTGCTGTGAGGAACCGCCTGGCTTCCTCTGGCCTTCCAGAGATCCACTGCAACATGAACGAACGTTGGGGCACCACCAGCTGGGGGTCATCATAAGGCAGCCCACACTCTCCCTCAGGGACATTTGCTTTCCGGATCTAGAGGTGCTGATCTTTCCAGAAGAAGCTTTCCCTTGTACTGAGACCCTACGCATTGCATACATCTGGGTTCGTGTCTAGCTTTCTCTGTGGGTTTTCATCTGAAATACTGTTTCCGGAATCTCTACCTTCCACACGAGCCCACATATTCTCCCAGTCACATCCACTGGTTGTCCCTCAGGCCAGCTTCATATGTGGAGGAAGCATTGCTTATGTGTATAGTTCAAGTGTGAAAAGAGACTGGGAAAGTCTTAATAGACTGGTTGGCACAGCAGGGCATCTGTGGCACAGAAGACTGCTGTCCAAACACAAGTGTCCCTAGGGCAGGGGTGAGAAAAGCATCTTATTTGGCCTTTAAATGGTCCTCAGGCTCCAGTCTATCTTTCCGATGCTCTTTCCCTAAAGTCCCCAACAAACCAGCCCTGTCCCATCTGCTCTTCCCTTACTATCGCTCACATCCACCAAGGGCACCTCTGAAATAATGGTAAAAATATATCATCATATATAGCAATGACTACTTAGCAGCATTCCTCAAAGAGAGAATGTATTTGGAGGAAATATTTAGGTAAGTCACGGGGTTGGGATAGATGCAGTCTCAAAGGTGCAATCAGATGGCAAACAGTGGCCAGTGAGCCAGTCTTCAAAAAAATAGGAGAGAAAGAATTCCATGGATAGCAGGAAGGTTGGCCACTGTTGGCAGGGCTGTCGTGCTTAATCGTCTCTGTCAACTTGATGAGGTTTGGAATCACCTGGGAGACACACTCCTGGGCATACTGTGAGAGAGTTTCCAGAGAGGTTCAGCTAAAATGAGAAGATCCACCCTGATGTGGGCAGCACCATCCCCTAGGCTGGAGTCCTAGAGCAAGCGAAAGAGAAAGAGCGAGCAGAGGAACAACACTCATCTCTTCGCTCCTGACTCTGACACAGCTCCCACAGCTGCTTCCCACCCTGCTCCCAAACCTTCCCCTCCACGACAGTCGGCACCCTCAAACAAGGCAACAAAATAAACCCTCCCCCTTTGTCAGGCATTTTGTCTCCGCAACCAGAAAAGCAATAAAGGAACGAAAGCACTATTGACGGAAAGATCAACTATCTGTAAGCGTTCTCCAGTCTCTCGCGGCTCCCATCTCCGTCTATTAACCTGATTAATTCTTACAGTAATTCTATATAGTATTTGATCGCTGCTGTACAAGTGAGGAAACAAAGATCCAGACCAACTTTATTACCTTGACCAAGGTCACCTGCCACTTATCCGGAGGAACTGATGAACAAAGGTCCAACTCTGGAATCGGTGCTAGGAGCCTGTCAGTTCTGTTGCCTCAGTGAGGAAGCCTCTAACGGCAATAGGAGGCAGAAGAATGCAAGGATCAAATATAAGCAACTATCAGGGTAAGAGGCCACATTATATAATGTACTGCAAGAAAGGGAAATAGTAAATGCATTACAGTGAGAAACTAGTTATTTGTGTACAAAGAGACACATCGTAAAAGTGATGGTGACCTCGGCTCTGTAGTGACACCCACTTCACGCCCCCTTTGAAATCATCATGAATGTTGGTATTTCTCATTTTAGGGGTGGGGACCAGGGATTTTTGAGGGGAGATAGCAGCAGGAAAAGGCTCATGACCCTGTATGCATGTATACGTATGTGCATCCGTGGGAAGATGCGGGGCAAAGACAATACTAGATGGTTCCATTTTTACTTACTCTGCCTTGAGTTACACAAAGAACGTGTGGCTTATTTTCTTTTGCATGGGAAATGTCTTCTAAATTGCAATCAGAGAGTGAAATGACCGTGAAGACTGGATTTGTATAATAAACATCATATCTAAACAAATACTCTCAGGGAAAACCCATAGGAAGCATCAGTCTGCTCTGGGAGCCGTCACTGCTTCCCTGTCTTTCCTGCAAAGGCTTCTAGCAGGATGGTCCCCTCCACCAACAGCTCTCTAACCAGCGGTTCAGGATCCTTGGAATCAGAGCCCATAACTGTGGCTGCCCTCTCTCCAGATCAGTGCTTCTCAACCTTCCGAATGCTGCGGCTCTTTGATGCGCTTCCTCGTGTTGTGGTGACCCCAGCCATAAAGTTATTTTTATTGCTACTTCATAACTGTAATTTTGCTACTGTTATGAATGGTAATGAAAATATCTGTGTTTTCCAATGACCTTAGATGACCCCAGTGAAAGGGTCATTTGACCCCCACCAAGGGGACGTGAGAGACTCACAGGTTGAAAATCTCTGCTCTAGAGCCTCCTGCCACCTAAGACCCTCCAATGCCAATTGATATAATTAACTCTTTTATGTCAAAACCAGTCTGGCCAGGAAAAAGCTTCTTGCCAAGAAGTCAGGTGAACAGGCCCAGTCAGAGGATCTGGAGGAAATCCTGAACCAGAAACTTCCGCTTCTATTCCCCTATTAGCTATTGTCCCATCCCTTTGCTCTATGGCACTAACGTCAGCGGATGCTCATTAAATTATACACCAAATCTTAGCTGTTCAGGCTGTCCGTGACATCCCTCCTAGGACAGAAGCACATTTGCTACTCACCTGTGACTATTTAAGTGAGCCACAGACACAGTTATTAAGCTCATGTTTCCGCGACCACTCACACTGCCCGTTACACGTCACAAAAATGACAACGTTGAGGATTTCTTCTCTGGACATCGTGCAGGAGAAGGAAAAGTGTCTCATTCTCGGTTTGCTAGATATTTGAATCGCACAACTGAACGACCCTGAAGCTGGCAGTTTAAACATGGGTGGTCCTGCTGGATTTGCAAATCAGACAGCTTTGTAAGGAGGAATGGGTCTTAGAGCATCAGAAAGCAAAAGAAACAGAACAGAAGGGAACTCAGCAAACAGACAGCGAAGGCCTTGGGAGGACAAGGTCGGTGGAAGGTGATGCACAGCACTTTCTAAAATGAATCCAGCCCTTTTCCTTTGACGCTAGCAAATGGTCAAGGAAAGCCATGTGCCATCCAAACCAGTACGTTTATTTTTTTAACTATAGAAAGTGTGTGAGAGACTTTATTTTAATTTTTCACTAGTGTATTCACTGTACCTGGCACTGTTGTGTAAGGACATTTTCGTACTATAACATATGGTAAGCACAAGCCCGTGCCCTCTGGTCTCCCCTTTCTCAGTGCTCTCTCCTCTTGTTAGTGCCCTTTGTTTCCCAAGGAGGGCTGTTTCTATTTTCAAGCCACATATACATAAATAATTTTATGTATGTATATAAAGTCTAGGAATGAAAGAAAACATAGTATTTGTCTTTCTGAAGCTGCTTTGATTTCCCTAATATGACTGTCTTCAGTTGCGTCCATTTTCCTGCAAACGACATAACTTCATTCTTCTCTATTGGTCCCCAGATCCTAGATCCACTCCCTGAAGTTATTGGATCATGATGGTTCTGGCCTAATCAATGGAGTAATCCACTGATGGATTCATCTGCTAATGAGAGGAGATGGAGGTTTTCAGAGGTGGGACCAACTTGAAGGAGATAAGCTCCTGAGAAGGGATCCTTGCTCCTTGGGGGCTGTCCTGCCTAGGTCTGTTTGTCTGTCTTCCTCTCCTCTCCTCTTTCTCTCTCTTCCTCTCCTATCTCTCCTCTCACCCTTTTCCAAACACCATGAAGTGAACAACTTGGCTCGACACCTTTCAGCTATGATGTTCTGCCTCCTACGGGCTCAATAGCAATGAAGCCAGAACCCATGAACCATGCGTTCTGATTCCATGAAGCAAAAGAAATTCTCCCTCCTTTTAAATTCTTTCATCTGTTTGTCTCAGCAGCAGACAGCCTGAATAACAATATAGAACAGCTCTCTAGATTCTCCGCTCTTCAGGATTCTTCTCCTACTTCCTCAAGACAATTCCTGAGGAAGAGTTGGTTTCATGGCGGCAGAAGAGAGAGGGGGCCTTGGTCTGCATGTCCCACCCACAGGTTCCTAGAGTAGTCAATGACTTAGTTTCTGCCTTCTATCCAGGAAGGTTCAATGCTGAAGTCTATGACTGAGCCACATTTTCCAGGTGCTCTCCGGCATGGCCAGGGGCCTGCTACCTCAGCCTCCCACGTGTGCTCTCTGGCAACGTTTTCCATTTTGTATCTATTCTGGCAGTCCCCTGGGTGGCCGCCTCTGGGAGTATTGTTTAGCCAAGAGCTGCCCATGGCACTCATCAGTGGGTTCGGATGTGATGTCTCACTGCGGGACCCTGCCAGCCACTACGCTGAATCTGGCCATTTAAATGAGGTCCTTGCCATCCTGAACCTCTTGGTGATCCGCTGAGAGGCACACCTCTTGGCAGCAGCCTATGCTCAAGAGACAACAATCCCCTGAAGGGTGAGTGTGCACATTTTACACAGGATCATTATTGCATAATCCTGCAATTAATCCTAATGTAATTAATAAAGATCATTATCTGAGCACATTAGTATGTATTTTGTAGCTTGTGGAAATTCAATAAATTACCATCTTTAGTCCATGGTTTTATTTTATTTACTCTTCATCTCAAAATCATAATTATAACTAGAAACCCAATTCCACCTGAAGGAACATAGGAAAATGTAGTGGGTTTTGGTTTTTTTGTTTGTTTGTTTGTTTTTTGTTTCTTTACTCTTTGGGGACCCACCACCCAGCTCCCAAATAAATATACAAAGGTTTATTCTTACTTATGAATGACTGGCCTAAGGTTGGTGTGTTTCTAGCCAGCTTTACTAACTTAAATTATCCTGTTTCTCTTTAACTACATCTTGCCTCTGGGCTTTTTGCCTTTCTTTCTTCTATATATCTTTCTTTCCTTCCTACTCCATGACTGGCTGCGTGCCTAGGTGACTGACCCCTAGCATCCTCCTCTCCTCCTCTTTCTCTCCCTCCACCTTCTCTCTCTGCCTCATGTATTTTCTCTGCCTACCAGCCCCACCTATTTCTCTCTCCTGCCTAGCTATCGGCCATTCAGCTCCTATTAGATCCATCAGGTGCTTTAAACAAAGTAACACAGCTTTACAGAGTTAAACAAATACAGTATAAACAAATGCAACACATCTTTGCATCATTAAACAAATATTACACAGCACAAATTCTCCCCAAAACTCAAAGCGTAGAAATTTAGCAGTCACCTAATTATTTTTTTCAGCAAAGATCTGAAAGCGATGTAGCCTGACTTGTCAAGGATGGTGATGCTGCAGAATACAAGGATGCTGTCATGGTTGGCTGGCTCCAGGAGAAAGGAGCATCTGCAAAGCTGGTCCATGATTTCATTGCATCTCCATATGCAGTGGACCCTGGCCAATATTTATCAAATGCCTGCTAAAGTCTAATAAAAGGAGAAAGACAAACTATCTCCACTGAAGGACCATGTCCTCAAAGTCAGTGTTTCTTAACTGGGGTAATCTTCTCCCTGGGAACATTTGGCACATAAAAGATGTTTTTAGCTGTCACAGTAAGGAGGGTGTCTGGTGGACGTCCAGTGAGTGGCGGCAAGAGATGCCACTCAGTAATCTACCCAGCACAAAACAGTCCCAAATAACAAGCAGTTATTTGACTAAGAATGTCAGCAATGCTAAGATTGAGAAACCCTGAGCTGAAGACCGGAGAACCATAAACAGTGGCGTGCCGGTAAACATTAACAGCAGGAACTCCGAGAGAGGGAGGCGGTCCCCATTCCCTAATGTTTACCAACTTACATGGTTTTCATGCTACAGCCGTGTCTGATTTCAAACTTACACAGGGTGGCATGAAATGCAGAACCGAGAAAAGGAGGCGCAGCAGAATACAACTGCATCCCACTTCCTCTTAGAGTCACGGGAGATCTCTGCACGCTCAGGGGCCTGTAGAGTGGTAATGTCATTAACCAGGCAGCTGCTGATGAATTCTTGGCCTTCTACGCGTGAGATGACGTTTACTTAAGTGTGTTCACGTCGCTAATTTTTACAATGTATGCAATAACTGGCTTGCAAAACTACTAAGAATTGAGCATAGGCCTCTGTGAATCCACAGAAATCAACTCCAAAGCATCTCTGGCTAGAGATAAGGTGAATGAAAATAAGTCAACCGAAGGGTGGAAGCGGGCAAGAGGTCAAAGTGCAAACATAAAGCAATGCCCTGGACCCACACGGTGAGTAGTGGGAGAGCCACTGAGGAGATACCCTGAAGCGTGTGGTCCCTTGTGAGCTAGAAGTATAACAGTCTCCTAGAAGAGGAAAGATACAGGGTCTGCTCCCTAATGACTGAACCCACTGTTTCTTTAGAACACCTAGAATCAGCCCTCCTTTGCAATTACCTCTAAGTAATTGATTACACAAGCAAAGGTGACTGCCATTTGCTGCCTGTGACAGTCTGCATTCTAGCTGCCGATCTGAATGAGCACAGGGGTTCCTAGACAGGCGGTGATCATAATTTCTGAATGTCTATAAGAGACGAAAGGGGCAAAGGAGAGGTGAATTCTCCCTCTTCTGAAGGCGGGACACTCTCATTTTTTTTTTCTGCCCTTGGGCATCATCGCTTCAAATGTTCAGGCCTTCGGTCTGGGCTGAGTCATACCGCGGGCTCCCCTGGTTGGCCATTCTTTGAGTTCAGACTGAATTACACCACTGGTTTCCACGTTCTCTGGCTTCCAGGTGACATGTGGAATATTCTAACTTCCTTAATCTCATGAGGCAATTCTCATAATAATCTCCCTCTTCTACCTAACTCCCTCCTTCCTATTATTTTACCATACTAAAGATAAAAGCATTGTTCCTCTATTATTTCCCTAATGCAACAGAGGAAATAGACTTCAGAGGGGAGATATTGATAAGCATCCATTTTCTTTCTCTTTTTAAAGTTTTTGACTCAATTACGTATTAGGAATATTCTGTCTAAGAACTATAAAGTAACCACCTTCCACTCACCTCCATCATAGACGACAGTTACCAAGGCCATTCACATGTGTATTCTCTGAAACTCATTGTTGTTATTGTTCATGGAATTAATGCAGATTTTTCAGGTAGTGAAGGGATACGGGGCAGCAGGAGTAACTTCTTTGGCTCCCAGCATCTGGCAAAGTATGGAGAATAATCTCCCTATTTTCTTAAGACTAAAGTAGTAGCTGAGCTTGATGGTGCTTGTCTGCAGTCCCAGCACTGGGTGGGGCAGGAGGATGGTGAGCTCAAGGGTTATCTGGGAGACAGAGTGAGTTCTAGGCAACTTAGCAAGGCAATGTTTCAAAACAAAACATAAAGAGAGGGCTGACATAGAGCATTTGCTTAGCATTGTGGGAGCTCCTGGGTTCAGCTACCTACATAGCAATTAATGAATGTGTAAATTAATACAACCAGTGCCAGGCAACATGGTGGGTTCTCCAAAAGGAAAGGGGAAGGGAGGGAAAGAGAAAGAAGGAGGAAGTGAGGGAGGGGAGGGGCACTTATAGTAAACTTTTTATCCTGGAGAGTTTGTGACATGGAGACACAAAGGAAAAATCTCAAATCCTGACTCTTACCGCCCCACCCGCGAGTCCTCATGCAGGTTAGTCAGCGTCCGACTAGCAAACAGCAAAACCTCACATAGACTAAGAGCAACTCTGAATTGGTTATCAGCCGCCGCTTTCACGGTGTGCATCACCTGCCCAGTTCATCTCATCCCCGGCTTAGGGTTTCCATTGCTGCGGTAAAATCACCATAAACAAAATCAACTTGGGGAGGAGGGGGGTTATTTCCGCTTCATAACACAGCTCCACAGTCGGCCACTCAGGAAACTCAGGGAAGGCCCTCACGGCAGGCACTTGGAGGCAGGAGCTGAACCGGAAACCACGAAGGGGAGCTGCTTACTAGAGTGCTTCCCACAGCTTGTTCAGTCTGCTTGCTCAATCCACCCTGCGCCACCTGCAGCGGGCAGGACCACCCACAGTGAGCCCGCCCTTCCTCAAATATCAATCAAGAAAATGTCCTGCACACTTCCCAAAAGGTCAATCCTCTGGAGGCACTTTCTCAAGTAAGATCCCTTCTTGCAGGGTATGGTGGGGTGGTGCAGGCCTTTAACCCCCATCATTCAGGGGAGTCTCTGAGAGTCTGAGGCCTACAGAGTGAACTCCAGGCCACCAGAGCTACATAGTGAGACACAATAAACAAAAAGAGATTCCTTCTTCCCACGTGACTCTAGCTGGTGTCCAGTTAGCTTTAAAAAGTAGGCAGTGGAACCTCCAGGAAGGCTCTTGCTCTGTGCAGAGAGTTTCCCTAAACGCTTCATGATCCTCTACTGACCCCATCAACATGGCCACATGTCTTCTCCCTCCGGGGCAAATGCTGATAATGTCACCCCTACCTGGGCATTTGTCCCATCAGCACTCAGAAGTCCAACAAACTGGCACCACCATGGTGTTGCAAACCATCCTGAGCTCTCCAGGGCCCACTATCATGCTCTTGTGACAGGTAGGAACAGGGAGAGGTTTGCTAGCCCACTCCCGCCTTGGGCAAGGGTACTCTAAGGAATTCCACACCATTGCCACTGATCCCCCAAGGGTCAGTCGCTGTCTGGGTCCTCTGGGCCGTAACCTGCTTAATGATGGACCTTAAAGCTGTAGGAGACACAAGCCCAGCAAAGTCAGTTTCTATAGCCCGTGCTCCTTCAATTGCTACTTTAGTGCCTGGTTAATTTAGTGAATATTCTGAAAATGTTCCTGTAGCCTGCCCCCAATAAATGCTTTGTCAGAAGCACAAATATTTTACAAGGGTAGGTCCAACAACAGTTTCACCTGTGTTTGCTATTTCCTCTCCTTCTCTCCACAAGGGATGGCAGCAAAATTCAACAAGGAGTGAAAAAAGGACAGACAATGAGGGCGCACTTAATGTTTTCACCCACCCACAGTGCCAGCAAACAACGTGGGTTCTCGTCGATGTTGTTGTTGGGAAGTTTCCCAAATGTATGACGTGACTGCACAGAGTGAATCAAATAGGGAATCTTGGGTATTTGGCAATGGCTCGTAGCTCACAAATCCATGGTCTCCCTGTTTTGCTTTTTTGTTTTTCAGAAGATGACACGTGTTAATATCCCCTAATATGAATACCGTGTAACACAAAGGCTATCCTAAATATAGACAAGGCAGAAGCCCTCCCAGACAGTTGCTCATCTGGGCAGCTGTTTGTAGTAAGCAAACACCGCATTACTAGGGCCTCTTTGCAGAGTACCCCAACACTGGAGAAATTTTGCTTTGAAGGTGGCTTTCCCGCCTATCTGCATCCACAGCTGAAGACTTAGCACCTTGTGTTGATAGATGTGTGACATAAGAGTTCACAATTTGAAGTCAACTCCCCCAGATTTTTGGAGAAATGTTTCAAAGATCTGAGAAGACCCCTTTGCTGAAGAAGACAAAGGGGGGAAGCTTGCAGGCAGGCTACAGGCTGTTCTCACATGGGCTCTGTTGAACTGCTGATCTCTGTGGAGAGTAAGCTAGCAAGCAGCATTTACCTAGCGAACAAAGCATATGAGAGCATTGTCTAGGGTGAAATAAAAGCCGCAGGCGGCTAAGAACTTTGTGGAGCTCATCATTGCATCCCTGCTATCTTGTTCCTAGACTGGGACGTAGCAGGCCTACAACAGATCATCGCCAAATGAATAAGGCAGTAAGTGAATGAATGGAAGGAGGTATTTAGTGAATGAATAAACAGATGCATGAATTAATACCGTGAATGAATTAGAGACATGTGCCGGGAAAACACGAGCCAAATTCTTTACCCATATAAACATGAATGGCCCAAAGGTATCTGCAGAGAAAGGGAAAGAATTGACTTCATTTGCCTGATGACTTTACTGATGTGCCCGTTTGGGGACAATTTGGGACATAAAATTCAACTTCATTTTGAACCTCTGACAGAAGGTTTTGCAGGATGTGCTTAGCAGAGTACCTGGAATGTGACTGGAAAAAGTAAACTTTTAAAGACTGATAAACAGAAAGAAAAAAAAAAATGAAAACTCCTACACGATGCTTTGGCTTCATAGTTCCTGACCAGACAGTTGCAATATCTGACTAAGCATATGGTGCCTGTGTGTTTCCTACATCTTGGCTTGTTCATCTTCCGGTGTGTCCCTGTTCACAGTAGGTGCAGTGTTCAAAGACTTTCAGAAGAGTCAGGGATCTCTCTCCTGCTTCCAGGCCTCAACTCTGAGCCAGAAGAGCTTCATGACAGGTGATGTAGACTTTTACTTAGAATATGCTCTGTAAACCATGAGATCTGCTAGGCTGTGTGCTAAAACGTAGGCTGGAAAGATGGCTCACTGAATAGAGCAGGTGCCATACAAGCATTAGAACCTTCAGAGTTGGGAGCCAATGAACCAAGACAAACACTGACTGGGCAGGCTTCCGGGTCTCTCATCCCAGAACAGATACAGAGGGGATCCCTGGCACTAACTACACTAACCAAATCAGGAACTCCCTGGTGCTGCGCTAACCAAGAACCAGAGAACTTCAGTTTCAGCAAGAGCCCCTGCCTCAGTAAACAGAACAGAGAGGGCAGGAGACATGACTCCGCAAGTAAAAAGCCCTTGCTGCACAAGATTAGCAAGCTGAGTTCAACCCCCAGATCCCAAGGTGGAAGGAGAGAGCCAACCCCTGGAAGTTATCCTCTGACTTCCGTGTATGTATCATCACACACAATCACACATGCACACACACACACACACACACACACACTCACACACAATCACAATCACACTAATAATAACCTTCAACAATTATAAAGAAGAATCTAGGAAGGCACCATCATCCTGTAACCCCCACATACAGGTGCACATCTGCAGGCACACTCATACACGTGTAAACACACATATACAGGTCTATCAAATGCATCTTCACCAAAAAAAAAAAAAATCACTAAAACAAAATGCAGACTTTCGGACTCTAGCCCACAAAGGCTCAGACTCTAGGGTCAGGGTATGACCCCAGAAGTATGAATATCAAGTGTATCCCATGAGGAGATTCTACCTTCTGTGGTAGACTATTAGAGGCACCCGGAGAGGAGCACACATTCTGGAGGGAGGAAATGCTTCACTCCATCTTACTTCCAGGGAAGCGAGTCCATCATTAGGGCAGCTGACGCCATCCTAAGGTGTCCTTCAGGAAGCTTGTAAGCCTTCTCTAAACGGACTTCAACTTACTGCTATTTAAATCGGAAGATATAATACTTTTTTCTCTTCTCTATGATAATAGGACCCACAGAGAGAGGGATAAAGAGCAAACAAAGGATTTTAGCTTCCCAACATCTAAAAACTCTTTGAAGAAAGGACCCTTGGATACAGCCTATGCAGAATACTTTTTCCTTATTATAAAATCTGAAATTTAAAACAATCACTGAAAAGGGAGCCTGAGAGATGGCTCAGTCAGTGACATCCCTGCCTTCCAAGCACAGGGACCTGAGTTCACTCCCCAGAACCTGTGTGAGATAATCCTGTAGTGATGTCACACACCTGTAAATCCCAGCCATGTGGAGTCAGAGGACACAAGATCCCTGACACTCGCTGGCAAGCCAGCCTAACTGGGTTAGGCCGGAGAGAGGCCCCGTCTCAGAGAAAGATCTTATGACAATGCCTGGAGATTTCCACAAGATTCTCCTCTGGCCTCCACATGCACACACGTGTGCATGCACACACACACTAACATGCACACATAGCATAGAAACAAAAACTAGAAACAGAGGTGATGAATGTGGATGCTGAGGGAGAGCAAGTGAGCCTTTGTGACGGCGTCTCAGGGCTGAGAAGGAAGGCTGACGCGGAGGGAGACCCCACTCAAGTACCAGGATGACAAGTGCCTGCAGCATCATGATTTAGAGACTTGCAAAGTAGCTGTCCATACCATAGCTTCTTTGAGAGTCAACGGTGTATGCCTGGAAGACAACCTGGAAATCTGGAAAAATCAAGATAAACGGTCTGTTAGCGTAAAAGATCTCGATGGTTTAAATCCTCCATACATCATTCCTGCATGAAAGGCCTTCTTTATAAACAGAGGAGCGAGACCACACTGTCTCACACCGAAGTCTTTCGGCTTGTTTTAAAGGGGGCACTATTTTCCACTGGGCGTGTGGTTTCTTCATGGTGTCAGATCACACATACACACACACACACACACACACACACACACACACACATCCTGCCTATGTGTGTGAATGGCAGGAAACTCTTTGGCAGGCTCTTAAGAAGTAAATATCTTCTTCTTTTTGTGCTCCATTAGAGAGCCCAGTGCTACAGGCCAGCTGCTCTCTCCCCAGCACTGTTTGGAGACCACTCTCTCACTGAGCGGACAATCAGCATCCATTCGCTCTCTGCCTCCCGACCCAACACCCAACAATCTATTAGTTTTGAGTCCTCTCTAAATAGATAAATTTGTTTGCCATCAAAGCTGACTGTTTTTAAAAACTGACTGTCAAATGTGTATCATTTTACATCAATTATGTAACATATGTGCTTCAAATTTATTTCGCTTGACTCCCAATTTGTAGGCAAAGCCCTTAGAGACTTGGGCATGTTCCCACAGAGGCTAGGAGACACAGAGACTAGAGGAGGTCCAGCAGTCAGTTTGTGCTGTGGTGACACCCCTATCTTAGTCTGCTTTTCAATACTATCATGAAATTCCTGAGGAAACTTGGGGAGAAGAGAAGGTTCTCTTAGACTCCAAGTTTTGGAGATTTCAGTCCACGATCAATTAGCTGCGATTCTCGGAGTCTGTGAAAAGGCAGAACATCACGAAAGAGCAAAACCTCACAGCCAGGAAAAGAGAGAGAGAGAGAGAGAGAGAGAGAGAGAGAGAGAGAGAGAGAGACCACTGCTGCAGCATGTGTCTGCTTAGAACTTAGGCAGCCCTAACAACACACGTTCCTGATTATTGTCCATATGGCCCCTCTCAGGCAGGTTTTTTAAAGATTTTATTTTGTTTGTAATTATGAACCTTATGTTCAGACAGAAGTGAGTACATATCAATGCAGTACTCTTGGGGACCAGAAGAGGGCGTCAGAGTCCCTGGAGTTGGAGTCACTGTGGGCCCTCTGACATGGGTACCCAATTCCCCATCCTCTGCAAGAGCATTATGTACTCCACCACCTGAGCCATCTCTCAAGCCCTCAAGCAGGTTTTGCATGCTGTCCAGGCTTCCCTTGGGTAGTTAACACCTCTACTTTTCCTGGGGTCCCTCACTCAGGGCTCACCTCCAACTGCATCTTCTCTCCCACTCTCTCACCCTAACCCTGCCAGAGGCTCCTTGCAGGACCTGCTGCCCTGTAACACACTCCCGGTGTTCCAGACTTCCCTCTGAAATTTCACACCGCAGGAATAAACACCAGGGTTGGAGCTAACATGAGCCATCTTGGGCTCCCTTGACCCATAACTGCATCAGCTTCTGTGTCTCACTGGGTGAACATGGGAAATCATTCTCTAGGTAATCTTAGATAGGTGTGGTTCTTTCTTTTCTTCCCCAAGCAATTATGCCTCAGAATGTCACAGAGAGAATTTTTTTTGTTTCCACATCTCTGAGCTTGTCACGTCTAGATATCTATCTACAGTTGGCAAGAACAATGGATCATCCTCATTGTCAAGTTGGCTGAATTTGGAATCACCTAGAAGACACACCTCTGAGCATGTCTTTCAAGTTAACTCAAGAGGTTTAACTGAGGATGGAAGAGAATATACGCATCACCGTCCCAGAGGATGGAGATCCACACGGAATAAAATGGGGAAAGGAAGAAGACTGGTGAGCAACACTACTCTCATCTCTGCCTCCCCACTGCAGGCACAGAGCAACGGGCTGCCTCATGCTTCTACCACATCTTCCCCCACAATGATGGACTGGCTGGACCTTAAACCATGAGCTAAAATAAACCCTCCTCCCCTGCACTGTCACTGTCGGGTTTTGTCATAGCAATGGGAAAACCAATAAAGCAATGTTAGACTCATTATCTCCTGACTCTGGGACCCATGAGCAGGTTATGGCTATCAACTCCATCCTACTCCATTCTGCTGGTGGAGAGAGGAGAGAGAGAGAGAGAGAGAGAGAGAGAGAGAGAGAGAGAGAGAGAGAGAGAGAGAGAGAGAGGCAAGTTCTGCACAGCCTTCCACTACCAACTAAACCGTTAGTTGATATGATGTCACCCTACTCATGTCTTATGAGCCAACCAACAGTCACCCCAAAATAAGAGGAACAGGAGATGAAGTCTGAGTCAGTAGATGCAAGTCAAAGATGTAGAAAGAGATGGAGAATAGCCCAGATGAACACCAAGAAGTAAGGAAGAATGGAAAAGGTCTAGCAACTCATCACTAAGGTAAATACTCCAGGGAAGATTTCTTACTGGCACTCACTGTCTCCCTTAGCTCTCGCCCAGCAGTGATCATCCACTGCCTGGAAAATAGTGTAGAGCAGAGAGTGTATACATCACAATGTGTAACTCAGCCTTTATCCAAACATTTAAAAATAGGATCACATACCTGGGTGTATAACACCAAGGTATGGCCAATAAGTAGATACAACTTTGTAATTTTCAAGAGTGATTTTTTTCATCAATTATACAATCTTTTTTAAAGATTCATGTTTGTCATGAAACAGAAAATCTCAAAAGTTGATCACCTTTCTGGAACATTGTTGGTATAGGGATCAGAATGGTGCTTTCATACCATGGCAACACTTCTGTTAGCTTTTCACCACTATAATGAAATAATGAAATAATTAACTATAAAGGCAAATGAATTGCTTTTGACTCACAGTTTTGGAGGTTTTATTCCACAATATGTTTGCCCCATGGCTTTGATCCTGAGGGGAGACAGCACATCAGGAGAAGGTATGAGGAAAATTGAAACTCATAACCAGGGAGAGAGAAGGGGAAAGGGAGAGAGATGAGACAATGTTTGGAAGTTTATCCCCTGTTTGCCTTTTAATTCTACATCTATAAATTAATCCGTGTAGTCGGAGACTGCTTGTTCTTTCCCGGCTGCCCAGACGTAATCACACTGAAACTATATTAATTGCAACACTGCTTGGTCGATGATTCTAGCATATTCCTAGCTAGCTCATACAGCTTAAATTAACCCGTTTCTATTAATCTGTGTATTGCCACTTGGTTGTAAGGTTCTGTCCAGTATCTGGAGTTTGTCTGCTGTGTCAGCTACATGGCGTCTCTCTCACTCTGCCTACTCTCTCTATGTATCTTTTCCAGCTTGACCATATTCTCTTCAGCCATTGGCCAAAAGCACCTTTTTTATTAACCAATGACAGTAAAACATATTTACAGCATACAGAGGAGAATCCCAAATCACCTCCCCTTTTCTGTCTAAATAAAAAGGAAAGTTTTAACTTTAACAAAGTAAAATTACATATAACAAAACAGGTATTGCAAGAGTTACAGTTACAATATTTATATCTACTTTATCTTTTATTATAACTAAGGAAAACTATAACTACCTATTTTTCTACTCCATCAAAGACCCCAGAAGGATATAATAGTATCTAAGTTAACAGGAAATGCATTGTAAACAACTCCCAAAACTCTAGAATTGACAAAGACATCTCACTACATGGACAGTCACCCAAAGTACTTCTGTAACATTGGTGTATACAATCTTCAACATATAGGCCCACAGTAACTGGCAGACTTTTCCATGAAGCATGAAATTTCAAGGACAGTTCCACCTAAATTGACAGCTTGTCAGTCAATTTCTTCTGTGTCTTGCAGAATGTCTGGCAGACTCTTTCATGAAGCAGGTACCCCAAAGGTTGGGTGAAGTATTTTCTTTTGGGGATTCACAGAGACCTTTTGGGGAGATCTCAGTCCACCAAACCACATTAGTCTGGAAGGAATCCACATGTTCTCATCCTTTGTGGAAACAAAAGTAGACTCTCTTTTCTAAAACAACATATCCTTAGACCCAAATTTTGAAGTCAAGATATCTTTAAAGTATATATGTTGGTCAAGCTTAGCAGCACATACAATGAAATGTCTCTCTGTACTTGACTCATTCACAGTCAAAAAACTCAAAGAAAACACATATATATTGTACTATATTGAATAGATATGGAGAGAGTGGACAACCTTGTCTTGTTCCTGATTCCTGTGGAATCGCTTTGAGTTTCTCTCCACTTTGTTTGATGTTGGTTGTTGGCTTGCTGTGTATTGTCTTTATTATGTTTAGGTATGTTCATTGTATTCCTGTTCTGTCCAAGACCTTTATCATGAAGGAATGTTGTGTTTTGTTGAAGGCTTTTTCAACATCTAATGAGATAATCTTGTGGGTTTTTTTTCATTTTGTTTATGTTATGGATTATACTGACAGATTTTTATATGTTGAACCATCCCTGCATCTTTGGAATGAATCCTACTTGGTCATGGTGGATGATTTTTCTGATGTGTTCTTGGATACAGTTTGCCAATATTTTATTAAGTATTTTTGCATCAGTGTTCATGAGTGAGATTGACCTTTAATTCTCTTTCTTAGTAATGTCTTTCTGTGGTTTGGGTATCAGGGTAATTGCAGCCTTATGAAAAGAGTTTGGCAATGTCCCTGCTGTTCCTATTGTGTGGAACAATTTAAGGAGTATTGATGTTAGTTCTTCTTTGAAAATCTTGTAGAATTTTGTGCTGAAACAATCAGGTCCTGGACATTTTTGGCTGAGAGACTTTTGATGACTGTTTCTATTTCTTTAGCAGCTGTAAGTTTGTTTAATTTGTTTATCTGGTCTTGATTTAATTTTGGTAAGTAATATTTATCCAGAAAATTTCCCATTTCCTTTAAGTTTTCCAGTTTTGTGGAGTACAGATTTTCAAAGTATGTCCTGATGATTCTCTGTATTTCCTCCATATCTGTTGTTATGCCCCCCTTTTCATTTCTGATTTTGTTGATTTGGATAATCTCTTTCTGCCTTTGGTTAGTTTAGAAAAAGGTTGGTCTATTTTGTTAATTTTTTTCTAAGAACTGACTCTTGATCTCATTGATTCTTTGTATTGTTTTCTTTGATTCTATTTTGTGGATTTCAGCTCTCAATTTGATTATTTCCTGCCATCTAGTTCTCCTGGGTGAGTTTGCTTCTTTTCGTTCTAGAATTTTCAGGTGCTCTGTTAACTCACTGGTGTGGGAGTTTTCCAGCTTCTTTAATGTAGGTATTTAGTGCTATGAGTTTTCCTCTTAACACTGCTTTCATTGTGTCCCATAAATTTGGGCATGTTGTGTGGTCATTTTCACTGAATTCTAGGAAGTCTTTAACTTCTTCCTTTATTTTTTCCTTGATCCATTGGTGATTAAGGTAAACATTGTTTAATTTCCATGTGTTTGTGGGCTTTCTGAAATTAGTGTTGCTGTTGAATTCTAATTTTAAGCCATGGTGATCTAATAGGATACATGGGGTTATTCCGATTTTTTTTTTTTTTGTATCTGCTGAGGTTTGCTTTGTTACGTAGTATGTGATCGATTTTTGAGAATGTTCCATAGGTACTGAGAAAAAGGTATATTCTATCATGTTTGGATGGAATGTTCTATAGATGTTTGTTAAGTCCATGTGAGTCATAAATCTCTTAGTTCCCTTACTTCTCTGTTAAGTTTCCGTCTGACATACCTATCCAGTGGTGAGAGTGGAGTATTAAAGTCTCCCACTGTTAGTGTGTAGGGTTTAATGTGTGATTTAAGCTTTAGGAGTGTTTCTTTTACATATGAGGGTGCCCTTGGATTTGGAGCACAGATGTTCAGTATTGAAATTTCCTCTTGTTGGATTTTTCCTGTGACAAATATGAAATGTTCTTCTTTGTCTCTTTTGATTGACTTTAGTTTGAAGACTGTTTTGTTAGATATTAGGATAGCTATGCCAGCTTGTTTCTTAGGTCCATCTGATTGGAAAATTTTTCCCAACCCTTTACTCTGGGGCGATATCTGTCTTTGAGGTTGAGGTGTATTTCATGTATGCAGCAGAAGGATGGATTTTGTTTTTGTATCCAATCTGTTAGCCTGTGTCTTTTTATAGGAGAGTTGAGTCCAGTTATATTAAGGGATATTAATGACCAGTGATAGTTAGTTCCTGTTATTTTGGTTTTTGTTGGTGGTGTTATTGTTGTGTGTGTGTTTCCCTTCTTTGGGATTTGCTGCTGCGAGATCATATATTGCTTGTGTTTTTTGTGGATGTAGCTAACTTTCTTGTGTTGGAGTTTTCCTTCTAGTACTTTTGTGTATGGTTGTGTTTGTGACTAGGTATTGGTGAAATCTGGTTCTGTTATGGAATATCTTGTTTTGTTCATCTATGGTGATTGAAACTTTTGCTGGGTATAGTATTCTGAGCTGACATCTGTGGTCTCTTAATGTTTGCATAATGCTTGACCAGGAACTTCTGACTTTCATTGTTTCCATTGAGAAGTCAGGTGTAACTCTGATAAGTTTGCCTTTATATGTTACTTGGCCTTTTTCCTTTGCAGTTCTTAATATTCTTTCTTAATTTCTTTTTTTATTTTTGCATGCTTAGTGTTTTAATTATTATGTGGTGAGGGGACTTTTTTTTATCTAGTCTATTTGGTGTTCTGTAACCTTCTTGTATCTTCATAGGCATATCTTTCTTTAGGTTGGAAAAGTTTTCTTCTATGATATTGTTGAATATATTTTCTGTGCTTTTAATTTGGACTTCTCTATCATTATTATTCTTATGTTTGTTCTTTTCATGGTGTCCCATGTTTCCTGGATATTTTGTGTTAAGCTTTTGTTAGATTTAATGTTTTATTTGACCGATGAGTCTATTTCCCCTATTGTATATTTAGCGCTTGAGAGTCTCTCTTCCATATCTTGTATTCTGCTGTTTATACTTGCATTTGTGGTTCATGAACATTTTCCATTTCCAGAATTCCCTCAGTTTGTGCTTTTTTATTGTCTCTTTTTAAGTTTTCAAGTCTTAAATTGTTTCTTTCATCTATTTGATTGCTTTTCCTTTGCTTTCTTTAAGGGATTTGTTGATTTCTTCCAATTTTTTATTTGTCTTTTCCTCCATTTCTTTGAGGGAATTTTCTATTTCCACTTTGAGGGCCTCACACATTCTCCTAAAGTTACTTTGTAGGTCATTTTCTTCTGTTTCATCTATATTGGGGCATTCAAGTCTTGCTGCTGTAGAGTCACTAGATTTTGGTGGTGTTGTGTTGCTCTTTGTAGTGTTGAATGTGTTCTTACCTTGTCTACCCATCTTTTCCTCTGATTGGGATAGTTGGAACTGTGTCTCTGGTGATCAGTCTTCCAGGTGCCAGTGAATCCAAGGCTCAAAAGGTTGCTCCTCATGGTGCAGTTGAGGCCACGTTTCAGGCATCCCAGAGGTCACTCTGTGTTCCTGGAGGTCACTCAGTGCTCCTAGGGATCACTCTGCAATCCTGGAGGTTTTGGGGGCCTACTTCCATATAGGTTGCTGGCTTGGGCCTGTTCCTGTGGGTGTTTCTGGCTTGGAGCTTCTCCTGTGGAGGTTGCTCCCTCACACCTTCTCCTGCAGAGGTTGCTGACCCGGGCCTGCTCTAGTGGAGGTCATTGGCTTGGATCTGCCTGCTCCTGTGGAGATCCCTGGCTCAGGCGCAGACCTGCAGAGGTCTCTGGCCCGGGCCTGGTCCCTCGGAAGTCACTCCCTCGTACCTGCTCTTGTGGGGGTTGCTGTCTTGGGCCTTCTACCTGGCTTTCATTAATTTCCCAGGGAAGTGGCTGGGTGTTTCTGGGTTGTGCAGCCCTTACTCTGGTCAATTCCAACAGTGGCATAGACTGACAAGTCTGGACCTACACTTAGTAAAACTGTTTGTGTATCCACTCTTGAGAAGCTGATACTACATTTAAAAAAAAATGTTTCAGCTCAGCGGCTACCCATAAAGAAATGCCATCATTCACCAGAATGAGTTACATTTATAAGACTGACTAGGGTCAGTAAGATGGCTCAGTGAGCAAGGGCACTTGCTTCCCAGTCTGAGAACTTAAGTTCAATCCTTGAAACCCATATGATTGGAGGAAAAAATAGACTCCTTCATGTTGCCCTCTGACTCCTCATGTAGCATGTAACATGCACACACACACATACACATACACATACACACACACACAGATAGATGATACGCAAATTATACATGGATGGATAGATAAATAATAAACACATTTTTGAAGACTGACGATATCAAGTGTTGGCAAGAGTGTAGAGCAACCACCATTGTCATGAATTGTTAGTGAGCGCATAGAATGACAAAATACTTCAGAAGCCATTTTGTTTCTTTAAATGTAATTCTGCTTCCAGGTGTGTATTTCTGAAAAACCAATTGCCTATCTCCCAATTCACAAAATGACTTGTACAGGAAGCTCATGCTAGCTCTGATTTGTATCATGTCTCCTTTCTCTGTGGTGAGTGACATCCCATGACATAGTGGAGTCTAAGGACATAGGGGGACAGGGAAAATTTGATTCCTCTGTGGAAGTCTCATGCAGAATTGACACACAATCGCTTCTGTCCTTTCTAGCCATTGAAGTCCTTCCTAAGCATCCGCGAGGGGCCTGACTTTTGAATACAATCTATTCTTTGCAAACGCAACTGCCATAGACGTAATTATCATCCCCACTACTGAAAACAATTTTCAAAGATCACAAGACTAGTAAATACCCAGAACTGAATGCAATCGGATTCGGGTGCCCTTTGCATTAAATCTGCACAGCCATCAGGAGGCTGTGGTGTAAATTGGGGCTTACATTTTTAAATGATTAAATCACTTAATCACTGGCTTTCTATTTCTTCTTATGTGAAACGGGAGTTAAATTAGCTGGAGCTTTCGTCTTGCTTCCAGGTAGGTGCTTAATGCCAAAAGTCTGTGAACTCTATGGACCATTTCTCATCAGCCCGACAGCAACCATAAAGGGGCGCTGTGTTTTTTCTGTTGCTACCCTTCTGGCAACTACATTCTTGGAGGCCTCAATGAGACTGTAATATTGTTCTGCATAGAACAGGAACTTAGTTCCAATTTAAGCATTCTTTTTAAGTTTGCTTTGGGGAAATACTAAAAGCACTAGGAAAAGAGTAATTTGCTATAAAATTTAAATCCTCTGATTATGCAATAACTCTTTTCAATCCATAGCTAAAAATTTCAGTTCCCGTGAAAGCACAGTTAGACTGTTGGGGCCTGAGTCTCATCCTCGGCGCTCTGCATCTTCCTGTCTCAGAAACACAGAGGGAATGTCAGTTCCCAGGAGAACTACCGCTCGGTATTCACCCAGACAGACCCCATTCCCACAAGAGCTAGGTCTAGGGCTGAAATTATCTCACATCCTCCGTTGCTTAAATATCATCTTAGCATTTTCTGAAAATTTTAAGCAAACATGCTCTGGTCTCTTCTAATGGACTTGCAAATTTAGAAAATATTCTCTCTGTTTGTTTCTCTATGATTACTTTTTTAGTGTGAGTAAAACTACGTGGGTAGGTGAGTGGGTGGTGTGTGGTTGGTTGGCTGCATGGATAGATAAATGAATGGATGGACAAATAGATGGATAGGTGGATAAATAAATGGATGGATGGATGGATGGATGGATGGATGATTGAATGGATGGGCAGATGGACATATGCATAGGTGGATGGATGGATAGATAGGTGAGCAGACGGATGGACATACAGATCAATGATGGAAAGAGGAGTGGGTAGAAGAACAGACGAGCCCATAAACAATAGGTTAACACGCCCTTCCTCTTTTAGGAATGTTCTTTCCATCCTGTTGTATCTCTCCCAGCTTCTGCACTCTGTCACATGCTGGTTGTCAGCTCAAGCATTGTTTCCTCAGAGAAGCTCCTTCTGATCACCACGGAGAATCAGGTTCTTCCACGTTATCCTGCTGGTGTAGGAAGTTCTTCTGTAGATGTGTTGCTTTTATTGGTTAATGTATAAAGAAGCTGCTTTCGGCCAATGGCTTAACAGAGTATAGCCAGGCCAGAAAAGATAGATAGATAGATAGATAGATAGATAGATAGATAGATAGATAGATAGATAGATAGATAGATACACACACACAGATAGAGAGAGAGAGAGAGAGAGAGAGAGAGAGAGAGAGAGAGAGAGAGAGAGAGAGAAATCAGGGAGCTGCCATGGAGCAGCCAGAGGAGAAAGATGCAAGTCACCTGCCGGAACCTTGCCAGTATGCCACAAGCCTCGTGGCAAAATATAAAATAATAGAAATTGGTTAATTTAAGAGATAAGAGTGAGCTAGAAAAATGCATAATAGGTCAAGCAGTCTTGTAATTAGTACAGTTTCTGTGTGGTTATTTTAGGTCTGGGCAGCCGGGAACAAACAAGCAGCCTCTTACAACACCCTGCCCTATGGCAGTGGTCCTTACTTCAGAATATTAGTACCATATAGTCATTGTCCTTATGTAATTTATAGCTTAGATCTGTATCTGACCTCTTAAACATGAACACAAGCCAATGGTTAGACAAATGTGTGAATAATGGATTATAAATTTGGAAACCTTGATCAAAGATGATTCTATTATGAATATAGAGTATCAGTTAGTATATAAGAAGTGAGATTCAAGGTTAAAATCATTCATGGAATAAAGAATCTCAGGGATTTGGAGGACTTCAACCTCCTATACAGTATAGGAACATCTGCTTTGTGGTATATTTGACCTCTGTGAACAAGGTATCTAACCCTTGGGAAAAAAACTTAATTTCTTAAAAAATATCATTTGCTGTATGTTACTCTAAAATACTGAGATGTTTGACTCATATTAGTGTGCACTGTATTCAAAAGGATTATTTCACTCTTCATTTTTTTATTAATTTGTGAGCCTACTTAGCTCAGTTTAATAACTGAGTTGTGCATGCATATACATACACAATTTATATATACATATAAATACTAAATAGCATGAAGTCATGTTTTACTAATGAAGTCATTTAAAATGTTCCAAAATATTTTAGTTCTAAAAGAAGTATCGAAGTAAATTCTATAAATCAAGGACTATTTTAAAATTCAGATTAGTTGGTGTCTGATTTGCATCTTGTGAGTTTAGATTTTTAATCTAAATTTTCTAAAGGTAAGGAGGCTAACAGGTACACAGTTTGCCACACAAGCCTGGTGAACTGAGCTTAGAACACACGTTTTAGGGTTTCTATTGCTGTGGAGAGACACCATATGCAAGGCAACTCTTATAAAGAAAAACATTCAGCTGAGGTGACAGTTGACAGTGTCAGAGGTTCAGTCCATTGTCATCATGGTGGGGAGCATGGTGACATCCAGGCAAAGGCACTGCTGGAGGAGTGGCTGGAGCCATACACGCTGCAGGCAACAGAAAAGGGACTGTGACATTGAACGAAACTTAAGCAAAGAGACCTCAAAGCCAGTCTCCCCAGAGTGACACACTTTCTCCAACGAGGCCACACCTACTCCAACAAAGCCACACCTCCCAATAGAGCCACTCCCTATGAGCTTTCAGAGGCCAATTACATTCAAACCACCACACCACATAAAGGTAGGAGAGAACTTATTCCACAAAGTTGTCCGTTGACCTCCACATGCGTGCTGCATGGCTCACACACAAGCCCATGCATAAACATTGCGTATAATAATAAATTAATAATAATAATAATAGTAATAACGATAAACTTTTTTTAAACTTTCATGGAGCCTAAGTGACAGCTCGGTGGTTAAGAGCACTTGTTGCTCTTTTCAGCAGACCCAGGTTCACTCCTCAGCATCCACATGGTAGCTCATGATCATCTATAACTCCAGTTCCAGAAAATCTGATGCCTTCTTCTGGCCTCTGCGACACCACATGGACACGGTGCACAGATATACACCGGCAAACACTCACACGCCTTTTTTAATCTTTTAAACAAAAATTTCTGAAGACAGTACTCACCGACAAAAGTGTTCGTTTCCGGTACCAGATTTTGCAATGAAGATATTCCTTAGGTAACTGGCTGGGGATCATTTTTTTTCATCACATGTATTTGAGCATTTAATTGTATCTGTCTGCTATGCTCCAGAAACCACACGGAGACGTCTTGCAGGCCCCTCCCTTGATTTCCTTCTCAGCTTAGTCCTGGTTGAAGTGGAGCGTCTAGCCATGAATGTGATGTCTCAGCTCCCAGCCTGGCCCTACCTGCTGACTGCAATGCCCTTCATCTGCATATGTCTGTGAAGACAACGTTTATAGACCCTGAGAGTTCTCTTGGAATTCATGCATCAATGTTGCTCTAGCTGATGCCAGAAGCACATCTTATAATGGGGAGGGGAGGGAATATGCTCAGCAACATCCATTGCTACCCACTCCAATCTTCTCCCTAGTGAGATCCTGATGGTCCAGGCAGGGCAGAACCTGACCCTAGGAGTTCACTGTTATTCCCGTTTGCTAGTGTGGTCTAGGTGTAAACCTCTTTTTATCAAAGAAATGGGAGGTGAAGTCTGGGGGAGGGGAGCTGCTAGCTTCACCGGTTAAAGGAAAATGATCATCTCCATACTCTCCCTCCATGTATTTGGGTCACTATCATGTGAGGATGTGGTTCCTGAATTGTGACATCGTCTTGCACTTTAAAAAGGAGTATCAGCGATACCTATGTGTTCCCAGAATATAAACAGCAAATGTCATCAGTAAGCCACTGTTCCACCCTGAGAACTTGCAACATACAGCTATGTGAACTGCATACATCTTTCTGGCTCCAGTCACTGCTAATCCAACCCTCAGCTACTGTAACCAAACCCATTCCCGATTCAAATCAGTATCTTACATCAGCATGGCACTTCACAGTCTTCAAAACCCTTTTATAGCCACTGCCTTATTCAATCCTGCCAACACCTTGGAAAGAGACAGTGTAACCAGTGTGAGCCTTCGTTTTTACAAATATAGAAACTCAAGATATCGAAAGAACTAGAGACTCCTTGTTTCTGTCTCTCTTAGAGTTCACAAACTATGATCTACAAGCCAAGCAAATAGAGGAACAATTTTTTTCATTCTTGAATAGCAAAAATTAAAAACTGGAAGGACATACCTTCTTGGCATGAACATTTTTTTTGGTGTCCTTAGTAAAGATGTGTTGGGATACATTACATGCACTTGTTCCCTTGCTGTCCACGGCTATACGAGGGCTGTGATTACAGAGCTAGGGACAGATGACCAACTGTGTGGCCCACAGCCTGAACCAGCCCTTTCCAGAAAGCTCTTCAGAACCCTGTTATCCTGTCATACCACTCAAAATTTAAAAAAAAAAAAAAGAAAAGTCTCAAGTTCCAATAAAAGCTGTATGGAGTGGTTGGAACAATATATTGTACACCCTAGTGCAGTGATCCAGTTTTTGGTTTGCTGTTTATCATTTTTTTCGTCCTCTATAACTTACTGACAGGATGATAATCCCTAGACTGCCCAGATAGGAGCAGGAGAATGCCTTGACTGGCTGTTAATTAATCAGTCTGGCTTGTATTCTTCCTTTAGTAAACACCAGATCGCAGCTGTTTAAAACAGTAACAGTCCCTCAATCAAAAAGAAAAATCTAATGCCCCATCAGGCCAGGAGCAGCAGCTTTTTCTCCTCTAAGATTTGCCATCCTGTGATTGTCAACAAATCTGCTAAATCTAGTATAAAGCTCACAGAAGAACTTCCGGGGAGATTAGAGGCGACCATATTGTTTAAACGAAGATTACACAAACCAAACACAGCAGGTAAGATAAATAAATCATTTTATTTCTTAACTGATTTCTAGTTTCAATCTATATAACATGGCATTTAATGAATACAGCATTTCACTAGGTAAGAAAACACATACGTAAACATTTATCACAGTATGTAGTTGCTTTTGTTTGCTTGCTTTTTGTGTGTTTGTTGATTTTTGCGGGCTTTTGCTTGTTTTGTTTTGTTTGCGCCAACTTTTCGTGTAGCCCAGGCTGGCCTCAAAGTCTCTCTGTAGCTGAGGTTAGACTTGAACTCCTGACCCTCAAAAGGCTAGGATTTTAGGCCTACGCCACCACAGCTGCCTTTCCAATACGTATTTTGCATCCTTTAAAAATGAGTTGAAGGGAGCTGGAAAGATGGCTCTGTCCACAAGGGCTGCTGCACAAGCGTGAGGACTTGAATTCACATCCCTGGTGCCCATATAAAAAGCCAAATGTTATGGCACATGCCGCTAATCCTAGACCTGAAGATACAGTAGATCCTGGGGGCTCAATGGCCAGCTCATCTGGCCAATCAGTGAGCGCTGAGATCAGTTAGAAACTCTGTCTCCAAAGGACAAAGTGGAGACTGAAAGAGAAAGACACCCAGTGTTGACTGTCTGGCTACCACAGAACTGCATACGTAAATACACATACCCCAGAGTACACATGTATGTGCACGAGCATGTGTGTGCGCGCGCGTGTGCACACACAGACACACACACACACTCAATTTAGTTGAACTTAATTGCTATCTTAGCATATATGAGGCTTTGGGTTTTGTCTCCAATATCAGAAAGAAAGGAAGAAGGAAAGAAAGAAAGAAAGAAAGAAAGAAAGAAAGAAAGAAAGAAAGAAAAAAAGAAAGAAAGAAAGAGAAAGGAATAAAAGAACAAATTAATTGAACTTGAACGTTCATAAGCCATAAGGAAAAATATCTTTAAACAACATATACATACACACACACACATATATACACACATACATACATACACACATGTATATATATATATATATATATATATATATATATATATATATATCTCTCACATAAATGCTCAGAGTCTATGATCTTCTAAGACTGATCTAAAAATGTTTTCCCCATTTTTATGGCTCTGGGTTAAACTGCTTCACTGAGCCCCTGCAGGTCAGACCCACGCATCATCTACAGATTCCTTGCACTCCAGCAGCTGAACCCCAGAGCCTGCCAACAGCTTTACCAGTCTGTAGCTCTCTTTGCTGCTGTAAAGTAGAAACAACGTACTGGTCACTAAAGAGTTTCCTAAGATTTTTTCATTAAAACTCCACTCCTCCTACCCACCATCATCTCGAGGCCACAGATTCTCCAAGTGGAAGGTTTGTGGTAGCGTTTCAGAACTCCTAGCTCCATGAGCTGGAGAACTTGGTGTTCTTAGCCTAGCAGCTGTCTGGCTCTATGATGACTACCAGGACCCTGGAGCTGGCCTGCCACCTCACGTGACAGAAGTGGACAGCAGCAGAACAAACACAAACAGCTGCCTTCATTCCAGCAGATTCAACCTTGCACAGGCTGAGGAAGAGTTGCTGCATCAGAAGGGAACGCGCTCGGTGAAGAAGCCCTTGAGACACACAAGCAAAAAGTCAGGCCGCATCCGACTGGCCCCCACCACCCGACAGAAAGGGCGCTGCAAAATGCGCAGACGTTTTTCTTAAGTGATGGTTGAAAACATTCTTTCCCTCCTGCATAAACACCACATTTTAGTGATAGTATATTCTCTGGGAAAAAAAAAAAAAGTAAAAAACTGGTCACTGTACGACCTGAGGGACGAAGGTTTGAAGATGACCTGAGAGACTGGCTCCTTTGTAGCTGAAAATGGAAGGTGACGTGTGTTCGTGTGTGCTCTCATCAAGTGATTGCACTAATTAAGTGTTCATTATGCCTTAAGATTGTATGTTACACATCGGATATGATCTTAAACTCGAGTTAGTAAAACCCGATTCAGGATCTGGCTTCTAAGCTGCGCCTTCATTCTCCTACGTCCCAGGAGCTGCATTCTGCGTGATAGACATTAAAGAGACAAAAGAACAAGATGTGGTCCCTGTTCTCACAAAACATTTTGTCTAACAGAGCCACACGTTCTATGCCTTCAGTCAAGAGAACAAAGAAGAACAGAACACAGGACACAGAAAGGATGCTCCAAAAACACCCAGCATGTGTGTCTAGAAAATAGTCTCCTGGAGGTCTCGTTGCAGGAATACTGTCATAGTCCAACACTGAGAGTGCTAGTCCTGTAACCAGCATATAAGCTGTATCGGTTAGCTACTACCATAGCAATGCTGTGTAACAACCACAGAATCCTAGTGGCAAACACATGTTTATTACTTATCTACCCAGAGAGGCCAAAGACCTTCTCTGTTGATCTTTACCACTCACTTACGTGTCAAAGGGGGAAGGTCAAACAACTCTCTGTTTATCTAAACTGACCTTGGCTGTAAAGATGGACCACCACTCCTCTGTTTCGAGGATCTCGCGGCTTTCAGCAAGATAGCACAGACGTGCTCTCAAGGCCTCAACAGACGTTGGAAAGGGCACGCAGAAACACACGTCACCCTCATGGATCTTGACTCAAAGGGCACACACCTTCACCACTATTGCATTCTACTGGCCACAACGGATCCTCGTGCCAGTGCAGATTGCGGGATGGAGAAGCAAACACCTGCAGTTTTAGTGCAAGGAATTGTAGCCGCAGGACAAGGAACATAGTTGCAAAAAAAAAAAAAATTAAAGCAAAGAAAAAAAGAAGAAACATTAAGCTGCATTACCGCAATTTATCACCAAACTGTGCCACAAGAGCGTCCTCTAAAGTTCCTCTGCTGGCTTTAATCATCTTCTTTCTTCCACTAGAGTTGATTTCAGATGATTTGGTTGATGTCAAATTAAACACATCCTCAACACCAAGGCAGGTGTTCCCTGTGGATATGTAGATGATAACCTCATGTTTTTTATGAATCCTGATAACAGCCAACACGGAATCTTATGAAAAGAAATGCCTGAGAGGCATTTGTCGGATGACTGAACATAAAAGTGTTCAGAGTGACAGCTGCATAGTAAGATGGACTTGATCCCCTCAGGTGACCACTGTGACATGGGTAATTCCAATCTATAAGTCTTTCTGAGGGTGTGTGTGTGTGTGTGTGTGTGTGTGTGTGTGTGTGTGTGTGTAAACCAAAGGTCAATGTTGGTATCTTTAATAATTTCTTCAACAAGCTTTTTAAATAACTGAGCCATGTCCCCCAGGCCACTCCTGGGTCTATATTTTTAAATAAACAATTTCATATTATTTAAATATTCCAATTAAGTTAATTTATTGATTGATTGTTATTTATGAGATAATTAATTGTGCCTTGTTAATTATTAGCTAATTATTCAGATTAAATTAAATGTTTGCCTCCTACTCTGCCTACCCAATATTGCAAAAAGAGACTCCTATTCACCCATCTTCCGAAGCATTCGTTCCCAGTTTCTGAAATCCCCATCCCATTTTTCTGCCTTGTTTTTTCACATAACAAGGTCATTCAGCAAACACATTGCATGTGAAACTCACACTGGCGGTGTGATGGTCTCAATTTCCCTGGGGATGGAGAAATGAACATCACCACGATTGTCACAGGAGAAAGAACATAGTCACAGAAGAAGGGCAAAAGCGATTGGCGCATTAAAGTCCTATCACTGCCGCGAAGAGGGGGTGACTGGGAAGGAGGAAAAGGGGGTAACTGAATGAAGTTTTACTCCCAGGGAAAAAGGAGTCTCATAAAGTGATCTCAGAAACCTCATGCAAGTTTAGTAGATGATTAGGCAATCTGACCCTTGTTAAAGAAACTTCCAGAAGCCATAGATAACCTTCTCAAATGCCAGGGTTGGTGCTGTATCTCAGAATCCCTCCCAGACCTTTTCATGCTGAATTCTTCGAACAAAAGCCTGCTAAGGCGCTTTGTGCACTATTAATTGTTTACACTTCTAGAACAGACTCTCAAGAAACTCCCAGCCCTGCACATATGGTGTGTTATTGTGAATGGTGCCCCACACGTGGACTAATTGCCTAGAGAAAGGCAGTAACACTTTCAGATCAGAGTGACTCCACCCAGAGCAGTGCTGGGGGCGATAATTTACTAAATCAAACCCCAGCGGCTTGGGAGAACAAGATGATATGAATTATTCCTGGGGAGTAATTTACAAACTCCAAAAATCTGGTTTATTACCTCATCTCATCACACGGCATCTCAGACAGAGAGAAGTAGCAAAATTGGGGAAATGGGTAGAGAAGCGAGTGAGGCGGATGAGGCAGGTGAGGCTGGAAGGTCAGCAGTTACCAGTTTGCTAGGGGCAGGGCTGCCACTCCAATTGCACACTCATCCAGCAAGACTTCTTCCCAGTTTGGATTTAGGGTTTCTGAATTGAAGTTTCAGCGAACTGGGGCTGGAACTTAGTGAAGTTCTAAGATGTAAAATGAGGACACCCACTCCCAACCTTGCTGCTCATTCAGCAAGGGAATTGGCTTGAGGCACACATAGAAGCCCAAAATCCCACAACTCCATTTGTTTCTATTAAACCCATCAATGTTTACAAGGACCCACTAGTTGATTAATTCAGTTTTTCCACACTGAAGAAAACAGAGAAGGTTTTAGCGGAAGGTGTGTAAGTATAGAGAGAGACTGTCCTAGTGTGCCTTGCCTAAGTTAGAAGTCATCCATTTTACAGAAGGAGAGAACAGTCTAGACTGTAGTCTACTAACTATGCAATTAACACAGGACATTTTTAGCCTGAAGACCCAAGTACTGACTCTTTAGCTCACAGTCAGTTTTCCTCTGTGGCAGTATTCTCTAGCTACCCTGTGAATCCCAGCTACTAAGGACGGTCCCAACAGCTTTGCAACATGTACTAGGTACTCTGGAGGCTACAACAGGAAGCCTGTCACAAGTTTGAGACCAGCCTGAGCTAAATAGTGAGACTGTCTCAAAAACAAATACACAAAAGGAACAGGTACACAAGTACCTTGGTTCCCTACTGTCAACTTCTATTTACTCTACTCAGTCTCCCCTGGCCCCAACACACACAGACACAGACATAGACACACACATACAGACACACATACACACATAATGGAGAGGCAGGGATCCAGCACTCTCTGTGCTCTACTTGGGAGCTTACACACACACACACACACACACACACACACACACACACACACACACACACTGAGCCAAGCAGGGATCCAGCACACTCTAGGCTCTACTTAGGAGCTTTACTACTCTCCAAAAGGCAGCAATCAAACACTTGACCCTGAGGTACCTACCCTACCTGATAGATTCACAACACAAACCCTACTCCAAAGGTTCAAGAAATGATGCAGAAAGAGTGGAAAAATTGTAAAACTCAGAGGACCAGGACTCCTGTTTCTAGGTGGTGTCTTCTATAAGTGACGGGGAAGCTGCACCCAATGAGATCTCAAAATGATAGTCCCCTAAACAAGAGCCACCCAATGACACCAGTTGCTTTGGCCGTGTGAGTGAGGGAAATTTCACAAGGCCCCTTCCCTGGATGACCGGCTACAGTCCATTAATGGCTGCTAAAAGAGAAGGATAATTCACTTTTCTCTAGGGATGTGCCCCGATAGATTATCCAGTTCTAAGCAGTCAGATCTACACACACACACACACACACACACACACACACACACACACACAAGCTTCACTAAATGGGTTCATCAGATTGTATTCAGGCATACACGTGTGAGAAACAATAATTGAAGAAGTCAGGAAGTTGAGAGGCATTGGGAGGAGTTGGAGTGAAGAGAAAGAAAATCCGTGAATACGTAGAAAATACGTAAATCCAATACTTGTGTATGAAATTCTCAAAAAAAAAAACCTCAATTCAAATTTTTCTAAAAGACAGCAAGCAACTTCCTGTCGAAAGTTTGCCCTCCATTCGCTTCTCATCAAGTGCCACCATCAGTAAAATGCCGATTGTTTCCTCTGAGTGTTGACTTGCTTCTTGTTTAAACAAATGACACTAAGCCACAAGTTCACTAAGAAAGACACAGCACCCCTCAGAGTGCCCCCTCCCATCCCTGTACATCGCTGAAGCAATCCATCCCAGGCTTACTCAGACAGGAGACGTGGGGCCATTTACCAGGTGCCTGGAATCAGACACCTAACCATCCCGCCTTTGCTCTTCTGCCGAAACACAGCGACTGGACTAGACAGACGACTCAGCCCCTTCAACCTCTTGACTCCCGTGTCCCTCAGCACAGGGACGGTGTGTGCATCATCACACTCTCTGATCGGAGTCTTCTTTCTGGAGAATGGGAGTCTCATAAAGTAATCCCAGGAACCCAAAATAGAGTGAGTGGATAATTAGCCAACCTGATCCTTGTCAAAGAAACTGCTGGAACTCATTGGTAACTCTTTCGCCTTGCCAGGACCGATTAATTAGGAGAAACAATTTGCTCCAATGAGGTTGTATTCTTTCAGTGTTTTGGAAAAGAAAAAATAAATGACCACTGTGGTACCTCTTTTACTCTTTTCTTTATTTCTCGTTTCTAAGTGGTCTATAGACAAATTGAAAATGCCCAGCAAGGAGTAAACAAGCATGGAATAATTCCCTGCCCCACAAAGTGGTGACTTCTAAAAGGAAATTGCCAGGCTTAAAGACGGATTCCATTTCAGCTGTCAAGACCCGAGTTACAAGGGAGTCCAGGCCCCACCCTCACAGGCACAGCAGCTGAAAAATCCCATTGAGAACTCTCCTTGTACTCTCTGTGAATGGCCCCAGGCTCACCCACCCCTCTATGGAGCTCTTGGTAAATGGCCACAGGCTCACCCACCCCTCTACTTCTAAAGCTTTGAATAAGAACACAGACACACTCTGCAGGAGTCTCCCCCAAGCGCCTCTGTGTACCAGCTCAGTGAAAGGCTCACTTCACCATAACCTTTCCATAGCCCATGCTACCTTAAATTACTCTTTGTTGTTTACCTTTGGGTTTCTCTTCCCAGGGACCTAAGACCCTGGAACATAGGCAGTACCATATGTTTAGACATCTTCAGCTTAGAGATCCCGTGAAGAAATGAGTGCAATGGTGAGTTAGTCAGAGATTCAAATTCATGCTCTAGAAGAAGAGGTGATAGCATTGGTTCACTCTGACCCCTGGGCAAGGTTTTCTAGATGAAAAGTAGAGATTCGGGGACAACGTAAGAAGCCAAGGCTGCTGGCATTGTTACTTAATCAGAAAACACTGCTATGGGAGCCAGACTGGTCCTACAAATCACTGTCTTCCAGACACTACAAGGAATGGGTTCAAGCCCTGCAGATCCTCCTGTCCTCGAGATGATGGAACCTTGGAGCTATGGGGTCTTCCCCTTCTGGTTTGCTGGGGTACAGAGTTGCAACACAAAGCCATATATCTATTCTCAACACACTAAATGTCTGCTTCTTGCTAATCTGTGTCTGAAATATTCATTTAAAAAAAAGTAACTTTTCTGTCTCTGTATGCATGGGGTAATCCTGGACATAAATATTGTCTCAAAACTAGAAAGATTTATTTCAACTCTCGGTTAAATATTTTCAGTTAGGTATGGTGGCATATGATTTTAATACCAATGCTTATGAGGCAGAAACACACAGATCTCTGTGAGTTCAAGACAAGCCTGGCCATAGTAAGTTCTAGGATAGCCAGGGTTACATAGAGAGCACTGGCTGTTCTTCCTTAGGACCTGAGTTCAAGTCCCAGCACCCACACTACAGTTCACAACCCTCTACAGCTATAGTCCCGTGGGATGTGATGCCCTCTCCTGGTGTGCAGCTGTACATGCAGACAAGACACCCGTATGAAAACATAAATGAATCCTAAAAAAGTCTTCAGTTTCCTTTAATGCCACAACTGAGATAATTTCTATGTCAAGAGGCAGCCTCTTGTCCTAGAAGACCCCAGAGTATGTTTCCTACTTTTGCTTGAAAGAAAAAGAATAGTAAAACGATCGCCACAATAAACATGGGAAAGTTTTTAAAGCCTTCTGGGGTCTGCTACTCAAAAGACACTGGCTTAGGGGGCTGGGGAGAAGACTCCTCTTGCTTCTCAGCTGCCAACGCCTGTCCGGCTTCACACCTGTAACCCAGCTCCAGAGCATCCGTTACTCTCTTCTAGCCTTCATGGGCACCTGCACACACGTGGATAAAAATAAAATAAATCTTTAAGCAGAGACGGGGCGGGAGGAGATGTTTACTTGTCCACTCCAAAGCCGAGGGTGGTCTGGGCATGTTTTGTGCTTTCTCCAGGGTTTCGCCAGCGGCATGCAGAGCAGATGCCAGGACACGAGCCCATCTTGTACATGTCCATCAAACCGGTTCTCATTTTATTTCACGCCATGATTGTACATGGGCCCTTCTATGAACAATGCCATGGTTGGAGTGCAAAATTCCCCCACCCCCGGATGCCTGTGTTTGCACACCGGCCACTCTATTTTGAGAGGTTGTAGAACCAACTGGACATAATGCCCAGCTGGCAGGAATACTGCCCTAGTATCATAGGAGTGGGGCTTATGGGCTGCCTCTGCTTCTTGATCCACCGATACATTATGCTTCCAGCTCCCAGCACCATAGTTGAAGCCCTGACCATCGTGTCTTTCCCACCATGAAACTAAAATAAGTCTTTAGTCCCTTAAGTTGCTTCTCGTCAAGGACTGGTCCCAGTGAGAAGAAAGTAACTAATATGGATGGGTATGTTTATAAAGGAAGGAAGTTGTACCTCATTTAACAGACTCCTATACCAGGCACTGGGTAGTTAAAGCTCCAAATGCTGGCCATTAACACAGCTCTCTCTGTGTGACCTGCCACTGTGAAGAGAAGGTACAAAAGGACCCCAGAAAGGTTCCTCGGCAAAAGGGCCGGAGCTGTACACTCTGAGATGTAAACGACTTGGACTCAGACTATTGTACCTGATCGGGGTCGGACCGTCTCCAGGGTGACTCGCTGTCTATGAGGAGGTCTGATGAGAGCGGTAGATCCAACTCAAATGTTCTGTGAGGGTGCAGCAGCAGTTGCTTTCACTAAAGAAATTTAAATATGAGGTCACCAGAGAGCTGAACAGTTGGTAGCAGGTGCCGAAGCCAAAGGACACCGGGAGGAAATCAGGGAGCAAGGAACTGAATTGCCTTGGCGGCTAAGCCCCGTTAGTAGGACAGGCAGATGCCTGCTACTGAGGGGGCCGCAAGATAACCCCAGCCTGGAGCTGCATCCTGAATGACCTTCCAGTTCCTGGACTTCAATCCAGTTTTCGTGAGACCTGGCTGAGCGGCCTTTCCGGAAGGCTTTTGGGAGACACGTGGCTGAGTGCTGGAGAATTCCGGTCAGCCTTCCTTTCACAGCTAACCCAGTGGCATCTGTCCCTCACAGCCCCTCATCCAATCATAACAATACTCAAGGCCTAGCACTGTCTCTAGCACGCAGCTAGTGCTAAAGTAATAATAATAAAATAAGATAAAAATTTGCAGGTGTTTGGAGGACATGCCCAGGGAAAAAAAAGCCTTAAAATGAAATCACTTATGAGAGAGAGAGAGAGAGAGAGAGAGAGAGAGAGAAGAAGAAGAAGAAGGAGGAGGAGGAGGAGGAGGAGGAGGAGGAGAGAGAAATATTGACTAAAGTCAGCTTTGTATTCCAAATAATGCTAAACTGGGAATGAATATATGAATATATTGAGCTTTTCCTTGGGCCCAATCTAAGATACTCTGCTACCATGCCTCTAGAAAGAAGGAAGTATCACATTGTGCAGCCAGCGGAGAGCATCGTGCTTGATTCAGGTGAGGTGTGTTTGGAAGACTTGCTTTGCACTTGGTTTAATCTCTCAATCACAGTAATGTTAGTAAGAACAATTTTCTGCCCACGCTAACTTCACTGACAAGCCTCCAAAGGAGCTGATCTTTGACTCTGAGTACTTGTAATAATATGTGATCCTCCCCCCACATTGCCACACACATTTCCCCTATCTATTGTCTCGGTTTCTTCAGGAACACATACTCCCCAACAACCGGATGAGTCATAAAATAAGATGTGCATAGATGTAAACCGAGCCTGTTTATGCTTTCCCTGTCGCCGACTAATAAAATTAAAGAGACCCTCCTAAATTCAGGTACAGTGGTTTCTGGTGAACAGGTTTCCCTGAGCAAGAGACGTACCTTATTTAGCCTATATCAAAGACAGAACTCCATGCCTCTGTGAAGAAAACGTATTTACAGTTCAGCCATGCATAGGGTGTGCGTGGACTTGTCCTCCTCTTGTCCTTTACCGGGAAGGTTCCCGGCTGCTTCTGGTGTTCAGCTAACCCACAGAAGGAATGTTGCAATGGTCTCTACCTCTCCCCTTCTCAGAGCTCTGAAAGGAAGGCCGAGTCCATCCCAGGCAAACTGCTGGACCCAGCCCTGGGCTTCCTTAGGTTCCCCAAACACTGTTTCAAAACTCTGAACCAAGGCAGGTTTTGCCCTACCTCCCTTGACCTCTTCCTGATAAAGTGATCTTACGCCTCTGGAATTGGGATTTTGAATGTATGTGCCTACCCCAAGTCTGGTATTATATTACAACGGCATGGAAACGGAGCCTAGGACTGAGCAGTCGGCCAGCCTCAAAAGCCTTCTTCACTGCCTGCCATGTAATACATGATATGCAAAGCCTCTGACTTCAGCCAGCAGATATTTGGAGACCGTGTTGGCCCTACCATGGGGACTAAACTAATGTGTGTTTAGGTCAGAAAGCGAATCAGAAAAGCCACTGGAGGGCACGTCACGCAGTGAGAGCTCTATAAATGCATCCCCACTCGCAGCGTCCTTTGGCAAACGCTCTGCTCTCCTCTCCCTGCTGTTCCGCGCTTCTTCTCGGTGCTGGGAGAACTTCGGCAGGCAGTTGTCTTCTTGACACAGCCTTCTGCCTTGCAGAAAAGCGGGAGGGCGCGACAGTCCAGGAGGAAGGACAGCCTTCGACGGGCGCGAGGGAAGCCCCAGAGTAGCCTCCAGCAGTCAGAGCGCCCTCCTTCGGAGCTCCGGACGTCGCCTCCAAGTTGCGACTGTCCCCTGGGGCTGCTGTGAGCTGAGCTCCCCGCGTTTCTGTGGATCTACCCGGCTAGAAGGAGCGAACCCCGCGGAGGTTCCTGCACCCCTGGGAGGGGCGCTCCGCGTCACCCACTCGCACCCCAAACCCGCGCCCCCGCAGCTCCAGCGCCTCTTCTCCGGATCTCCGTTCCTCCCCCAAGCCGTCACTGCCTCCGGACGTCCCCTCCCCCCGTCCCGGTTCCGCGCCCCCCACTCCCCAACCCCGGCCCCCAGGCCCGGGCTCTCCGCGACCAGCCTGCACTCCTGGCGCCCTCATGTCTTCAAGGGACTGCCAGCGCGATTTGACGTGGTGTCTCCTTCGGATCTCCAGGCAAGACCTCGGCATCATCAGACAGGCCCGCCTCATACTCTCAGTCACCGCGCCCCGAGGAGGTGCAGAGTGAGGCGATTGCTTCTGAGCCGCCCGCAGCGCCCCAACCCGGTGCAGCTCCAGCCCAGAGCTCCGCGCGCGCAGCCGTGTCACCCCTCAGCCACAGCAAAAGCTGCTGTTCAGACTTGGTCTTCTTGGGGTCCAGGAGGCCGGTGTGGGAGGTGTCGGCAGTCTTCTCGCTCCTCGCGGTGGTGGCGGTGGCGGCGGCGGCGGCTGGCACGGTGGCCGCCGCCTCCTGCGTGTCCTCGCTGTCCGGCGCGACCCCTGGATTGCGTACTCTTGATCCCGACCTTCTGGGCGGGGCCCCGCGCTCCTGCCCGCGGTCCGGATGGGTCTCCTGGCTGGGATTCGGGCCACTTGGAGTTAATGTCCAACTGGGGGTCTACGGAGACCGGATCCGAGGTAAGAGGGGAGAAGCGTGCTGGAGGGGACCCGGGCGGCGACGGTGTTGTCTGAGGGCAGAAGGGCGCGGCTGAACCCCAAGCGGACTACTGAGTGTAAAATAGGAAGGCTAGCCGGAGCTCAAGAGACAAGCCGATCCGAGGAACGCTAGCCTTGCCGAGGGTACGTTGCCTTTTCCGCGTGGGAAAAAAAAAAATCTATGGAGCGCCTGGTGCCCTGGAACCCTGAAAGGCCGGAGGTCTGGGGGCTATTCCCCTGCTCCACCCTGGTAGGGCGCTGCTCTGTGCGGTCCTGGAACCGTGGGAGACTTGGCTATCCACTAACCCACCGCCGCCAGTGTCTTTTCCAGAGTGCAACTGCAGCGTTATCATAGCTCGGAGTGTAACTTACTGTTGAGCTTGTTTTGGTCTGTTCTGGAAGAAAGCTAAGCTCGGGAAGGAGGGTTGCAAAGGTGCTGTGAACCTAAAAATAGAGGTTCACCTCCTCTATCGAAATCTTGCAAAGCTACATGCCTACCCTTCTCGGGCCTTTTGCTAGTACTTTGTTAATGCCCTTATGCGGATCGAGATTAGGAGAAAGGCTCCTGATAGCGGCTCGGCCTGGGGTTCTGTCTGAAAGACTTTTGAGAACCCTCCAGGTCTCCGCTAGGCCTTCGAGGTGCTTGTTTTAATTATCTCTTCTCTCCAGCAAATCTGGTTCTCTATCCCCCAAGAAATCCCCCGCTCCCCCCGCCCCCAACACACACACACACACACACTACTTTGTACCACTTCGAAGTGTCGATTCCTGAATGGGTTGATTTCCAGCCCCACCCAGGGAAAAGGAACCCACGAATCAGGGTTCCTCTGCCTGGAGCCTCGTCTGTGGCTGGATCTGTCTTCAGGGCCGATGAGCGTGCCCAAGCCCAGAGTTCGCCAAGTTTGTGCTGTTTGACCAGGATAAATGCAACTCTGCCAGTCCCTTCAGGGAATGTGTGAGAGAGCGCCAGACTCTTCCTCCGTATTTTGAATTTGTGTTTGTTTGGGGCAATCCAACTAACCCCCATAAGCATGCACCTCCTCCTACCAAGCCTTCCAAGAGGTTTCCTTCTTGCCCTGACCATGCCCACTCCGTTTCTCTGCGCTTTGGGGGGGGGGGGGGAGGTGTCTTTTAAACAAGTGGCAAGTGTCTAGTGTCCACGAAGCCCGTCTCTAGGTTACTGTTGTAGGAGTTTGAAGTGCTTCTGGGCCTAGAACTCTATCTAACAAACGGACCCCCTTCTGATTTGTCTTCCAGAATCATCCCATATGTTTCCCCCTTTCTCCAAAGCATCCCGAATTCCCCCCCCCCTTTCTCCATCTTGGACTGGTCAGTTATGGGGGAGTGGTAAAAGAATGCGTCCTTAGTCGAGGACACAGAACACAGAAGATAAAGGCCACCGCTCTTTTAGTAATGTCTGCCCGCACCCTAGAGGAAACACCCGAGTTCAGAGTGCACTCTCCTCCCACGCCTCCAGGTCTAGAAAGCAAATCTCAAGCAAACTTCCCTGCCTACCAGCCCCCCAAAGGTGCGGGGGCACTGGCTGGCGGCGGGAGCAATCACCCACTTCCAAAGCAGTTTCTGTGACAGGGGATCAGGGTGTCTAAAAGCAGGTTGCCAAGAAACCACCTCAGGTGAAGCGCGGAGAGGGGGGGGGGGGGGATGGGGAAAAGGAACCAGAGAGTAGAAACCTCAAAAGTGAGGATTCGCATAAGGACGCCCACAGGTCCCCCGAGTTAGTATGGGGATAGATGGTAAACCCAGTGGTTCTTCTAGGGTTTTATATTTTAAAATGACAATTCAGCCTACCCGCCGCCGCGCAAGCACTTACAAGGCCCGAGCGGTTTCTGGTGCCCCCTGGTGCCGGGAACTCAGAATCGGTGAGCGGCGGCTTGGCAGTCACTACCGCGGCTTTCCGCGCATCCTTTAACCCCAAGTCCTGGGACCCACCGGGTACCCACGTGCGCAGCACCCATAATTTTGCCCTGCTGAGATGAACTGGTCCAGGATGGAGAGGGGAACCCGTTTTCCGAGCCCGAGAGAGAACGAGGGTTCATTTGGCAAAGCCAACCTCGGAGTGAAAGCTTGGTCCCTGTACGGGTCGGTCGGTGCCTTAAGTTATTCGCACGCGCGGCAAAGGCCAGGCGTGGCGAGGACTGGTCCCGCCGGTGCTTTGGGGAAGAGAGCGGCTTTGGGGAAGATAAGCAGGGTTGCCTCGAGGCGGGGCCCAGACAGATTCCTGAGAAGAACCTCCTGAAGCACATTCCATCTTTAGCCCCGGCTGTGTGGAGCGGGAAGTGGGGAGAGAGAAGCAAGTGCCACCAACTAAAAGTGGCTCGGAGAGGAGCGGGCCCCGGGGCTCTCAGTAAAGAGTGCGCCCGCTCCTCCTCGGGATTGGAGGAGGGAACACTTTCGGGGCGCCCTGGCCTCCCGGCCTAGGATGAGATGGAGAGCCTCCTTTGGCGAGGCAGAGAGTGAACGTCCCAGTGTTTTCCTTTGCCAGCGTCGCCCGCCACACTTCTGACCGAGGCTCTTCACATCCAATTTTAAAAGCCCTCCGTGAGCCAAACTGGAAAAAAGGGGAAAACCCTCTTAATGCAGAAGGGAAATCTGGTGCCTTCGCAGCTTCCTGCTGGCAGGCACAGCGATCCGGGACGGCGCCTTAACCCCGCGCCTCCCTGCTGCTCGGGATCGCCAGCCATTTCGCACGCACCCGAGAGCTGGCAGAGCTGGCACCCCGGAGGCGGGAGGCCTCGCCTTCCCCCGCTCCCGCTAACGAAGCGCCTCTCTGCATTGCCTTTGCACTGCCTGGGAGTTTTCCTGGGCCTGCGCGCGGGGAGGGAACCAGAGGCGTCTTTTTCCCTCCTGTGGGGTGTACAAGCCAGCCCTCGCAGCCGGAACCTCGGCGCTGTGTGGTTCTGTCGCTTCCCAGTCTCCCAGCCCAACAGCTGCGGAGGCAACAGACGCCCAAGGGATGGAAAATGAATTCGTCTCCGCAGCGGTGGGAGGTGGTGGCCGAATTAAACGCTTTCCTGGTGGCCTTATCAAGGGGCCTAGACTGGAATTCTGGGTGGAGATTGTGAGGGGCGGGAGGATGTACCCCGGAAAGGAGGGAGGGAAGTGCCTGGAGACTAACAGGAATAGTGCCGAGAGGTTTTGGGTTTGGGTATTTACCTGGAAACTGTTTTTGTCCTCCCCCACGGAAAATGTCAAGGCTATTTTATCAAATGCGTGAAATTTCTGATTTGAGAGTGCTCTCCAGGCAGTGCCCTCCCAACTCTGGAACACTGGGACAGAGAGTAACACTGTACCCTTAGGTGACTTAATCTCTCTCCTCACCCCACACCCCCAGCTCTTTGGTTGAGACTTATTGTTAGGTTTACAGGGCTTTCCTTTTACCTCTCTCACCCTAGACTGCATGTCCCCCTTTCTAGGGATATGAGGCCTAAGAGTCCAAAGGACTCTCTGAAAAGACCTGGCCCTCGCCCCCAGCGCCTTTGAATAGCAGAGGGCCAAGGCCTCCTACAGTGTTCAGGAGTCTAACTATGGTCCTGTTGTAGCAAAGGGCACTGAACGCCATAGTCTCTGTTGAGAGGGAAAGGGTGAGAGTCAAAATTTCACAAAGTTGCAAAATTAAATCAAGAGCATTATCTGGTATACCATGGAAGATTTTAAAAACCCAAGCTATATGCAATCCCTGCCTACCAGCAACGGCTAAACGTTTATTGGGCCCTTGCTGAACTTTTTTTTGAGTTCATGTTAATGATCCTGAGAAGTGAACTGGCATTTTAAGCCAAGTCGATGTTTCCAAAGTTAGGTAACTTAACCCAGACACTTTTATGCAGGCCAAAGTCTGTAGTTCCACATTAACTTGTTCTGGTGACAAAATTCTTATTTATTCGGGTTGTTTGAAGGGTGGGCGGCAGACAGGACATTCGAGCCTGCATCCTACCGAGCTGGAAGGAGGGTCCAGCCTGGGACAGAGGAGTGAGCTTGATTTTAGTCCTTGCTGTTGCTTGCTTGGGTGGAAGGCTGGCTTCCAGGGCTCAACTATGGAAGCTGCCAGGTGGGGAGGGACCTTTTCTGTCCAGGGCCTGGCAAAGGCAGCCGAATGGGGCTACCCTATTCGCCTCCGGAGGGCATGTAGGGTGCTGCACGCCAGTAGAAGCAAAGAGTTAGAAGTTGCCGTTTAAGTTTACGTCCAAAATCTGGGACCTGGGGAGTGAAAGGCTGAGAAGCGGTCAGCAGTGGCGGGAGTCGGGAATGCGGGCTGCACCTGGGGTGCACGGGGATCAGAGCGGGAGACCATGGGTGCTCGGGTAAGCGCGGGTCTGCAGCTGTGCGGGAAGAGAAGTGTGGAGAGCAGGGGATCGGGCAGCGCCGGGATCCTGGGCATCCGAGCCTAACTTGCATGGTGTGGTTCTCTCCTCCACGCCGCCCGCCCGCGCAGGTGCCGCCGCTGGACGGGATTCTAAGATGAAGTTATGGGATGTCGTGGCTGTCTGCCTGGTGTTGCTCCACACCGCGTCCGCCTTCCCGCTGCCCGCCGGTAAGAGGCTACCCGAGGCGCCCGCCGAAGACCGCTCCCTTGGCCGCCGCCGCGCGCCCTTCGCGCTGACCAGTGACTGTAAGAACCGTTCCCTCCTTCCTGGGCCATCATCAGTGGACCCCAGGGCACCCGCACGCACGCATGCAGTCACCCGGGGCCAGTCGTGAAGGCTGTGAGCCTCCCCGCTCTCGGGCTAAGTGAGAAGAGCGCTGAGACCCTTAAGGGTACTCTCTCTGCCCGCTGCTACCCAAGGGTCCCAGGTGCCTTTCTTGTGAGCAACAAGGGATCCTTTGTCCAGTGCAGAGAATATGAATAATGTCCCTTTATCATTCCCATCAACAAATCTTCACCACCATCACAGCCAAACACCACCAGAGCACACATGTCTGCCCCCTTTCTTCCCTGCCCCTCTAAGAACCCCCCCCTGGGGGGGGGGGGTTCCTTCTATCACTGTTTTACTGTGCTTCACTGTGCTTAAGTCTAAAACCTCTTGCATTTTCATCCCCACCTGCAAGGGGATTTGTGAAAACCCAGCCGGAGAGAACCCAGAAGGGCCTCCGTTTCCAGGACTAGCTAGCATCTGCCTAGCATCAAGTCTGTTCGGGGGAGTTCTGTGGTAGGAAGACATGGGGTGACTAGAGCAAGCTGAGAGGAAAGAGAGAAGCATTCAGAACACATACCGGGATGCCAATTCAAAGAAAAGCAAAGGAACAAACAAACAGGGTACTCTGACTTTAAAAACAAGCCTGCCATTTACTACTCAAAAGCTGACGTTCTAGAAGCAAGCAATTACAGACATGATTTGATACAACCTATGCTCCATTCCTCAGAAGCCCATCTGGGTAAAGTGAGATAGATATATGACCAGTGACAGAGATGGGTGGGAAAGTATCTAGGCAACAAAGGTAGCAACAGAAAAATAGACACACTCTCAAAATACTCATTCCCACCCACCCACACCCCCCCTTAGACTTATTGACTTTGAGGTTCTGCACTTGGACTGTACTGTGGACGTGACCACCCAACCATCCAGGAAGCGCCATAGCCCAAGTCAGCCCCAGGACTGAAATAAACCAAACTCTGTGGTCTTGTACTAGGAAGCAAACATTAAATATGATGTGTGCTCCTTGCACAAGTTCCACGAAGGTAAAATTCTATAAGGATTTCTAGCGTGATTTAGGGTTAAAAAATGGAATGTAGTTAACCCCCTGAATTTCAAGCATGAGTCCCAGGACTCTCCATCAATAAACAGTGTAAACTCATGGTTAAAGAGTTCCACATCAATCACAAGCTTAGGACGAGTGTACAAACATTTCTCCCGAAGAAATTCTAAACACCCTCTCTCCCATTGTCTTCAGTCATCTATTCCTACAGGGCCGGCCAGAGGGATAGGAACACAGTGGCAGATGATAATAGTTCTCTAATTCAGACGTCAGTGGAGGGTACAGTGACTGTTTGATTGCAAGCTGGTTAGTTCCTGGAGGTTTAATCACCCGCTGTACAAGTATACTAACTACCTGGGCTGGCTGAGTTGAGCTTTCCATTAGTTCTCACAAGTGAGTGGCTTTGGAACGCAACGAGCAGTTTCCCACTGTCCACAAAAGAGAAGCCTTTCTTCTCCCACGTGCCAGTAATAACCAGGTCTGCTCCTTGGCCTCCATGCTCCTGTCTTAACCATCCTTTGAGACTGGAGTCCTCTAGGAATGCTGAAGTTCACTGGTAGCGGACTTCATGCCAGGAGATTCTGATATAATTGGTTTGAGGTGTAGCCTGGGTGTGGGGACTGTAAGATGCTTTCCAGGTGGGACTAGTGGCCATCCAAGGTTGTGTCATCGTAGCTTGAAAACATCCTAGGAAAACCTACAGCTTCCTGAGTTAATCAGCTGAATCCCATTGGCCGCATAGAGCCCAGGGTGATATGAGAGGGAATGGATTCCCCTTTCTCAAATGATGCATCATCATCTGTGCACAAGATTCTGACTACTGATTTTGTCCAAGAGAGCAGAACACACCCAAATCTGCTTTGTCCATGGAAAGATGCAGTAGAGCCTAGACAGAGAAATTACCCCAAGAGAAACTGAGCTGTGTCCTAAGCCAACTGACTTCTTTCCAGGTATGTTCAATTCAGTAGCAAGCTGTCAGGGCAGGGAAGGCAAAATAATGACAGTGTGCAGACTTTAAATATTCAACTGGTGTCAGCACACCCCTGCCACAGTGCTGACATTTATATCCTTCACTGTATGTGGAGCGACTGGCTAAGTCTGGTATAGGAAAACATTAAGTCATTTCATCTCATTTGAAAATAAAAAGTGCTATAAATTTGGGTCGCTATGATTTCCTTCGGGTGCTTGGGATTTAGTGATTAAGCGGAAGAACGTCTGTTGCCTTAACAGTCACTGAGCACTGTCCATCAGGGCACGGGAGCTGTGTCCATCCGCTCAGAACATTCACTCTTGGGTCTGCACCCATGCCCCTGGCTCCATTGCAAACTGAGCATCCCGAATTCATACGTGGCGTGACTAAGAAAATAGAAGCAATAACTGACTGGCTTGTCTTAAGGTCGGCTATAAAATAGATGGCCCGTGGCCATTTTAAACTGACTCAGAAACTTGGCTGCAGTTTGTCTTTGGAGGCACCCAAAACTTTGTCTCTTGCCCCCTGTGTTCATTTGTGCCTCTTCCTGCTATTGTCTGATTAGAGAGTGTAGGGTGGTGTCTGTGGTGTGGAGTATACAGGTGCTACGGCATTTTAAGGCTAACAGGGAAACTTGACGCTTCTGAGAGCTGAAAAGGTGAAGTCTAAAGTGCAAGATATCCATGATGGCAGCAGACAGGTCTGTGGATACTAGGGGCAGTGTTTACCCAAACCACTAAAATATATTTTGTATGGAAGGGAGAAACTCTATAGGGGTTGGATGGTCTTCAATCAATAACTAAAACTGATTGCTTTCATTTTTTATAGTTCAGGTAGTTCCTAATTTATTATAATACAGTGGGATTACAGCCTGTCAGTTTAGTAGCAGGATGTGAAATTTTCTGTAGAAATAATCTTAGATCAAGCTGTCAAGCTTACAGGGAATAACCCATAGAAAGTCCCATGTAAACCATGATGGAACTGAACCATAACTCATAAGGTTACTAGATAAGGGCCTCTGCTGTGGGTGCCATATGCCATTATATCCGGCGTAAGAGACAAGGAAGCATGAACTGCATGTAGAGAAGCCATTAGAATAGCCATTGAATTTAAAACTGGAAACTTGAATGAAGCCAGCCCAGCACTGTACAGGAGATGGTGTTAAACTTCCAAATCTCCTATTTTGAGATGTGGAACTCTAAATAGGTAAGCACCACCCACTTGCTGCTTCTACCTGTATGGAGGAACCAGTAGGAAAGGTAACTCCTTATACAAGCGGGAAAGGAGACCTGGCTCTTGGAAAGGGGCTCTTGAAATTAAAATCGGTGAGGAAGACTCTTTCAGGGGACACTGATGCCTTGAGATCTGAGACCAGCATCTTCTTTCTCAAGCCCTAATAATTGTTCTTCAGAGAAATGCTTTCAGGGCTCACTTATAATCGAGCAGCCACAGGACACTGCACTGGCCCATCAACCTAAGCGTCATGCTCAGAAGAGTCAATGTTCGCTAACACAAAAGTGGAAATGTCTGGTATTTTCCCTTCCTACTGTATGTGTGACAGTTTTTAAACATACAGTGTTCTTGGCCTTCACTAAATGAACATACTTATGGTATAATTAATCATTTGAGCTCCACCAGAAGCCATTTTATATTAAATACCCCCCATATGCCAGACATTGGTAGCATCCAAAAGGCAAACATCAATCTAGTTATGAATTGTAAGTAGGCAGACAGACAGACAGACAGGTGGAAAGGCTAGTGGACAGGCAGCAGTAAGACAGATAGATACATCTACCCTTTGGCTAAAGTCATGCCGCCAAGAATTTCAAGCAATGTACTTACTGGGAGGAAGCAGAACAGCAAAAGTCCAGAAAAGGGATTTAAGACATGTTTGAATGGTGGGTATTTGGAAGGAAAAAGAGGGGGACATCCCAGACCAGAGAGCAACATGAGGAACTTATAGCCAAGCTATAGGGGAAGTGTAGTCAGACATATAAGGGAGACAGAGCAGTGGGCATGAGCTGGAAGAGGGGCTGAAGTGGTGGGATGTCTCCTTAGGTGATTATGGAGGAGGTACTGAAGTGGTGGGAACTGGGAGATGTCTCCCAAGGTGATTATGGAGTGCTCTGTCTAGGAAAATGCATTTGCCCCATTTTCCATGGCAAGCAGGTGACCGCGGGTGGCCTCTGCTATACAGCAGATGTGTGGCAAATATTAGTTCTCTACTCGTGAGTGGGGCTTTCAGAATAGGCAAATTTTTTGCTTGTAGTTTTGTGTTCTTATGCTTAAAAAGCTTCAAGGTATGAGCACAATCAAATCAAGTCACTCACCCTCAGGGACAAGTAAATACATCTCACCACTGAAGTTAGTGCCCCAGCACCTTCTACATGAGTAACGTGATTTGGAGCAAATAACTTAATATCTTAAAATCAAGCTAGTTTGAGCTCTACTGAACAAGGTTATCTCCATCTTATAGATGAAAGAATTAGTTCTATTTAGATCCTGTCCCAGGTTACAGGTCTAGTAAGTAGGGAAGGCATATTTCAAACTTCAGGTAGGCATCTAGTCCCAAAACCAGCCCTCAACATAGACTATGATTCTAGGTTAGTAGAGTAAAAATAATACAAGTATGTAGCCAAAAGTCTATCAACTAATCCTAAAACATAGATTTCCAGGGAAATCTGTTTTAGATTTCCCAGATTTCCTCTTGGTCCCTTTCCTGACTCTTTCTGACCTGATAAGGTCTAAGGCAACATTATTGATGACCTCAAAGCCCACATCCAAACACATCAGACACATGGGTTTCTGTAAGGATTCCCACAAAACAGGCACAAACTTTCAGGAGAACTTCTGGGAAGCACACTTGTTCTCCAATCAGTCCCCTGCTGCCAGGTGGCAGGCAACCTTCAGGTGGAGGCAAGACGTAAGTGCCAGGGGTGACAGGAGGTGACCAGAAACAAAGTATGGGTCCCAGTAGGACACATCTGCTACTTTGAGTAGCTTGGCAGCGTCAAAGTCCACATTTGTGAGGCTTTGAGAAAATACTGGAGCTGAAAAGGCATGACTTCAACAGTCCATGGTGGCGTAGGGGCCCGATGGCCCAGGCCTGTGACTCCAACTGCTGCCCTCAATAGGCACAGAAGGGAAGATGATTAATATTCAAAAATATTTCTTCTACACATCAAGGTGGACGTCTAAATTCTTCTGTCGTGAGTTTAAGTAGTTCTATGTCATTGGCTGACCGTTTGGGAACTAGACACGCGCACACAAGCACGCACACACGCGCACACACGCACACACACATTTACGCACACACGCCTCATTTGTTTTTCCCTTCAAGCCATCTGAGAAGGTACTACAAAAGTCACAACATTAAGTGTGTTAGCATATGTCTCCTAAGAATAACACAATGTCTTGCACAGGCACAAATCTGCTACAGGTTCAGGAAATTTGACATCAGTGTAAGGCACTTATCCAACAAATAGTCCAGCTTCACCAGTCCTGGTGATAATGTCCTCTGTATTACTTTTTAAGCCTAAAATCGTGTGGTACCTACGATTGTCTGGTTCCTTTATTCTTCTTTAATCCCTCCTTGAAACCCATGATGCTGACATTCGGGGGGAGGGCTTCCTTTGCCTATCGTTTTCCTGACCACCCCTCAGTTTGGACTTACTTGACTATTTCTATATGGCCAGATTCAAGTAAATTTCTTTGAACGACTCTGTCGTGGGTGCTGTAATCTTACATCAGAAGCACCTAACACCATGTGATCCTAAATTAGCTGTGTCTGAATTGTCGTTAGTTGGCACAGGAGACAGACAGATTCTCACGATGAAGTCAGAATTATGGGTGTGAAATACCCCTTACACAGTCAGGAACCAGAAGGGCTAATAAGGCTGTGGGGTAAGGGGGGGTGTCATCAGCAGGGCCATCACAGGCCTGAGAGACACAGCAGATGTGAAGTTTGAGGAATAGACAAAACCCCATGAAAGCTACCCCTGGTGCAGCCGAAAACTTTCTCATAATACTCCCAGGGGACATGTGCCTCCAGATGAATATAGGAAAAATCCCATTCACGGCACTCTGTTGAGTCTGTTGCTGCTCAGAAAGTTCATTGTCAGGCATTTCTAGGAACACAGAAGAGGCAGCGCACACCCCTGAGACTGATGGTTCGCGCTGCCTACAAATCACTGAACCAGAGCCTAGACAAAGGTCTGTCTTCTGTCATACATGCTTTAGAGTCTAAACTGGTGAGATCCAGTCCTGGATCTTCTGTGCTTTGCCTGAAGATGCACAGTGTTCTCTGTTCCCCTGCCTCTGATATAAATACCAATGAAGAATGATCACAGACACACTATGTTGACTTCATAGAACCATTCTTTCCATTCGTTCCAAACTCAAGCCTTTGCTTGTGTTAATCTCGACCTAAAGGTAGAGTTGACTGTTCCTGTCTTAGGACATCATGGGGAGAAGAGCATCCAGGGGCACCACAGAATCAGACTTTGAGTCAGGGCAGCCAGAGCTCATATTCACACCTGTCCCCACACCACAACACTACAACAGGCTACCCCAGGACACTCACATGTGACTCGCCTGATGGCAAAAAGAGAAAGAAAGAAAGAAAGAAAGAAAGAAAGAAAGAGAGAAAGAAAGAAAGAAAGAAAGAAAGAAAGAAAGAAAGAAAGAAAGAAAGAAAGAAAGACAAAGAGGGGGAGATGGAAGGAAGGAGAGAGAGGGAGGGAGGAAAGAAGGAGGGAGGAAGGAAGGAAGGAAGGAAGGAAGGAAGGAAGGAAGGGAGGGAGGGAATGCAGCATTGAGGTTTTGAAAATGTAGTTATCTCCACGTGATGCTTGTGCCTAGTTCTCTGAAGTCTGCCTGAACTCTTAGAGATTTCTACCAACACATGGCCAGGATAGAAACATCTTCCTCCTATCCAATTAGAGCTGCGTTCCTCAACCTTCTCAATGCCGCCACTCTTTAATACAGTTCCTCATGCTGTGGTGACCCCAGCCATAAAATCATTTTCATTGCTACTTCATAACTGCAATTTTGCAACCTTTGTGAGTTGTAGTATGAGGGTCATTTGACCCCCAAAGGGGTCCCAATTCACAGATTGAGAACCGCTAAACTATAGGAATCCACCAGACAAGTTCAGGTGGATTTTTTCACCCTCTTTTCTTCTCTGCCATCTTCTCTGAATCTCTCTTGTTCTCCTCGGAGTCCCTAAGGCCCTCAGAGCTACTTTAATTCACTTCTCACCTCTACCCTGGGGAAGATCCAGGGGCTCAGGATGCACTGTAGAGTCCTGTGGCCCCTTGGGGTTAGAATAGGATTCTTTAGAGAGGAGGAAGTAGAGACTTTCCACCCTCAGTCCCCAATGCCAGCTACCACTGATAACACCACAAGGGACAAACTTCCCTACTGGCTCTTTTGCACAATTAATTTTTTAAGTCTTCTCTTTTCTTCTCTTTTCTTTTCCCCAGAGCTCATGCTGTGTGCTCATTAGCATGGGGTAGTTATTGCTAGCTGTGGAGTGCTTTCAGATCACACCAGGTGTTCATGGATTAGCTGACAAATGGGCACCCTGGTGGGTATTTTCCTGACTTAAAAGCAGGAGAATGGCCATTCCCCCACAGGGAGCCATGTTGTATGGCTGGAAAACCATCATCACTACTGTAATAAAAGTATGGACCTCATACATAGAAATCAGAGCACTTGGAATATGAATAATGAAATTAATATACTGTTCCACAACTGGGGTTTTTATTTATTGTTTGTGCTCTAGTGTAGCTATTATTAAGTTTTCTTAGTTGAGTTGTAGGCTAACAGCTCAAAATATGTATAACTAATAAGTATGTGCCGGGCTGGTCAAAGTAGATGCAGATGCTGAATAAAATGGTATATTGGTTGCCCAAATGGCTTTAAAATATACCCTGTGTTCTTTTTCTGTATTCTGAAGTGCTGTACATTCTGACTGGTCATCTTCTTCCGCCGAACACTAGTGTCTTTACAGTGCAGAGACTCTTGAAATAACCCAGTGTCACTGTTGGTCATGAGAAAAGAGCATGGTCACTCTGGAGAGGGTCAGACTGGCTTCCTGAATTGCCTCGGTTCCTGATGGCTTCAGAAAAATAGATGCTGCTGAGCCCCTTCTGATTTAACCAAGAGTAGCCTCTTATTAGCTAATCTGTTCTGTCCCCAAAATAGGAGAGCAAGACGGTCCTTGGATAAAGGAAGATATTCCAGCATTTGGAACTTAGTGATCTCTGATATATTTATTTTAAGTTGAAGTGTGTGATAAAATGAAGGCTTCTAAACAATGCACAGCGATAAAGCTGTGCAGAACTCCTCAGAACATTTTTCTGCCCTCTCGCCACACATTTCCGAGGTCCCCGACAGGCAAGCAAGAACAAGGGTTGGCAGATGACCTTCTAGGTCTAGGACAGCCCCTATCCATTTTGTGGCAGTTGCCATGCGTGATTGTAGCATTGAAGCAGGGAGCTGGAAACGACTCAGAGTTGGTACAGCAAAAACAAAGGGGTAAAAGGTGAGATCTTGAAGAAATCGTACCTGGCTTTTGAGTGACAGCGGCTGACAGATTAGAACAGGTTGTTACAGTACATCCCCTTGGAGGTTAATAGGGTCAATATGGCCTCCTCAGGTAGAAACTCAGGCTTGACAACGCTTGCAGCCAGGGCATTTGGTGGTACAAATACAATGCCCTTTCTATATTTCTTTCTGGTTCTTTTCAGTAAGCACACGAATTGGTTTAGTAGAAGATTGGCAATGATTATTTTAAATTTCACAGACAGGTTCAGCTGAGCTAGAAGGTAAAGTGGTGAGGCCTTCTAGACTCCAGAATCCCTTCTGTGGGACTTCACAGTGTAGGGGCGTGGTGGCTAATAATGGTAGCTGAGCTGAATGCTGCTCCCTGCATAGGTGGCTGGAAGCCAATACCTATTAGCACTTTCTGGCCAAAGCTGAAACTGATCACATCTTTGGGCTTCAGAGCGAGGGCGCCCCAAAGGACAGCAAGTTGACCTCAGGATGGCTAAGCCACTTGTCCAAGGTCACATGCTGATCAGGGACTGACCCAGGCCTGGAATCTCAGGCTCTGTCTTCTCCAACTCTTCAGCAAGAGCTTGGTCACTGGTGCCAGATTGAGCATGAGAAGCTTCCGGAGACGGGGCCTCTCTGTCTGAATCTGCCCCCACTGCTGGCTGCTGGGGTTCCGGTTGCGACTGGGAAATTGGCAGATCTGCCTCAGAGTGATATACAAGAACAAGACGAGAGAGAGGTGCCCCCAAAAGGCATGACTTTTCCCTTCCCAGAGATTCTTTGTTCTGTGGCCCATGGTGGCCTAACTTTGAGATCTATTTAATGCACTTGAGTTCATCAAACTTTTCCCATAGCATGTGTATTTCCCACTTCCAGTTCCAAGTCTCAAAGCTGGCACATCTCTCCCTTGTTTCTGCATTAATTTCTCTCTGCCACCAGACTTTAAAAAGCTACAGAGCAGTAGACTTTTTACTTAGAAACAAAAGGACATCATGCAGGACAAGACCTACACTGATCTTTGAAACCAAACCAGGCAAATTTCTACTTAACTAACCACCGGGTCAAGAGCAAACATGTCTCCCCTGAGCCTTTCTGGTCTGTAAGGAGGTGTATGGAGATGTCCAGTTCCACGCAGCTTGGCAACAATATCGTCAGGTTTCCCCTTCACTCTGTGAGACTAAGCAACCGCTCCACCCTGGTCCTATGCTAAGTGCTTCAAGGAAGCTATTGTTTAAGACCTCACTTAAGAAAACATTGAATATGAAGGATTTTAATGTAATAACAGCCGCATACTTCTTGCAATAACTTGTCAAAATGAGCGAAAGAAAATTGTGTTTGTACCTTTCTGGAAGGTACAGATGACTGGTTCCTATGAAATGACATTAGTCATTCTTGAGAAAGTAGACTGATCCTAGGCTAATGTCTTCACAGAAATAAACATTCCTGTGCGTTTGTGTGTAGATACACATAAGTATATGCTTATGTCTATGCCCAAAAGAGGCTTTCTATTTCTCAGACACTCAGCCTATATGGCCATGTGTCCTTTGCCTGCAGTAGAGGTAGGAACATCAGATTGAATCCCCCCTTTCCCAGTGTGTTTCCCTGTCCTCAGACTATGGATAGTCTCTCATGGGAGACTTTGCATTTCACAACTGACTACCCAGTGTCTCAAGAGCACTCCATGGTGCCTCACTCCTCCAGCCTAGCACCATCTCAGAAGTGGGCGAGGCCCTCCAGGCACTAACTTCTAACGTACTTCTTCTCTGTGTTGCCAGCTAGGCCCTGGCTCCCTCTGTGATCTGGGCACGTTTGTCCTTGCAGGTCCAGAGCGCTAGCTGCAGGCTGTACAGTGCAGTAGAGAGGCAGAGCCTCCCACACGATCAGCGCCTGTGTCTTCCCTAGCGACTTGGCAGGTCTCAGGTTGGCCTGGAAAATCTCTTCTCTCATAGAGACACGATGGTGCTAGGGTCAGCCCCTCCCCCTTTCCTGGAACAGACACAGCTGCAGAAACCCTCCGCTGTTCTCTGCGTCCACTTCCCGAGTAGGAAGGAGTCACATGCCCATGTTTCGTGGACTACTTCAGGTTACCTCCTGCTTGGATAGGCTAACAGCTGGCTGAGATGTTGGCCTGGCCACCATGAGGAGGACACATGGCTCCTGATACAAAAGTGACCTTTGGGTTAACATATGGCTGACCTACAGCTTTTAAGAAAAATTTGACATTTCAACCATGTTAACCAAGACAACACTCTCACTTTTGGAATTTTTTTTTAGCTTAGCTGTTAAAGGAATGCTCAGAGCCCTTGCTATTATCCCTACAAAAATTCAGTTGGCTTTACAAAATAGTGACTATCCCGGTCCTTAGTTCTTAAGGTGGCATTCCCATTTTTCCCCATAATCGAGGGAGACAAAGCCTTTGTAGTGAACAGTTTGTTCCCAGAGTCATACCCCGTACAGGTCTCATTTGTTTAAATAGCAGTGTTTATACAAAGGACACATCAGAGTTAAAATATTTGAAACAGAACAATGCCAAAATATTTGGTTACACTCTGAAGGATGACTTCAAGCAACTTAGAACTTTGATATCTTGAAACGTTAGCTTTCAATCAGACATATTTCCCAAACTGTATCTGGGAAATAAGCAAGTGTTCGACCTACCTGCTTCCATTGTCTGTTTACTTACATTACTTTTATCTTATTTTACTTACATTATCTTATCTTATCTTATCTTATTTTGCTTTGTGGTTGTTAAACTCGTGGTCGTCTTCTTTTGCGGTTTGCAAGTATTTTATGGTAAGTTAGTATTGGCAGGGATGTTTGTAGTGTTCACACTCTGTAACTTTTCATAGGGTGAGAGTGTGCTGTGCCTTTAGGTCATAGTATAAAAGTGAATCTAAACCCAAGCCCCTCAGCTCAGTGAAGTCCTAGCAGGTTAAAGCAGCTGTAGGCCTCTAAATTCAAGGTAGGATGTTACTTGCCTGGACGAGGCTAGAAGCTTCTGTAGCATTCTTAAGAACAAGCCAGTGAGGTTTGCCCAGCACCCTTCTACAGAATCATTTGGCCACTAATATCCCCTACAATCTAAGCATGATAAAACGGGGCTGTGTCTTCAAGTGAAACTCAGCGGCACCAAAAGGCCGGGAACTAGAAATTGACTCATCTCATGGTTTGAAAAATATGGTGTTTAATCCTCATTTCTGATTATTAATTCTTAAGCCCACAATTTACATATGGAAAGCTTTCCACATTGACACCTGTTGTCTGTTCATAGTTTTTTTAAGAATATGAAAGAAAAAAAATACCCTTCAGCTCAGTAAAGAGTCTGGTAAAGCCTGGAGCTGGGACTTAAATGGCATTCCTCCTTAGCATCTATGTGGAAGGGAGACTCCCCATCAAAAGAGGAGTCCTGAGCTAAACCTTCAGTTCAGCCGGTGTGTCCCAGGGACAGTAAGGCCTTTCGTTGTTTTCTTTGCTTTTGTTGTTTTGAGACAGAGTTTCACTAAGTATCTCTGGCTGGCCTGGAACTCACTATGCAAACCAGGTTGACTGGCCTCAAACTCCCAGAATGCCACCTGCCACCTGCATCTGGTGCTGCAGTTAAAGGCATGCGTCACTCTCACTTTTGTTGCTGCTGTTGTTTGTTTGTTTGTGGTTTTAAGTAAGATAACAGCAGAATTGAAAGGAAGGTACAGGAATCTCCCACACGCCTTCTGCCTACAGCATCCTGTGCTACCAAGACCTCTCACTTGACTGGCACTGGCTGCAGTCACCCCAAGTCCGTGGGTCACAACAGAGCTTACCTCTGTGTTGGACATGTGTGGGTTTGAGTGCAGATTTATGATGAGCAAGAAGCTTTTCGCCAAGGCTCGTCCCTGGTTCTGTGGAAGAGCCAAGAGTAATTTAAAATAAGAGAAAAGCACGGTCTCATAGTGACATAACTGTGTCCCAAATATTACAATATTTGTCCCATGCTAGATTTAGAACTATTAATCATTTATTTATCTCAGATGCCAACCTAACTCAGCATCCCATGTTGCATCTGCTGAACAGAGTCTGTGCCAAAGCTGTGTGGCCACCAAGTCTGGAAAATGGGGAAATTTTTCTTAAGAAGGTTGAAGGTGCTAGAGCCAAATTTTGCCCCTGGAGTATTGGTTCAGGTCATCACAAGACTCTGATAATATGAAATTGTGTCACATGTAAATTCACAAGTTTCTGAAACCAGGAAACTTGACTTCTTGTAACTCCAACGTCTTACTGTTAATGTCTGTGGAGTTTTTGTGTTTCGCCCTCCCTTTTGATTCATCTTCAGTTGATTAGTAATCAGTCTTAACTTCTATCCTCCCAGGTTCCTAACTTAATGAAATACTTAGGAAATTTTAAACAGAGTCAAAGACCCCATGGTGTGAGTCCTTTGTTAAACAGAACCCCTTTTAAGAAATTAAAAGTGCCATTGTATTTTAATTAGTCACCTCAAATAGATCTATTTTAGAAGTTTGGGTTTCTATATAAGCATTTTTACAAATATAAGAAAAAAACTATAGGTTTCATAAGCAAACACAGACACACTTTATTTTCTCCTAGCTAATTTCACTATTTGTGAAAATTAAAAAAAAAGCACACTCAGATCATTTTTAAAATAAGCAGTTTTCCATATTATTAAAGCAGGATAATTTAAGGAACTGATGTCTTTCTAAGAAAACTCCCTAAAGGAAGTACCCTGAGAAAACATTTCTAGGGAAATGGGAACCAAGCACACTCTTTGGGTCCAGCCTCTGGAAATGCATCTGGTCCTCCTCTTAGGGAAGACATGCCTGAGGGGCCATAGGATTAAGCTTTGAAGGCGGGGAGGGGAAATGTTTTTTCTCCTCTCAGGTCTGAAGTATCCATGCTGCTCAGGGCTTCACCAGTTCCCCCTTCCCCCTACAAAATCTGAGTTATTTTAGAGCCTTTTATTTCATGAAGATGCAGTTTTCCATAGAAGCTATAGTATCATCTTAAAATGTTCTTTTCCCCTCTAAAAGTGACCTCACTCCGTTATCAGTGCCTCCTGGTTCAGAATTCTACCCTACTTGCTTGAACTCCATCAGTTCCTGCCGGAGTGGATCTCAAGTTTGAGGTCCAAATGGGCGCAAAGCAGACGTGGGCCAACCTAGACTACAAGGCAAAAACCTGTCTCAAAACCAAAAACAGAAGCACATAGAGTTTCTGCATGGTTGTATTGCTATCGTCTTCGAGACCACAGAGAACGAATGAAAAAGAAGACCAAGTTAGATGGTGTTAGCACACAGGGAATTACAACAGGGGTAGAAGAACAGGATGGAGGGTCGAGAGGCTTGGGTGGAGTTGCATTTTCAACAAAGAAGTCAGCAAGTGACTGGGTCCGTCACCATCAAGGATATACTTAAAGGCAATGTGAGAGAGGTATATGGTACTGTGAAGGGCTGTGGTCCAGGCAGAGGCAGCCCTATGAAGGCTCATGTTTAAGCTGTATTTCTTGGTCTGGGTGATTTAGACCCTAAGGACATCTGGGCAAGCCTAGAGACATTTTCATTGTTTTGTTATCAGGACAGAGAGTGGTTCTGTAGCTTGGGTTTCTGTGGCTGTGCTGGATATCTGGCTGAAAGGGTTTACTTCTCCTCGCAGGTTATATTCCATCACTGAGGGAAGAAAGCAAAGCAGAAACTAGGGCAGGAACTGAAGCTGGGACCACGTAGGAACTCTACTTACTGGTTCGCTTTCAGGCTCACCTTCAACTTCCTTTCTTATATAGTTTAGCACCCTACCCCCATCTAGGGATAGTTCTGCCCATAGGATGGGCCTTCCTATATCAATTCACAAAGAAAAAAAAAAAGGAAGGAAAGAGGAACAAAAGGGAAGGGACGGGAGGGGAGGGGAGGGGAGGGGAGGAGGGGGAAGAGGAGGGGAGGAGGAGAGGGAGAGGAGAGGAGAGGAGAGGAGAGGAGGGAGGGGGGAGGGGAGGGGAGGAGGAGAGGGAGAGGGGAGGGGAGGGGAGGGGAGGGGAGGGGAGGGGAGGGGAGGGGAGGGGAGGGGAGGGGAGGGGAGGGGAGGAGAGGAGAGGAGAGGAGAGGAGAGGAGAGGAGAGGAGAGGAGAGGAGAGGAGAGGAGAGGAGAGGAAAGGAAAGGAAAGGAAAGGAAAGGAAAGGAAAGGAAAGGAAAGGAAAGGAAAGGAAAGGAAAGGAAAGGAAAGGAAAGGAAAGGAAAGGAAAGGAAAGGAAAGGACCCACAGATATGCCCACGGGCCAGACTGATAGAGGAAATTATTCTAGTTGAGGTCTTTCTCCCCAAGTGTGTCAAGGTAACAACCTAGATTAGCCATCATGAACTAAGCAGATGAGGCAAGGGACTCAGTTAGACATCCTGTGGATGTGGACAAGACAGCTTCCTAAAGCAAGGAACACCCCGTCCCTCAAATGCCAGCAAACATCGGGAAGGGAGAGTGAGTATGAACTGATGCGGTCAGAGATGACTAAGGCTGGGCACAACAGATGCCGGGTTAGGTACAGTCTTTCTGCCAGTCTGGGCTTCGGCTCTTAGGTGAGGGCCACAGCAAACTTCACCGCACTCTGGGCACACAGGGCAAGCGATCTGAGTTGAAGAGCTTACCACTGACTAGGAAGCAGATTGCAGAGTGGGGAGGGTGGTTGAGAAGCTAGCTCAACTGATAAGGGGCATGAGCCTGAGTTCAACCTCCAGCAGTCTCATAAAAACCCGTGACCAGAGACACGCCTGCAGTCCCAGCCTGAGGGAGGTGGAGATGGTAGGGTCCCTGTGTCCTGCTGGCCAGCCAGGGTAGCCCTGTGAGTTCCAAGTTTAGCGAATCATATCTCAAAATAAGACAGAGAGCAACTGAAGGAGACACACGTGTTGATTTCTTGACTCCACATACTTGTACACATCTGTACACAAACGTGTACACATATATACACACACCCCCAAAAGAGATGGAGGTGGATAAGAGACGCAGCTCAGGTAAAGGATTAGCAAGAGGTAAACTTAAGTCAGTACTGAAACAATTTGTCACTTAGAGTTTGTGAGCTATCCAATGCTAATTTTCACATAACAAACCACGCTGTATTTTTGATTCCAGTTTTCCCAGTCTTTTCATTATTTTTTTATCACACTGAGGGTGTGTGCAAAATCTAGTAGTGGAGCTAGGCACTTACCTAGCACCTCTTGCATACACCCATGCACGCTACATGCGCACACGTACACACACACACACACACACACACACACACACACACAGTCAAGTCCCATTAGCTGGATTTCATTTTACACAACAGGATTCTTGCCACGTTTCAACCATTAGATAGTAATGTTTATGATAGAATAATATGAGGTAGAATAGACACAATGTAATCTTCCTGAGCTTTCCAAGATAGAACCCACCGACTCTTCTTAACAGTTTGTAAGCCACATATGACCCAAGGCCTACTGAACTGCCTGGAAAGGGATGAGATGACCATAAAAGCTTAGTACCTGATTTAAAAGGGGGCTAGGTTCCCCCTCTACTTGGTGTGAATTAAATCTCATTCCATGAGTATTTCCTCCTTAGTCCTTCATCCAAGGTAAAATGAACTACTCAGAATCTCAGACTGTAAATCTATGGCTTCCCCAGAAGTCTCAAACATCCTGGTATTCTCTTGTCTTTCCTCCATTGGGTCTCTTCTCCTGTTTGTAACCTCACAGTGGGATCCCTGTGGCAGTCGTACCTGGCTTCACCCCTGGACCCAAGGCTGCGTCTGTCCCCAACAACCTCTCCTTTATATTTAAATCATTCTATTTTTTTTGTTAGAGTTGTTCCATTTGTTTGTCAGTAAAATACAAATATAATCTGCCTTTTTGTTTCCTTAGGTTTGGGGGATGGGTTTTAAGATAGAGTTGAATTTTAAAGAGTTGTTTGCTCTGAGTGAATCTGGCCCTACACAGTCAGGCAGAGTCAGGGTAAACTTATAGCAACATAGCAAAGTCAAAAGACATCACATTTCCCCAGCCTCTGAGACCTAGTTTCTCAGTTTGCTTTGATACTTGCAAACACCACAATTCTGAAACAGCTTGAGAAAATGGAGGCGCCTCCATTCCTCCCCAGAAAAGGGCACTGAGGTGTCTGGGTTCGAGATCCCGAAATCTGCATTTCAGAGAGGGTTTGAGAGGGTTTCTTTGAATGACAGTTGTATTCAAGATTATGAAACAGGACCTTAGATGCCACCCTGGTCACAGCCACCTGTCTACTTGCTTAACCTGGCAGATGTCATTCAGATGAATAACTCACCCTTAACGTCTTGTTTCCTACAAGAACGGTGTCAACATGCTTCTCTTTTTGACATCAATATTTTGCAAAGTGTTAGACAGCACATTTTAGCCTTTGCACGCTTAGCATAAACGGATGATCACTTTGCTGGGGGTACAATTCTAGCTAGTTCTAGTGACACTTTGGTTCAGAAGACTGCCTGAAATGATCATTGTTGTCTCATGTGACATTTTCTGCTTTGTTGAACAGCCAATATGCCTGAAGATTATCCTGACCAGTTTGATGATGTCATGGATTTTATTCAAGCCACCATTAAGAGACTGAAGAGGTCACCGGATAAACAAGCGGCCGTGCTTCCTCGCAGAGAGCGAAATCGACAGACAGCAGCCGCCAGCCCAGAGAATTCCAGAGGGAAGGGTCGTAGAGGCCAGAGGGGCAAAAACCGGGGCTGTGTCTTAACTGCAATACACTTAAATGTCACTGACTTGGGTTTAGGCTACGAAACCAAGGAGGAACTGATCTTTCGGTATTGTAGCGGCTCCTGTGATGCAGCCGAGACAATGTATGACAAAATACTAAAAAACTTATCTCGAAGTAGAAGACTAGTGAGTGACAAAGCAGGCCAGGCATGTTGCCGACCGGTTGCGTTCGACGACGACCTGTCATTTTTAGACGATAACCTGGTTTACCATATTCTAAGAAAGCATTCCGCTAAACGGTGTGGATGCATCTGACTCCGGCTCCAGAGACTGCTGTGTATTGCATTCCTGCTACAGTGCGAAGAAAGGGACCAAGGTTCCCAGGAAATGTTTGCCCAGAACGGAAGATGAGGACCAAGGAGGCAGAGGCGAGAAGGAAGAAGAGGGAGAGGAGGAAGAGAAGGAGGAAGGCATCCATCGTGGGAGCCTGGTAGAAGAAGGCCCAGCTACAGACAACTGGATAGGAGCGAGAACAGCCGTCTGAGCACTCCAGGAGGGCAGTGGTGTCACCAGAAGCTCAAGGCTGGCGTCCCTGCTTAGCTGCTGCCAGCATTTAACTGACACAGTCCACGGTCACCGATTGCGGTCCGAGTCGCCGATGCATACAGAGAACCAAGCCAGTGGTTCTTTCTCACGTGTCTGAAGACACCAGGGAAATGTGATGATTCTGGTGTCACCTCTTGTCACTACATTTTCTGATGAAAATAAGAAAGATGTATTTTCCTGTCACTCAACGGATTCATACCCTAGGAAGGAGGGGGGAACAAAAGCAGAGGTACAAAGAGATCATCACCTTTGAATTTGAAAACCGAGGCCTGAGATTGACGACATCCAGCGTTTGGAGGGTGGGGGGACACTTGGTGGTTGAATTTGAACACAGTGTATGGGGTAGAGAGAAGTTGGCTAGGAACCCAAAAGGCTGTCCTCCTGCTTAAAAACAAACCAGAAGGCATTTCCTTGATGTCCTCGGGAACAGGAAGAAAGCTGTGGTTTTCGGCAGCATCCTTGTAGGAGAGCTAGTGGGGAAGGCCCCCAGCTACCCCCCACCCCCGCCAGGGAGACCCCCGGGGCCTGTTGGTTTACAGAGACTGACGTTACATACACAGCTCCGTTTATGCGTGGTCACCAGTGACCAGAGAAGCTACTCGATGCAATGCATCTGTTTCAGATACAGAGATATAGAAAAGATATTTATTAAGATTTAAGTTATTGTTATTTATTACCATTCACTAATGAATTTCTCTCTTCTTCCCTTATTTATTAAAGTCTCTTTTCAAAGGTGCCAAAGTATATGTGCTCACAAAATACAAAAAAAAAAAAAAGGTGACAAAAGGAAGTATTAATTGGGAACAAGGGTCCATGCTCTTCAAAGTATTAAAAGGGTTTCCACTGGGCAAAAAAAAATCGCTTACTTTACCTTTATAAGACAGCCCCTTAACTGACCCAGGTTTCCCCCTTTTTGTGGACAGGCTCTCCCGTGGCCTAGGCTGACCTTGAACTTACTGCTTGGTTGAGAATGATCTTGGCTTTCTGATCCAACGACTTCTTGTGGGGTTGAGATCTCTGACAACTCACCCTATCTCTGCTCTAGGCATGGAATTCAGGGCCTCATTCAGGCTAGGAGACTCTACCAGCTGAGTTACACCCTGTTAAAGGAGTATCTCAGTCCCGTACCCTCACCGGCAGTCCCAGTGCCGTTGCCACTTGGTTCCATTTCATCCTTGCCCCATCACTGAGCAGAGAGGCCGCAAGCTCCTCTTCCCTTTCACATGTGTGACATCATAGCCACATATACAGAAGGATGAATTCCCCCTTGGTCGTCCTGGACTTACAGTCACCTAAAAGTGAAATGAAGGACCTGCCAGGTAGCCAAGGTTTAGCCCTGCCCGATGGCACCTCTGCCTCCTTTCTTGCCCACCTACCTCCTCCCTGAGGGCACACAGGCAGAAGCACATGGGGAATCTTGGAGGGAGAAGCCATCTTTCTTGTCCTTTGCCAGGTCTGTTGTCTTCTGGGTTCAACATTTGCGATCCCTTCCAACCCAATGAGTTCTAGGAAGAAAAGTTGACAGAAAGAGGCATCTGACTGGCCACAGGACATAAGAGGCCCACCCTCATTGTGTAGAGGGGAGGAAGTAGATGGGGGAATGGCACCTCTCACTGTCCCCATAGTGTACCTGTCTAGCAGCTGGCATACAGGTATTGCCTTGAGTCCTATGTTAGAGCTTGTTACACATTTCAGAAATGGAATTTTATGCAGAAATTAATTAATCACTTCCTTCATAGCTGCTACCCCCCAAAGTAGGACCAATTGGCCTATCTCAAATAATCACGTTAAAATTTCAAAGTAACCAAGAGGTAAAAGTTGCTGGACATCCCCTCCCTGACCCATGGCCCTAAAGACCCAAGTTGACGTATGGTTCCACACCCTCTGCCGGACTGGGAAATGGAGGCAAAGGCTGCACTCTCACCCTCTGCTGCTCAAACTGGTGATGCCCTCAGTTGCCTGGCATGATTGAGATGTAGTTCAGGATCTCCTGTTCAATTCTGAGAATCCTAGTAGACATGGTAGCTGATATTCCCAGGTCCAGACACAGCCTTCAGCTCTCGGGGGAGTCTCTGCTCAGCATCATCTCCACACTGCAAGCAGGTTCTGATGGGAGCAAGCTGCTCCACCTAGTCCACAGAAGGGTAAAGTTGGTGATTTTTTTTCGTTATTGTTGTAATCACCATCTAACACAGTAAGGAGCACGCTTCTTTGGAAGTTCTGATCTCCCTGATCTGTCTCGGTCGTTTGTGTTATACAACCAAAGTTCTCTACAGACTTTATTTTTGTACAATATCATTTTGTAACTTTTTACAAATAAAAGCTCATTTCTACTGCTTCCTGTACCTTTGTATTTATTTCCTCAAATGCCAGTGACTCTGGCTGGGCCAGGCAGGCATACGAGATTGATTGAGAGCTGTGCCTTTCACCACCATACAGTGTAATGGTTGGTCAACAACCACGCTCATCAACTCCTCATAACCAGTAACTACTCAGGTGGGGGAAGGCTTGCAAATCGTTCTTCATTTATTCATTCAACAGACATTCATGGTGTGCCTACATTGTGCCAGGCATCGTACAGAACACTGGAGATTCAAAAGTGGCAGACAGTGAATAGCTAGATAGATAAAAAAGAAAATCCTTGGCCTTGGAGAACTGAGATTTTGTTTGGAGGAAGACACGGCATTCAATATTGTAGTGACCTGTATGATGGGTATTACCAAGAATGCAAGCAGAATACTGTAATCAAAAATAACAGTAGAGCCCACTTAGAGGTGACCTTGGGACTAAAGATAAGAAATTATGTCAACCAATCAAAAGCATCCCAGCAGAAACAGCAACTTATGCAAGACCCTGAGGCAAACAGGAGCCTAGACAGAGTCCCTGATAGTCCATGGCAAAGTAGCGGGATTGTTGGAACTGTGCAGATAGCTGTAGCTCACTGCATTCTGGTGGGAACAGACTAGAGAGGACCTGAGATCATCCTGGATTGAATGAAAGGAGTAGACCACACACACACACACACACACACACACACACACACACACACACACAATTTGGTATATTTGGGCATTGTGGTTTCTGGCTCACCAAGAAAAACTAAACAACCAGTGGCCAACTTTGGAAATTCAACCACGTTCAACCAAGAAGAGTGAGTGTGTTGAAAGCTGGGAAATCCTTAAAAATCAAAAGGGGAACTTTCACCATCCCATGTGACTCACTCACCAGGGTCATGCTGTCCCAGTCTGGCAGCGAGTTCCCTCACAGGTGTGGTCCACAGACAAGAGCTGCTCTCCCTGGCACCAGGTTCTTCAAGTTCACGTGGCTTGTGATCGTATCTGAGGAGGGTTTTCTCCAGTGTTGGGCAAGGAATCTAGGGTGAGTGCCAAGCGAAACAGGCTTAAAATCACTTTCAAAATAATGGGTCCACTCCTGCAGGGCATGGTGGCATGTGTCTTTAATCCCATCACTTTCTGAACCTGAGACTGGAAACCAAAACGAGCATCTCCTCCACAGATTTCTGTTTGAGCCACAACCGGTTCCCTCTGGAAACAGAATCCCCCAGAAAAGGGAACCTGAGCCGTGGCCAGCACCACCACATGGTCCACCCTTACAAATGGCAGAGAGGGACTCGGGTCTCAGCCAGGGACCTCTGGCTTTTTTCCACTGGGTGATGACATGTTGAATCCTGAGTGTCTTGTCGAGACACGTTAGCAGGCTTGCTACTGTAATCCCACGCAATAGTTAACTCATCTTCAGCCTTAGCCACACGACATCCTGAATGAAATTAAAACCAAATGCCGCCAAGTCATCCCTGAAAATAAACAGAGAGTTGGGGAAATAAGGGAAAACACACATTTAGTCACACATAACTACTCATGCCCGGCCACAAGGCCAGACCACAGCAGGTGATTGTAATGGAGATGGGACTGAAGACTGGGGGCTTGGGGGCAGCCAGCAACACTCCCCAGGAGGTACGTGGTGACAGAAATATGTAGAAAGCACCTTGACAGGAGCAACAGATAAGAGGAGGGGCAGAAAGAAAGATGCCACAGAATAGGGTTCTCAGATAAAACACAAGCAGGCTGTCCTGCTAAAGTTAAATTCAGGTAAGTACACAATTTCTTAGTATAAGCGTGCCTCCTCCTATATCGGGATATGTGATGTATAACATAACATACTCAATAAAAAACATGGGTTATTTACCTGAAATTCAAGTTTAATTAGGTGTCCTCTAGTTTAATTTGCTGAGTCTTGCAAGAGAAAAGGACATTGTAACGGAACCTAGGGTCTGGGAAAGGCAGGGCAAAGAGTGAGGCAAAGGCTGCGCTGGACGGGGCTGGGGTGGGTGACAGACATTTCAGGCAGAAGGAATGGTGGGACCCAACATGACAGAAGGGCAGTGGGCATTCAAGTCACAGCGTGTAGGAAGGTGGGCTCAAGAGAGAGGGCCGGTAGGGATAGCTAACACGGCGCCAAAGGAGCGCAGTAATTTTGGAAATCCAGGGAATATTTTAATTTAAGTAATTAATTAATTTATTTTTAATTTTTTGGTTTTTTGAGGGAGGGTTTCCCTGTCTAACCTTGGAAACTGTCCTGGAACTCGTTCCATAGACCAAACTGGCCTCAAGCTCACAGAGATCCACCTGCCTCTGCCTCCCGAGCCCTGGGATTGAAAGCATGCACTACTACCACCTCGCTTAAGAACATATTTTAAGGTTTATTTTATTTTTGACATAGTAATAAATGTAGATGATCATGAATCCAATCTGTATTAAATTAGTCTCTATGACAAGAGAGAAAAATGTTTTCTGGGTTGTTTGTTTGTTTGTTTGTTTGTTTCTTAAAGGAGAAGACGCTTGCTAAAGTGGAAGTTCCTGGAGCCACGGAAGTCCTGCTAGAACCCACGTGCAACTCTGGCAGCACACACTCCCATTCCTAGCTCCCTTCCCTTCAAGTCTCCCCCTCTTGCTAACTGTAAAACCAACCTCAACCTTGGCAAGGCTTCTTCCCATCCTCGGCGTGGGATTGTCTTCTCAAGATATTTGCATTTGCTAAGAACAGGTTATTATTTTCCAGGGTTCACTAATGACTTAGTTTTTTTAGAAAAGCCAGAATAAATATCCTAGAACACACTAGCCACTGAGGGAGCAGAAGCAGCGAGGCAGGTGAGAGGGAAGATGAGTCAGGTGTGAGGAGAGTGAGGGAAGCTGAGGGATTATCAGATCTCCATGGTGTTGTGTAGTCCTAGAGATGGGGAAAGGTTTTGAATGTGCAGAATAAGTTCTCTAAACTTGGGAAATTCCTTAAAGCATTAGGCGGAAGAAATTTTAGCCCAGTCTGTCCCTGTGTCATTTCTGACTCTCTTTACCCAAGTCAGGTTGAGTATCTAAGACCTGCGGCAGGAAGATAACAGAGATGTGAAAGCGAAGCCATCCAGGAGCTTCCAAACTAGATGAAGAAGCGTCATGAAAACACTGGGGGGCACAAAGGATCTTGGAAGCGTGAGTCATCTGGGTCGGATGGAACAGTGAAGGGAATTGGGAATGGCTTCTTAGAGGTGACGGCCGGGATGACTATCAAAGATTTATAGAAATGTTCCAGGTGGGAGCTGGCCAGAAGTTCAGAGGACAGCCAAGAATTATAAACACTGTTGGCTGGGTGTGGGCATAGTATCAGCTGTGGACTTTATGGGACAGGGTAGTGAGGTAGGGCATTGGACTTTTACTCTGCCAGGTCATTGGCCATTCTTGGGGGAGGATCACTTTTGATCTACTTACCTGAATCCTCATTTTAGAACCTCTGTCTCCCCAGTTGTGGTGGTTTGAATAAGAATGGCCTCCAACAGGCCATTCAAATATATCAATATTTGAATGCTTCGTCATCAAAGAATGACACTATTTGAAAGTATTCGGAGGTATGGTGGTGTGAAATATTTACTTACACTGTGAAGATGTGTCTATGCCTAAGGCTCCTTCTGACTGGGTTAATAAAGAGCTAAATGGTCAATAGCTAGGCAGGAGAGAACAGCAGGACATCTGGGGAGAGAGGACTCTGGGAGGAAGAGAAGCAGGGATGCCAGCGAGATGCAGAGCAAGTCAGACGTACAGAATGGAGGAGAGGTAAAAGTCATGTGGCGGAACGGAGATTAATAGAAGCAGGTTCATTTAAGTTATAAGAGCTAGTTGGGAACAAGACTAAGCAAAAGGGCAAGATTTCGTAATTAATTATAAATCTCCATGTCATTATTTGCGGGCTGACGGTTCCAGAAAGTCTGACAAGGAAGCTTACTATGGTGTGGCCTAGCTGGAGGAAGCATGTCACTGGGGGATGGGCTTCAAGGTTTCAAACATCCACACCAGGTCCAGTGTCTCTCTCTACCTGCAGATCAGGAAGCAGCTCTCAACCACGGCTCCAGGGTTATTTGTGCCACCATGCTTCCTGCCATGACGAAGTAGACTAAGCCTCTGAAACTGTAAGAAAGCCCCCAGTTAGATGATTTCTTTTTTTTTATTAATTAACTTATTTTTAAAAATGATCTTTTCTAACTTTACATACCTATCTCAGTTCCCACTACTTCCTTTCTTCTCTCTCCCCCTATCTTCCCCCCACCTCACCCCCAATCCACTCCTCGGAGAGGAAGGCTTCCCATGGGGGGGGGTCAACAAAGTGTGGCGCATCACTTTGAGGAAGCACCAAGAACCTCTCCCCTATATTTAGGTGGAGCAAGACATCCCTCCAAAAAGAATGGGCTCCAAAATGCCAGTTCAAACACTAGGGATAAATCCTGGTCCCACTGCCAGTGGCTTCACAAACTACCCAAGCCACACAACTGGCACACACATTCAGAGGGTCTAGTTTGATCTTCCGCAGGTTCCCCCACTGTCAGTCCAGAGTCTGTGATCTCACACTAGCTCAGGTCATCTGTTTCTGTGGGTATTCCCATTAGGGTCTTGATCCCTTTGCTCATAATATTGCTCCTCCCTCTCTTTGACTGGTCTCCAGAAGCTCAGTCCAGTGCTTAGCTATGGATCTCTGTATCTGCTTCCATTAGTTGCTGGTTGAAGGTTCTATGATGACAATTAAGATAGTCATCAATCTGATTACAGGGGAAGACCACTTCAGGCATCCTCTTCACAATTGCTTAGGATCTTGGCTGGGGTCATCTTTGTGGATTACTAGGAATTCCTGGTGTGAGGTTTCACACTAGCCCTATGATGGTTCCTACAATCAAGATATCTCTTTCCTTGCTCTCCCTCTCTTTTCTTCCCCCATCTTGACCATCTAGTTCCCTCATGTTCTCCTCCTCCCTCCCCTTATCTCCTCTCCCTCCTCTTCCACCCTCCCTCTCTCTCCACTTCTACCCTCCCTTATTCCTTCATCCCACACTCTCAATTTTCTCAGGAGATCTTATTTATTTCCCCTTCCAAGGGGGATTCACATAAGTCTCTCTTAGGGACTTCTCCTTGTTACCTAGCTTCTCTGGGGTCATGGACTATAGATTGGTTATCCTTTGCTTTTTGTGTCTAATATCCACTTATGAATGAGTACATACTGTGTTTGTCTTTCTGGGTTACCTCACTCAGGATGGTGACAACAGATGGACATCTTCAGTAATGTGGCAGGATACAGATCAACTCAAAAAAATCAGTAGTTCTTCTATAAACAAATGATAAAGAGGGCTAAGAAAGAAATCAGAGAAGCACCACCCTTCATAATAGCCACAACTAACATAAAATATCTTAGATTAACACTAACCAAAGTCGTAAAATATCTGTACGGAAAGAACTTTATTAGATAAGTTCTAATTTATTACGATATTAGAAATTGGAAAGATCTCCCATGCTCTTGGATAGGTAGGATAAATAAAAATGTCAATCTTACCAAAAGCAATCTACAGATTCAATGCAATACCCATCAAAATCCCAGCACATTTCTTCAGAGACCTCAAAGAAACAGTATTCAACTTAATATGGAAAAACAAAAAAACCCAGGATAGCCAAAACAATTCTGTACAAGAGAGGAACTTCTGTAGGCACCACCATCCCTAGCTTCAAGCTCTTCTCTAGAGTTACAGTAATGAAAACAGCTTGGTGTTAGCATTGAAACAGACAGGTGAACCAATGGAATCAAATCAAAGACCCTGATATTAATCCACACACCTATGAACACCTGATGTTTGACAAGGAAGCTAAAATTATACAATGGGGGGAAGTATATTCAACAAATGATGTTGGCATAACTGGATGGCAACAAATAGAAGAATACAAATAGATTCATATCTATCCCATGCACAAAATTCAATCCAAATGGATCAAAGACCTCAACATAAATCCAACCACAATGAACCTCATTGAAGAGAAAGCGGGAAGTAGTCTTGAACACATTGGCACAGGAGACCACTTCCTAAACATAACCTCAGTAGTACAGACACTGAGAGCCACAACTAATAAATGGAACCTCCTGAGACTGAGAAGCTTCTATAAGGCAAAGGACATAGTCAATAAGACAAAACGGCAGACTACAGAATGGAAAAAGATCTTCACCAACATCACATCAGTCAAAGGACTGATCTCCAAAATATATACAGAACTCTAGAAACTAAAAATTAAAATGCCAAATAATTCAATTAAAAATGTGGTACAGATCTAAACAGAGAACTCTCAACAGAAAAATCTCAAATGACCGAAAGACACTTAAGGAATTGCTCATCATCCTTAACCTTAATTTGATCAGGGAAATGCAAATCAAAACGACTCTGAGATACCATCTTACACCAGACAGAATGACTAAGATCAAAAACACCGATGACAGCTTATACTGGAGAGGACGCAAAGTAAGAGAAACACTCCTCCATTGCTGGTGGGAGTGCAAACTTGTACAGTCACATTGGAAATCAGTATGGCAGTTTCTCAGAAAATTGAGAACCAATTTACCTCAACACCCAGCCAGACTTCACTTGGGCATATACCCAAAGGATACACACTCATACCACAATGACATTTGCTCAGCCATGTTCATAGCAGCATTATTCGTCATAGCCAGAACTTGGATTTTTTTTTGTAAGAGTTATTTTAGTCGTGGTGTCTCTTCACAGCAACAGAACAGTGACTAAGACACCAGCCCTTTCCCTGGCTTGTCCTTCCAAGGCCTTGATTGTGTGACTTTCATTCACGTACAAGATCTTTCCAGTTAAGAGACTGCTAGAAAGAGAGGGGAGGGAGGGGAACTATGGTGGGTATGCAAAATAAATTATATATATAATGTATATTATATATGTAATATGTATTATATATATATATATATGTAAGAGGCTGCTAGAGCTTCCAGGCCAACATTGTCTAAACTGAACCCCTGAGCTGTAGGAGGTACCCACAGAGGTTGGGCTTCTTTGATGCTAACAGGGAAATTCTGTCATGCCAGTCCTCTCTCAAGAAGAAGCATCTCCGCTAGAGTATTCACCAGGCTTCTAAGGAGGCCCATGGAAGAAAGATCCATTTAATCTCATTCAGCTCCAGCATTTCACAATCCTATTTGACCAAGGAGTGTCTCTGGTTCCTAATAGACATGTTCTGATGGTTACAACATAGGAAATACTATTCTAGAATCAAAAGAATGCCTCTCTCACGGAAGAACTACAAACATGAGACGGACGGTCTTGGTGGGGAGGAGCGTCTTCCCAGAAGCCAACCATAGTTGAGCAAAAGAGTACAGGGCAGAAGTGGTATGCACACCTTCTGAGCTAAGCATTTCATTAACATTATGAGACCCTCTTTGTCTCTGAGCTAGCAACATTGAAGAAGGGAGGCTATTGCCCATTTTAAGTGGCTACAAGGAAGCCATGCAAATTACCAATCCGTAACTGCCATGGTGATGTGAGAGATAAACCCTGATTGCTGTAAGCCACTGAGATGTGGGGGTTGTTTGTTACATCAGTGCACCTTGGCTCATCCTGACAGGTGCACACATTTATGATGATGAGGCACCACTAGACCGTGAAGAGAAGCCAATCTCTCAAGTAGAGACAGAAAGGATGGCTTAGCCCAGGGACTCAGCGGGGTGGGGAAGAAGCAAGCAATAACACTGGAGATGTAGTCAAGGCCCAAATTCTACAGACTGTGGGGTCTTCCGGGCCACAGTAGCAATTGAAGATTCGATTTTGAGTCTGAAATGAAGACGGCTTTGAGAAAGTAGGACCTTGTTAAAGAACTGTTGCAGCTGCTTTGTCGAGGTTAGGTTGTAGAGATGACGAAAGTAGGAGCAGGGAGGCTAGTTGAGAGGCCCCTGAGAGGTTCCATGCCCGTGGTGATAATGGCTTGGACTGGAGCCTAGCAGCGCTGCTGCTGACAGGCTTGCTCAAGGACTGGGTGTGTGGAGAGCCAGGGCGAGAGGACTTGAGGTGTGATCTGAACTGCATGAGTCTGACGTCAGTGCAATGATGCTTTTGATGTGGGTGAGGGCTGGTGACTCGTCTTAGACCTGTCATGTTGGGAAGGTAAGAAGATCCATGTTCTTTTCTAGCATCCTAATTCCAGGTAGAGCAGGGGCTAATGCAGGGGTAAGGATCTGAGGGAGCCTGCCAGACCAGAGCTCTGGAATGCCATTAAAATCATGCATGCCAGGCAGGTTGGCTAGAGTTCTGGGATGAATCTACCACTGCTCCCTCTGACAATGTTTAGCATGAAATAAAAAGTATGGCTTTCAAACATTGCCACAGGAAAGAATCTTGAGCAAATATGGCCAAAGCCTGTCTGCAGAATGTTCTCAGTAGCTGGATCCCAGTCACGACTAGATTTATTTTTCTATTTGGTTTTTCCAAGCCCTGTACTATGGTTCAACTGGACAACTGAATGCCTCCAGCGGTCAGATTATCCTGCCAATCAAACCATCAAACAATCAGATCCCCCACAAAATATTCAAAGGAATATTTTCTTTGGCAGAATGTTGTTATTGCTCACACACACACACACACACACACACACACACACACACACACAACTCTTGTCCTTGAACCTGAACTCTGTCTTCATTTTCTCTGGATGCTCTGTGGAACTTCAGAACACATGCTGAGCTTTGAGCCCTTTGGCACTATAACACCATTGTCCAAGTCATGTCTTCCTCTAGGAAAAAAGTCCCCCTTTTCCATGCTCCCACCTCTTCAGCTGGTGTTTAGAACTCTTACTGGGATCCTGGGGTCAGAGTCCTTTCTGTATGCTGGTCAATCTGATGACTGGACTTCTTATGTAGGTGAAGTTTTTCATTGGTACTGCTGGCCAGCTCCCAAATAACCGCACAAAGACTTAATATTAATTATAAATGGTCGGCTGATAGCTTAGGCTTGTTACCAACTAGCACTCACAAGTTAAATTAACCCATATTTCTTATCTACCTTCTGTCAAGGGGCAGGACTTTCTTTCAACACGACAAGTTCATCTTGCTTTTCTCTGCATCTTGCTGGTGACTCCTGAGACCCCCTCCCCTCTTCTTCCCAGCGTCCTCTCAGTCTGGGTCTCCCACCTCTACCTTCTGCCTAGCTAATGGCTATTTAGCTTTTTATTAAACCAATCAAAAGTTAATTTAGCAAAGACTCATCTTTACAGTGTACAAAAAGATTATTCCACATTGACACCTGCTGTCTGTTCATATTTTTGGCACATATACACAAGCTGCACACTGATCTTGTGTTCTGTGATAAGTCCAGGGCTCCTTAAGGGGAGGAGCCAGGTCTGTAGGGTCCCGAGCACATACATCATGTGTTTCACAGGCTTAAAAATCACCCATATTTGCCAGGACTTTGGTTAAAGTGACATAAACATAGCACATGTTTAAACAGTAAAAGAGAATTGATGAGCTCAGACAACTGAAGAATCCTGAGGAGACCCAGGTTTAGAAAAAGTGACCCCATGATGCCATGAGGCATAGCCCCTCTCATGCGCTCGCAGATCACTATTTTTCTGTTAGCTTCATTCTCAGACTGTCTTTCCCCCACATGGGAGTGAAGATGTGTGGTGGCTACAGGTTCAAGCCAAACTCTGCACTTTTTCAATAGAAAGAGTGAATATCCCATTTAGTAATTCCATCAAGAATACTGAGGAGATGATGGTTGACCAATTAGAACCGAACACTAATTTCTTGACCAATTTCTATAATGTCAGGGATAGATTTTTCTATTCTGGTTTAAAGTATGTGTCTGCTTCTGGTGTATGACCATGGGCTTATTCTGCCTAAATCATAGGGACTAAAGACACGTAATGAGTCATGTGATGATCTGGATGAGAAATGTCTCCCATAGGCTCATGCATCTAAATACTTGGTTCAATGTTGGTGGTGCTGTTTGGGAAGTTATGAAACTTTGAGAAGATGAAGACTTGCTGAAGGAAGTTTGTCACTGGGAGAGACCTTTGAGTCTTTCTGGCCCGGCCCCACTTCCTGTTCTCTCTCTTTTCTTCCCATACATTCTGGTCTGCTTTCTATTGCTGCAGTAAAGACCGTGACCAAAAGCAACTTGAGGAGGGAAGAGATTATTTGGCTTGCTCTTCTATGTCACCGGCCATCATTGAGGGAAGCTGAGGCAGGAATTCAAGGCAGATACTTGAAGGCAGGAACTGAAGCAGATGCCAACCTACATCAAACATTAGTCAAGAGAATGCCCTAACAAACTTGCCTATAGGTCAGTCTGCTGGAGGCATTTTCTCAACTGAATGAATGTCCTTCTTCCCAGATGACCCTGGCTAGTGTCAAGTCGACAAAAAACTAACCAGCACATTACATATGGATGAAATGTGATCATCCAGCTTCCTGATCCTGTTGCCATGTCTTCCTGCTATGATAATTTCTATCCCTCTAAAACTGTAAGCCAAATAAACCTTTCTCCTCTAAGTTGCTTTTTGTGATAGTATTTTATCAAAGCAACAGAAAAATAACTAATACGGACGAGGAGCTCACACCATCGGTAAGGTGCTTGCTGCACAAGCATGTGAACCCGAGTCTGAATCCTCAGCAGAAACGTAAGAAGGTGTTGCAGTGAGTGCCTGTAATCCTAGTGCTAGAGAGGCAGTAACAGGAGGGCCCTTGGAGCTTAGTGCCCAGCTCGTCTTGGCAACTCAATGAAGTTCCAAGTTCAGTAAAAGACCCAGTCTCTAAAAGTAATGTGGCATGATAGAGGAAGACATCTAATATTATACACACATGCACACACACACAGTCACACACATACACACGTGCGCACGTGCACGCACACACACACACACACACACACACACACACACACATAACAAAGGAGATGAGACTCTGGGAAGGAAATTTGACTACTATGGCTTGAAAAGGACGTGAGAGACTCCAAGCATACAAGAACAACAGATGTCCATAACAGAGTCCGGTTTGGGTGATCACATATTCCAATAAAACAAATTAACTCTTTTTTATTCATATCAGTTTTGGCAACCATTTGCTCAAAGAAATTAATGTTCTTATCTTGGCTGACTGATTTGGCCATAAGATTGAGTTTACATAACAATTCCATCAGATCCGCAGGGAGTAGGGCAGATGGGTGGGCACATTTGAGATAAATATGAATATTGGTCCCTCAATTATTTTCTTTTATAAAGATAAAGAGACATAAGAAAAAGGTAGAAAGAGGAAAGAGGAGAAGAAGGAGGAAGAGGAGGAGGAAATTTCATGAAAGAGGAATGGATGGAAGAAATAAATGAATAAAAAGGAATTTACTTATTTAGTTACGTCATTTGTCATATTAAAATCCTGTCCTAATGAACCCAGTCATAAAGATAATTCAAAGTAGTTTCAATTAATAGAAAGCTCTGTTTACTCATCTCGTCTTTATTTGTGAACAGACTCATGGTCTATGTCAGTCACAGTAATAACTTTAACAGACAAATCTATCATTGATTTTCAAAATTAGTGATCAGATGTTGTAGTAGAATGGCTTTTCTGGATAATCTAAAATCTCAATCAATCTCCCAGAAGATATTTATTACATAGAGGAAAACATTACAGCAGGCATCATTTTATTGAAGGAATCATGGCTAAGGTTGCCAACAGTGAGGTGTGTTGACGTCATGTTTCCTATAAGGTACTATACTGAGATGGATACATCATTTCTGGATTGCTTTTCCAAACAACGTAAAAGTTCGCTTGATTTTGAAAACACATCAGAAAAGCTCAAATTGGGGTGCAATCTGCAAAATAGCTAGTCAGTCCTAGAGAAGTGTTTCCAAGTTAGAAGGGGACATGGCAGCTAAATCAGTATGATGTCTTAGATTGGATCCTGCAACATTTCAACACACCACAAACTGGGGTAGCTGATGAACAACAGAATATATCCCCTACATTTAGACAAACTTGGAAGTCCAAGATCAAGGCACTTTTTGATGTGGGATTCCCTTCTGTATGCTGTGAATACCATTGGTTAACAAAGAAACTGTCTTGGGCCTGCACTGAGCAGAATAGTGGTAAGTGGAGGTGGGGGGACTAAACTAAATGCTGGAAGAAAGAGGGTGGAGTCAGGGAGAAGCCATGTAGCCCCATCGGGGACAAGTGCCAGAATTTTACCCGATAAGCCACAGCCACGTGGTGATACACAGATTAATAGAAATGGGTTAAATTAAGATGTAAGAGTTAGCCAATATGAAGCTAGAGCTAATGGGCCAAGCGGTGATTTAATTAATATAGTTTCTGTGCAGTTATTTTGGGGCTGAGCAGTCAGGAACCAACAAGCGGTCTCCTCCAACAACTGTTGAAGCTGATGTCTAGATGTGAGCCTGTTGCTGGCTCACAGAATAGAATGGTGTGTCCTCAAATGGTGGCAGCAGCAAGGCAGATCTCTGGACCACTGAAACCCAATTGTCTGACAGCCAGAATCCTCCCAGGAGAGGTCCAGCCATCTGGAGGTTTCTTGACCATGGTTGCATTACATTGATGCCTTTGACCTGACCTGTATGTACTATGAGATCTGGCAAGCTGAGCTCTTGAATCTTTTACAGTTTCGTGCCATCACATAACAGCTCTTCATCACTAAGGACCTGAACATCTCCATTATCCAGGGAAAGAATTTCCAAGCCTCACATCACAACAACACAATTTATGCAAAAAAGCAGGAGTTAGAAGGAAGGGAAGAGGTGACCCTTTGACCTCTCCTAGAGCTAGTCTGTCTTTTTCTAAGAAACAGGTGAGTTCGGTTCTCCATCTCCCCCACTTCTAGCCATCCACTGAGAAGTATTCATATTCTCTGTTAGCATCTGAAAGGCCAGCACCTTCCCTTTGCCATATCAGAAGATAGCCTTCAAAGGACTAAAGGCAGCGAAATCCTGTTCCCCGTAGCCTGTGTGAACTAACACATGACCTCTGCCCTCAAGATCACTCAGTGTTCTGGGGAAAGACAAGAACTGATTATTCACAACACCATATAAAACTGAGGCTGGACATAAAGATTCGGGAGCCCAAAGGAGACAAACCTCCTATGGTCCTGGCTTTGGTAATACTTTCTTACCTTTAGGAGCAGGACCTAGATGACTCTTCGAAAGCAGAAACTCTCTGCTTCCAGTGCCCACCACAGACTTTCTGCGTACACATTTTTAGGCTGAATAAGTGAATTATCATCTTTTTAGTCAATTCAATATCTCACTCTTGGAAAGATGAAGCCATAGCAGAATCCAACCAAATTGTAGGAATATGAAGCTTGAGCCCTTCTCACCTCCCTAAAATTTTTTTCTCTTATTATTTTTTTCTTTTTAGTCAATAACAAACATACTATAATATAAAAATAACCATCAACATGCACATTTTGGTATCATTTAGTTGTATAATTGATACTTCTTTCTAGTTTCAAAATATTTTTTTTACCTTAGAAAAACAGTCTTATCCATTAAGTAATCATTACCCAGGCCCTTTTTTCTTCTTCTGTCTATCCCTACTTAATCAAAAGTCGGTTTTCTTATCTTATTGATTTGTATTTCCTGGATATTTCAATAGAAAAGGAGTGCTTCTTTCACAAGGCAGATTTTGGAGGTTCATACATGCTGCAGTATGCATCAGGACTTGCGGAGGGTGTGAGTGACATCTCGTTGCTTAACCATGCATCATTGATGGACAACTAGGTGGTGTCTATTCTTCATTATAATGAATAATCTTGTTGAAAACATTTTCATGCAAGCTTCTGTTTGTACATGCTTTCTTTTCTCTTGAGTCCATTCCTTGGAATGGAATTGCTGGGAGGTTATATGGGAGCTCTTGGCTTTTTCAGGTCCCACCAACTATTTCTCATAGCAATTTCACCACTTAATCCTCCAATATTGCCATCAATGTAATAATTACAGCAGGTGAGATCTACAATAGACCAAGCGCTATGTTTCAAATCAACATTATGAAACTGAGGTCATCATTGTCCTCACTTCAAAGATAAAAATCTCACATCACATCCTGCCAAAGATCATCTATGCAGAAAGTGAAATCTGTGTGCAGCTGAAAAGTAGACATAAAGGCAGGAGACCTGTGGGATGTCTCTATTTAGGAAAGTGTTGTGGAATATTAGTTTAAGATGTGCTACATTTGTTTATGCTGTGGAATATTTGTCTAATGATGCAAAGATGTGTTGCGTTCTTTTATTTGCTTAACTCTGTGAAGCTGTGTTACTTTGCCTGCCTAAAACACCTGATTGGTCTAATAAAGGGCTGAATGGTCAATCGCTAGGCCGGAGAAGGAGAGCAGGGCTGCCAGAAAGAGAATAAGTAGGAGGAGAAAAAGAGAAGAGGAGGAGTGAAAAAAGGAAGAGATGAGGATGCCAGGGGCCAGCCACCCAGTCACACAACCAGCTATGGAGTGAGAAGTAGAGAAAAGTATATAGAATAGATAAAGGTAAAAGCCCAGAGACAAAAGGTAAATGGGATAATCTAAGTTAAGAAAATAGCTAGAAATAAGCCAAGCTAGTGCTAAACACTCATAAGTAAGACTAAGAATCCATGTGATTATTTGGTAGCGGGGTGGCGGCCCCACAAAGGGCAAAGAGAAAAAAAAACAATAGGAGAGGACCCTACAGTTCTTGAATGCTATGCGAATATCTACCAGTAGCTGTAGATGAAGCCCACAGTTTCAGGAAAACAACAGAGAGTTGAGTCAACAAGCAGAGGCACTAATGCTTGGGATGGCCTCAGACCTGTGATCAGCCTGGGATGAAGCGATAGATGGAAGGAACAGCCTCCCCTCCTGTGAGCACAGCAGGTCATGTTGCTTTTTCTTGCATTCTCTGATGGATGAGATACATTTAAAAGCCCACTAGACCTGATAAGGAAAGTGAGCACGAGGTCTTTAAGCCTCTAGGAGACAAACAGAGCCACCAACATAGCAACGCTTTTAGAAATCAAAAAATAGTTCCAAGCCGGTGTGGTGGCCCTGCCCTGTAATCCCAACACTCAGGAGGCTGAGGTAGGAAATTATTGCAAGTTTAAAGTCAAACCTTGCTTCAGGGGAGAGAAAAAGGAAACAATGCTAGAGAGGAGACAGGTTTTAAAGAATTTTCTGCCCAGGTAATCAGAGAGCTGTCTCAGCAGAGTTGTAACACATTTCTGAAGAAGGATTGCTTGGGAGGTGGTTAGAAAGGGAAGATTTCCCAAGAAAGTTATTGAGGTATGATTTAATTAGCAGGTCGTGGCTGGAGAAGGGCTCCGGATGTTCTTGGTGTTCTTTGATGCGCTTTCTTGATATTCTTAATGCTCTTTGCTTGATGCTTTTTGATGCTCTTTGGTGCTCTTGATGCTCTTGCAATGCTGAAGAGATGCCTGTCTCGCTGGAAAGCAGGAAAGGAGTGGCTTGACAAGGTTGAGACAGAACCTACTGCAGATCAAGCTATATTTACAGATCATCAAGATCTGCTCTGTAAAGATACACCGACATCAATGGAAGGTTTTGATCTACCCCTGAAGGTCTCCACAGAAGCGTCTGGTTTGTCTGGGATGTAGATGGGGTTTTGTGAGACTGGTCCAAGGACTAGGTCACTGGTAGTCATCTAAGGCTCAACCCAGAGTGGTGACTGCAGGGAGAGCTTAGGGACGCTAAAGAGATGCAGTGTTCAATGTGACAATGAATGAATGTGAGAGGAGGAAGTCAACACATGGAGTCTTCACTGTGATGTTTGGCTGTGTCCCCCAGAGTTATGTGTTAGGAGTTTAATTCCCAGTGCAATGGTGCTAGGAGTCTTTGGGTCACATGCGCTCCATCCTCACAAATGGATTACTGTATTATTGCAGAAGTGGATTAAAGATCCCAAGGTGAGCTCCTGACCCTGGCCTCTCACATGTTCACTCTCTGCCTTGGGAAAATACAGTATAAAAGCCCTCGCCAGTTGCCAACATTTTATTATGGGACTTCTAGGCTTCCAGAGCTGTAGGGACTGGATTTCTTTTTTAATAAATTACCAAGTTTGTGAAATTCTGTTATGACACACTAATCCAGCCAAGGCTACTAGTATCAGAACTCTCTATTTCCAGACAAACAAACCTTTGGAAAGCTAAGTGACCAAGTAGTGAAAATGTGAGGCTCTCAACCCTCCCGACACCTAAAGCCGTCATTATTTCAGGTACATATCAAGTGACTCATTCTAAGGCTGTCATTACTTCACAGTAAGCCCACGGCCTGACTTCACATGTTTTGCATGCCAGCACACCATGGCAAAAGCCATATAATGAGAAGGCACCAGAGAGAGCGAGTGACATCATGAGCCAAATAAGAGTGGCTATTCAAACGTGCACTGTGAACCCCTTACATGATCACCTAATTATAGTTCCTGAGGAAGTGCCGTACAACAACACGCTGTGCAGAAGCCAGGGAATGCTTGTCAGGGGGCCAGGCAGTCCTTTGAATCCAAGTTGATATTTGGAAGATAACGGGTAACAAGCTCAAATGAGGTGCTTGCAGCGGGGCTTTCGGCTGAATAGGTCATCAATCTTTCATCTCTGAAATGAAAAAAAGGGGAGGGGGCCCCACTCCGCTCATTCATTGAACCAGGGCTTTGCAAAGACAAGACAAACAAGTATGATTACAAGTACAGCTGACCTACAGATCTCTCTTCCCATGTCTCAAAGAAAGAGAACCAAGAGGTCATAGACTTCATGTAAATATGTGTTTTTTTTGATATGCGCCAAGACATCCGCATGTCCATGGAGCCTCTGGTTCACAGATTGGGCAGGACAACTATCAGTTTCTTTCCAAATATTCTGATTTTAGGGACTTAAATGGTGGTTTAGCTCTCTCCCACCCCCAGATCTGGTGTCAGGTACTGAAACTGAGTCTCTCCCAGCACAGGGCCAGGCTTTTTGATGGCCTTGCACTGCTGTGCAGGCTCTCCATCAGCCCCGGGACTGTCTTTCCGAGCACTGCAGCATCTCACACAGGGCTGGACTGGAGGTGGGGGCCCCACACGTGGCCAGTGCAGCAGGCTGCGTGGGGAATCCAGCTGGAACTCAGCAGGGCCTGGGGTAAGTAGTATATTCTAATGCTTTCAGAACGGGAGAGCCACACGTGTGTGAGCTACCATCTAACACGAACAGTTTCCAAGTTCTTCAGTGAGTAAATTCAGTGAGTGGACTTGTTCTAGCTGTGTTTACTTCGGTCATTCTTATCTCCCTGTATGATATATTCTTTATGATTTTCCAGGTTCTCTAAGGTCTTAGCACGCTTTGGTTGCTTAAAATTTATGCGGGTTGTGTAACGTGACAACAGTGTCAGAGCTTTAGACATTGGCCCCGTAAGTATGGAAGACACTTTGGTCATTGCCATCATGTATTCTAGTTAACACTGTTGATGGAACCCTACAAGCCGCAGCTAGGAGTCTTCGTCGAAGCGCTGTTGACAAAGAAAGTCTCACCTGTAGGGGAAAGATAGTGAAGGAACACTGCCTCTCTGCCTCAAGGAGCCAGGAATCTTCCAGAAGAGTCTGCCTTCTCCTGAGTGCCACCGATAAGGAAGACTGAAGGTTAACCCTCTCTCCAAAGGGTTCATCCTGCTGGGTGGGAGGGGAGCACGGTGAAAGAGCCGTCGCCCAGCCCCACCGTGGCTTAGTCACATTTAGCTCCACTTCAGATAAACACAGGGGAGGCAGAGCTAGCGTCCCACAGCCTGTGGAGTCTGGCCAGGCCCGGCCTCTTCTCCTCACCTCACCCCACTCTCCTCAGTGTATCACTTTCTTTCACCCTATCCTTAGCTCCTGCCACCTAGAAATTTCTCTTCAGATGGGAGGACTGGCAATCGGCCCCCCTCCCTTGTGGAATCAAATATCTCACCCTGAAGACATGCTCAGTCTCCCTGGCCTCCGCTCAGGCCTCCCGGTTTATGGCCAGCCACCGGACCAGCGCCCACTAGCCTCTCATGAGAACAGACTTTACCTGCACACAGAACTTCTTGGAGGAGAAGCAGCTGTTGCCCCTAATGTTGGCCCTTGGGTCACACACTGATGATAGCTGAGAAAAAAAAAGGCAAAAGAGCTGGGATTTGAAAGGCCAAGTTGATTTTATGGAATTATTATGAATTGCTACCACTATTGCTTTAGCTGTCTGGCTACTACCTGATGCTGACTACAAAGAATTTGAATATGTCCCTTGTGGCATTCCATAGAGGGGAAAAAATCTCATTATTTTAATGAGTTGGAGCTGCAAAAGTAAAAAATAATAATTTCCTGTCTCCCTTGGGCTATAAATTTTTACATAATCCTCTCTAAATTGACCATATTCAGAACCATGCTATTGAAAAGTCAAGACCTTTAAAAATAAAAATTTTCTAAGCAAAGTATTAGGGTAAAAAAAATCAGTTTGAACCCCAAAGCTTTCTAAGGTTGAGCCCAACCCTTGCTCATGGACCTCTACACATCAATGTTCCATGAGCCAAGAATGGTCCAATCCCCCGGGGTCACGTGCAAATTTTTTCCCTAAAGGCAAAGGTGATATTGCAAATATTTAACAGCCATTATGAAACAGGGCAAGAACTAACCAGGATGTGGAGGTTTGTGCCTGTCATCCCAGTACCAGGAGGTTGTCACAAGGTTTCACAAACTGGACTACATAGTGAGTACACATTGAGACCCTGGCTAAAACAGTGAGGGTGGTCGGGGGGAGGTGTGAGGAAATCATAAATTGGATGTTGGACTTAGCACTGCAGTGGGGACCGGGGGCCCCTGTACTTGCAGATGGATTCTTATTATATCCAGATTGTGGAGAGATAGGTAGAGGAGTTGCCTTTGAAGAATGACCTGGAGTGTGGAGGACGCCCTGGGAGCTCTGAAAGCTATTTACCAATCAGACCAGAAATATTTCATCAACCTCACAGCTTGCACAGTGGTACCAGTACATGCCCACTATTACCAGCCCTGCCCAAAGCTACTGGGCCAGAACAGAAATGGGAAATGGGGGGGGGGGGCAGCCACGACTCAGATCCTGCCCAACACTGATAAGAGCTTGTAGTTCTCCCAAGAAGCTAAGAAAGTCTGCACGTCAATTTAGCAAATAACCCATATTTTAAAAAAAAAAGTCATGTAATTCAAATCAAACAAGCTTGCGGGAGACCATTTTATTAACTCCGAGGACTACGGTTAGACCAGCGACAAACGTGGTTGGGACCACCCAGACCCACACTGAATCAGGAACTACAAACCTATCAGATCATTCACAAAGCCCCCCTTTCTGCTCCATGCCACGGCCTGTGTCCTACTGCGGATCACCCCAGGCCTTATCTCTTTGATCCTCCGGTGGTCTTTTCTGAACACATGGCCACCTCCTATGGCAGCGACATCCCTCACTCAGGGGTATCGTTTTATTATTTATTGCTAGTATCTGCAGAGTCCATCAAAGCTTGCCAGCCAGATGACACAAAACGACAGGAAGGAGGAAAGTATTCCATCACTGTCATTTCCTTACAATCACACCGAACAGCAGCACCTAACGGTATCATGCCATCCTGCAACCAAGTTTTATTTGACTCAGAGCAGAATTTCAGTAAAAAGAAATGTACTTTGTAAATATTTCATGTCATAAGAGTCCCAAGTGGAAAATTGCAGGTAATGCATCGGTGGCAGACATGGCCTTTGTACTGACTTCTTTTTTCAACTAGAAATATTGAATATTTTATTAAACACAAGCAAATATTTCCAATTACTAAACAATAAGTTTTTTATTCAGAGCAGGTCTATGGTTGTTTGTTATATAAAATTTAATTTCTGAAAATCTATGTATTTTTCAGATGTCTTAAAAAGAAACAGTCAGGGAGCTGCCCAGTCAGCAAAGCTTTGCAAGCACGAGGACCTGGATGCCATCTCTAGAAGCCATAGCAAAAAGCCACTTGTGATGCCAGTGCCGGAGATGTGGAGACAGGTGAATCCCTGAGGCGTGCTGGTCAGACAACCTATTCGAGTTCCAGGCTAGTAAGAGAACGTTTCATGTGGGGGGGAGGAGGAAGGGAGGGGAGGGAGGGAGAGGAGAGAAGGGGAGGGGAGAGGAAGGGAGGGGAGTGGAGAAAAATATATATAGCTCAATAAAAACAATTAAAAATATGTTTTAAATATTCATGAAAAGCTTCAAAGTTTTATGTGATCATAATCTCTTCTGCAATTAGGCTAGCTCTAACCGAATAGTCTCTTAAAGAAGGTAATGTTGACTATAACCACATCATTGTGATACTTCCGATTTACTCAGATCTTGTCCTTTTCTACTTTCCATGTAGATTAGATCCATATATGTCTCTCTTAGGGTCCTCGTTGTTGCCTAGGTTCTCTGGGATTGTGATTTGTAGACTGGTTTTCTACACTTTATGTCTAAAGGCCACTTAAGAGTGAGTAATATGATATTTGTCTTTCTAGGTCTGGGTTACCTCACTCAATATGATGTTATCTAGATTCATCCATTTGCCCGCAAATTTCAAAGTGTCATTATTTTTTTCTGCTGTGTAGTACTCCATTGTGTAAATATACCACATTTTCCTTATCCATTCTTTGGTCAAGGGGCATTTAGGTTGTTTCCAGGTTCTGGCTATGACAAACAATGCTGCTATGAGCATAGTTGAGCACATGTCCATGTGGTATGATTGAGCATCCTTTGGGTATATACCCAAAAGTGGTATTACTGGGTCTTGAGGAAGGTTGTTTCTTATTTTTCTGAAAAATTGCCATACTGATATTCAAAGGGGTTGTACCAGTTTGCACTCCCACCAGCAATGGAGGAGTGTTCCCTTTACCCCACATCCTCTCCAGTATAATCTTGGCCATTCTGACAGGTATATGATGGAATCTTAAAATTGTTTTGATTTGCATTTCTCTGATGGCTAAGGATGTTGAGCATTTCCTTAAGTGTCTTTCAACCACTTTAGATTCCTCTGTTGAGAGTTTTGTTTAGGTCTGTACCCCATTTTTTTATTGGTTTATTTCTTCTTTTGATGACTAATTTCTTGGGTTCTTTGTATATTTTGGAGATCAGCCCTCTGTCCGATGTAGGGTTAGTGAAGATCTTTTCCCATTCTGAAAACTGCCATTTTGTCTTGTTAACCATGTCCTTTGCTTTATAGAAGCTTCTCAGTTTCAGGAGGTCCCATTTATTAATTGTTTCTCTCAGTGTCTATGCTACCAGGGTTATATTTAGGAAGTGGTCTCCTGTGCCAATGCATTCAAGTGTACTTCTTACTTTCTCTTCTATGAGGTTCAGTGTGGTTGGTTTTATATTGAGGTAGGTCTTTGATCCATTTGGACTTGAGTTTCATGCATGGTGATAGATATGGATCTATTTGCATTCTTCTACATGTTGATATCCAGTTATGCCAGCATCATCTGTTGAATAAGCTTTCTTTTTTTCCATTTTATTTTATTTTATTTGCCTATTTGTCAAAAATCAGGTATTCATAGGTGTGTGGTCTTTGATAAGGTTCCATGGTCCTCCTGTCTGTTTTTATGCCAATACCAGGCTGTTTTCAGTACTGCAGCTCTGTAGTAGAGTTTGAAGTCAGGGATTGTGATGTCCAGAAATTCCTTTATTGTACAGGATTGTTTTGGCTATCCTGGGTTTTTTTGCTTTTTCATAAGAAATTGAGTATTGTTCTTTTGAGGTCTGTGAAGAATTTTACTGGGATTTTGATGGGCATTGCATTGAATCTGTAGATTGCTTTTGGTAAGATTGCCATTTTTACTATGTTAATTCTACCCACCCGAGAGCATGGGAGATCTTTCCATTTTCTGGTACCTTCTTCAATTTCTTTCTTCAAAGACTTAAAGTTCTCATCATACAGGTCTTCCACTTGTTTGGTTAGAGTTACTCCGAGATATGCTATTTGTGGCTAATGTGAAGAATGATGCTTCTCTGATTTCATTCTCAACCCATTTATCATCTGTATAAAGGAGGGCTACTGATTTTTTTCGAGTTAATCTTGTATCCTGCTACATTACTGAAGGTTAAAACACATATTTGGTAACCATCTGGAGTAATATAATAAACTTAACCCCTATATTCCATAATCAAGTATCAACAGGCACACATATTTCATGCATTTTATATAGACAGCAGGAGGGTATAATAGAAATATTGTTCCACTAACAATTAGATAGTGTTCCAAACTGGGATTAATGAACACAAGAAACCAAAGGAATGGAAAATGTCGGCAAAGAGTCCAGAGACCCCCGCCTCCACAGCCAAACACCACAAAGTCCTCCATAACATCATCATACAATCAATTCCCCAATAGCTGTTTGCAGATCAGATCTCCAGGCTCAGGTTCATTTTTCCAGACAGCAGGAAGGTGCTGGATGTCCCTGATGGCTCTAGAACATATCTTTGGGCCTCCATTTCTTCATGAGTGAAAATAATTCACTGTGACATCTTGAAACGGTAAATTAAAAATCCAAAGGTAAAGGGAAGGCCACCATTATCAAACAGTATCTTATTTTAAGGCAGCACATATTTTACACAGTATTACCTGCTATCATACAGCAGGCTTAAGAATTTAGGGAATGAATTGCTTCATTCATAAAGTCAAGATCAAGAGGTTGTAAGGGGCTAAGCCTGAAGCACTGCTTGGGTGTTCCCTCTCAACTCAGCCACTGCCAAGTTCTTGAAAGAACCTGAGTAAATATGTCTCAGACTTACTTAGGCTCAGAATCAGAAAAAAGAAAGAAAGAAAGAAAGAAAGAAAGAAAGAAAGAAAGAAAGAAAGAAAGAAAGAAAGAAAGAAAAAAGGAAAAAAGCATATGTACTGCATGTTGTCTTGTCTGTGTTTCATGAGAAGGCACACGTGACCTCCAGTTTCATTGTCATTGTCATCCAGGGCTCTGGTTGGAGCTAAATATCTGGGGATGGGGCCCAGGGTTGGGCATTTTCAACCATTGCCACCAAATGACTACTGCCTCCAGAGGCTTCAGAACAGTTGGGCTCGTATTGGCTCCCCTCCCTGTGCCGAGACACTCCTCTGGGAGACTGAATGCACAGCTTGTCTCTATCTGTCTCCCCAGGCAACATTTTTTTCAGCAGCTGGTAAGAGCCCACAGGCCATGAAAACGGACTATCTAAATAAGAGTATCACTGGTGGCATTTTGGGTTTCAGAATGGGGAATGGTCCAACTCCCATTTCCCAAAGAATGACTGCTGAGACACATGACTGAGTGAGAAGCCAGCAATGCAGCTATGACCACAGCTATGTGCCACCCGGACACTGCCCATGTGCATGACTTACACCCCAGGCATGACTTTGACTTTTGCGGGGTCTCTGGTCTGCATTCTTCTGAGACCAGATGACATTCCCTATACTTGAGATATTTATGAACAATACCCATAAAATGCCACTTGGGGTAGAGAAGCTTTTGATTTCAGGGTCAGCTTATGCACACCTGCTCACTTAAGTCGCCTGTAAGACCCTGTGCCTTGGTTTCTTTAGAAGCAAAACAGAAACTCTGTGCTGTCCTGCCCCCGAGGGGAGTGGCCAGGATCAAGAGACAGGATTTGCAGAAAGCTGGGTGGCACAGAGGCGAAACCCCAGCCTACGCTCAGATGCCCTTGTGTGAATTATGTTCTCTGGGATTTGGGTGAAATTCAAAATGGGCATGTTATGCCACCTGCTGTGGCTCATATTCTGGGTCTTGCCAATGCACTCAGGGAAGAGAGCTGAAGAGGACCCAGCTGCCTCTTCTCATCCTACACAAACATTTCAGCGCGTGGCCTTCTACTGTTTAGATCCTTCCACTCACAGGATTCAAGGGCCCACATGCCCACTCAGCTGGAGCAATCAGCTCAAGATGGGCTGCTGCTGTGTGCAACACTGCATAATCCTGCAGGAAGGGCAAGGGTCACTTCAGGGGACAGTATAGGGAGGCGGTGACTTCAGGACTCACCACTGTGACATACTGGATTTTCTTTTCTGCTGCTTTCAGGCAGTGCACCCCTTTCTCACTTCTATACTTTTCTCTTGGGGATCCTGGGGTGTTTGTTTCATCTTAATGTGTTTAAAAGCAGCTTCAAGTGATGGTGGTGGGGGCAAGGGTGGCTGAAACAGCCAGCGAAGGCAAAAGTGTAGGAGGTGACTCTTGCTCAGAATCCTGAAGAGTCTGAAGTCTTCAGAGAGGTCTCAGAATAATTTGCATTCACCAGTGTCTATTTTCAAAAGAACACCATGAATGCTAAGTAGACATCTCAGCCGCAAGAGTAGACTCCAATATGACTAATTATGGCGGTTATCAGGATAAAATGAAAAGTTGGCTTTCAGTTTCTCTGGTCCACATTTAAGAGACAAAGGATACTCAGACAACCTCATCTGCTCTATAAGCCTTCCAAAGACCAATAGAAGGCAAACTAAACCGAGAGAAAATGAAGAGTTTAGTACAGAATTTCAGGCAAGTTCATTTTAGTTAAGCCAAACTGATGTCACAGTTGAGTGATTTAGGGCTATCTCACTGTCCCTTTACATAATCAAACCAAGTCTTTTTCTTAGATTAAATATCTCACTTGACCTCGACAACCCGCATGAGCTCAGTATTCACATCTCACGATTTATGGGAGGGGGCTACATCCATTTGCTAAGACTACTGTAGCAAGCTACCACATGTAGGATAGCTTAAACACAGAAATGTTTTCGTCGCAGTTCTAGAAGCTGGCTACAAGTCCCAAATGAAGGTGCTGGCAGGTCTGGTGTCTTCTGAAGTATCTGTCCTCCTCAATGTGTCCTCACATGACCTCTCCATGCAATCACGTCCATCTATGTTGCCCTTTCTTGGGTCCAAATTTACTTTTTGCAGGAGAGGGTGGTAATTCTGAGGGTTGAACCCAGGGCTTTAGTTACGCCATCTAAGTGCCTTACTGCTGAGCTATGTGTTCAGTCCCCTTTCTCTATATAGTTTTATTTTGAGGCAGAGTCTCACTAAGTTGCCCAGGCCAGCTTTGAACTCACAATGTAGACTAGACAGATCCTCCTGCCTCAGGCTCAGTAGTATCTAGGGTTATGGGACTACACATGAAGGATCTCCTCTTCCTGGAAGTCAGAATGGATCAAGACTGTCAATTCTTTTTAACTTGATCACTTCTTCCTTTAATTAATCAATTATATTTATATGCTTAAATACTTGGAAAAACTAGTAAACATAATTATGAAACTCTATGTTTGTATTTGCTGAGCCAAACCATTAATGAATAGTGAAAACAAGTCATTAAGTAAACTTATTTATACTCTTAATATAAGGGGATATCTCGCATATATCATCAGAATGTTGCTTTCTTGGCTCCACTGAATGTAGAGCCCAGCAGGAGAATTTTAGCTAGAGCTTATGGAAACTGACCAGAAAATTTGATTGGTGCTGTCTGATTTCTACTGATAGAAATACTGTCTCAAATTTAATTATAATATAGCTAAATTTTTAATTTCACTTCCTACACCAAATCAAATGGAGTATATGAAGGTGGATTTTGTTTTGCTTTGTTTCTTACTTTTTAAAAAACTTATCTTACCCTGCACAGTATTGAGCTTCATTCTGACATTTTCTTTTCTAACTAAAATGTTTTTATTAATTCTTTAAGAATCTCATATGCGTGTAAAATTTTGAAATGATTAGAGATTCCCCTTTCCCTCCATCCTCACCAGCATGTGCTGTTGTCCTTAATGACAGTCATATGGTTGGGGTTAGATGGAATATCAAAGCCGTTTTCATTTCCACTTCTCTGATGACTAAGGACATTAAGCACGTTTGGCTATTTGTGTTTCTTCTTTTGAGAACTGTGTTTATTTTTGTTTCCAATTTGTTGACTCTCAGATATGGGTTTTTGCTGTTTGTTTATGTAGCTCATCCTAGATATTAATCCTCTGTCTGATGTATAGCTGACATCAATTTCCTTCCATTCTGTAGGCTGCATATTTACTCTTCTGACAGGTCCATTTGCTGTAAAGAAAAACTTAATTTCCTTTGGTATCATTTGTCAGCTCTTTGGTCTATGTCCTGTGCTACTGGAGTGCTATTCAGGAAGGTTTTGTCTATATCGATAACTTCAGGAATATTCTCTATGTTATCCGCTAGCATTTTCAGCATTTCAGGTTTCAAATTAAGGTCTTTGATCCACTTTGAATTGATCCTTGTGCACGGTGAGAGCTTTGGACTTATTTTCATTCACCTACAGATGGATA